>NC_090267.1:160417959-160754209 GCF_040414725.1 Anabrus simplex | reverse complement strand
GGTGAATAGACAGCAAGTGTAGGGTAATGCAAAGGGTCTCTCATTTCTGCTACGGACCGCAACCGAATTGTGACTGCTGGAAGAAGGATGGCAACAAGTGGATGTCGTCCCTCGTACTGGAGCGAGTGAAGAGTTTGGAAAATGTTTAGGGAGACACAAACGATTGCTAATCGGCAACGGACGGTACACTCATTTAAATAACTCGTAGTGGGATTGGTATTTGTTGTTTTTATCACGGTGTAGGCACACTGCTACTGTCACCTCGATCCACCAGGATCTTCGGAGGGCTACTGGAGTGATTATGACAGGTCAGACAGTGAAAAATAGGTTACACAGTGGAGTACTGATATCAAGGACTGCTCTAAAAGCTCCTAATAAAACCACACAATAGGGCATCTCGTGTAAAATAGGCAACAACTTACCGACCATGGCATCAGGAACAGAGGAAGCGTACGCTCTTGTCTGATGAAGTCACCATAAGTTTTAAGCCATACAACAGGAACATTATAGTCTGGAGATGATCCGATGAGAGATTGACCTTTCCCTTCATCAGTGATAGGTGATTGATTGATTGATTGATTGATTGATTGATTGATTGATTGATTGATTGATTGATTGATTGATTGATTGATTGATTGATTGATTGATTGATTGATTGATTGATTGATTGATTGATTGATTGATTGATTGATTGATTGATTGATTGATTGATTGATTGATTGATTGATTGATTGATTGATTGATTGATTGGCTTGCATAGCCTCTACGGAGATGGCTTTGCTTTCCTTCTCGGAATATTATTTTGGACCAAACTGTATAATGTAATGAACTGTTTAAATTTTAAAATTTTCTCCGTAAGAAACTGAATAATCCGCCTTTGTAGTGTAGTGGTTAGTGTGATTAGCTGCCACCCCCGAAGGCCCGGATTTGATTCCCGGCTCTGCCGCGAAATTTGAAAACTGGTACAAGGGCTGGAACGGGGTCCACTCAGCCTCGGGAGGTCAACTGAGTAGAGGGGGTTCGATTCCCTCCTCAACCATCCTCGAAGTGGTTTTTCATGATTTCCCACTTCTACTCCTGGCAAATGCCGGGATGGTAGCTAACTTAAGGTCGAGGCCATTTCCTTCTCCGCTCCTTGCCCATCCCTTCCAATTTTCCCATCCACCACAAGCCCCCTACTCTGCACAGCAGGTGAGGCCGCCTGGGTGAGGTACTGGTCCTCTTCACCAGTTGTATCCCCGACCAAATATCTCACGCTACAAGGCACTTCCCTTAAGGCGGTATAGGTGGGATCCCTCGCTGAATCCGGGGAAGAAACCAACCCAGGAGGGTAAAGGAATACAACAAAATAAAAAAATATAGGAAACCGACTTCCGGGCATATCAAAAGGTGTTGTAATTCACGTTTCATGAGAAATTGAGAACGGTTCCTTTCCATTTTACTTGAAGTCGTGGCATTAGTGTTCTCAAATCCAATTCTTGCCTTTCCTCGACCTGCGATCACTAATATCAGAACACCGGACACCAAATGCTCATGGTAGACCGGAAATTGGTACAAAGCTTGGAAGCTTGCTGGATGGCCTAAAAAGGCACGATCATTAAGAAATGGTTAAAGTGAGAAGTTTCTCTTCTAATATCTTTCCTTACTGTTAGTGGAGAACAAATTTCACCACACAGTTCCCGTCACGTCTTTCAAAGAATACCAAATACAAAAGAGAACGAGTCAAGCTTGAAATGCTTCTTAAGAACGACATGGTATGCAGTTTTTGTTTTCAAGATCACTGAAGTTTGTATAAACGTGATCCTTACCGTAAAATAATCACGGAACAGATCTACTGACCTCTCTGACATGGTCAGGTGATCTGTAGCTCAGATTTCTCTTCGCAACACTTCTCTCTTCCTTCACAGAAATGGTGCTATTTCGAAGAAGCACATTATGAAGTCAGTACGTGAAATCAAAAAATTTTCACCCTCACTTACAATAAATTTTATGATAATAGGAAATATTGCATACTACTGTGTCTTAATTTAGATACTAGCTTTAAATAACAATAATTATTCATTGAATGTTTCTGGTGCCTAAACTTCGTAAACTGAGTCATTTACTTCATATCGCAAAGGGGAGCTCTTAAGAAATAACAGGCACCATAAACTAAGAAGAAGGATAGCTGACTGCTTTCGAAATACAAACCAGTTCGAAGTTTATGAAGAATTAACCTGTACGCCAAATTAATTTTTGAGCGGACATTGTAGTCGATGATAGGATATCCAATAAAGGCGTCATTATCGACCCAATAGTCAGATGTGAGCGAGAGGAAAAGCAGTCCAAAGAGATTGATACAGAAAAGAAAAGGCACTATGAGCCTTGCTTTCGTGACTTGGGACACGAGTATAAAGTTAAGAACTGGGAAGTTGTTTGGTGCGCGCGGAACAATCAAAAATTTCTCTGTGAATATTTTAAAAACGTTTGGACTACCTACTAATGTTCTACAAGAAATGTCAACTGGGATTTTGAGAGATTTACTCCAAATAGTACGAAGTCATCTGTGTAACTCAAAATTAATTTGAATAAATAGAATCCATCGGGGGTAGCTGCCCTAAAATGACTAAATATTGCGACATTTAAAAATTATTCCAAAAATTAAGTATTTTCCTATTGTCTTTATGGGTTAATCAGTAGGCTGAACCGTTGTGGTTTCCCTGGAATTAGGTCAGCTATCCTAGTGGATTTTCTCTCTCATTGAGTAAATACTAAGGTTTTAAAATGTTAACTAATCACAAATACACTGTTATACACGAAATTTCAGCGTTTCTGTAACATTTTAAGTTATCTCTTAAGGAACAAAATTGGTTTGGTTTTTGCCTAAAATCCGAGGTCTATTGATGACTATGAAGAAGATATGAGGGCAAAAATAATTTCATGGAGACTAAACACTTCTTAAATTAATCTTGAATAAGATAAACCGGGCGAGTTGGCCGTGCGGTTAAGGCGCCTCCTTTCCACTCCCAGGACTTCCCTATCCCGTCATCACCATAATACCCATCTGTGTCGGTGCGACGTAAAACAAATTGTAAAAAAAGCAACTATATGAATGCGGTGGGTCACGCGTTAGAGAGCCTATACACTGTCAATCCTTGTGTAATTTATAAACTGGGTAAGGAGCTGGAAAGAATCGACTGTGGTCTGTTAATTGAAACTGTCCTGGCATTTTTCTGGAAGTGAAAACTGGAAACCATAAGAAAACCATTCTTACAATAGCCAACGATGGGGTTGGAACCCACTCGTTTCCCGGATGTGGAGCTTGGCTCTATAGTAGTCGTTGGGCGTTACCAAGTGCGGCCACTCTGGTTGGTTCAATGTTAAGACAGATTATAACCAATCAGATGGTGGTGGCTCTGGTAGTTATTATTGTTTTAAGAGGGAATACAGTTGGGCAACCATTCTTTCTTAATGCTAATTAGATGAGAAAAAGAAGTGCATCCGGCCTTCGAAATATGAATGTATCGGTGAAATAAAGGGAAGGCACATGTATAACGTGAATGTGAGACTCACTAAGTATCGCAAACCAAATACCATTGGGGTGAGGAGAGAACAAGAGTTGACCAAAGGAGGTCAGATAGGAAAGATGAAAGTGAGGAAGCTGGTATAAGTAAGTGGAAGCAATGTCAGACTCAGGTAAGGGCCCGGTGATCGCCAAGGTCCTGAACATGGAGTGTCCCTAGAGTTCTCTTACGACAGGCAGAAGATACCGCGCAAGTATTGTGTGCCCTCCACTCACAGGAGAAAGAGAGGCAACTGTAGAAGACTTCGTCAACACGCAAACTATTCTCATACCTAGAACTATGCAATCCCTCTGACACATTCCTACCTTTCAAATTCAAACGAAGGTAGATAAGCCGGGCTGAGTGGCTCAGGTGGTTGAACCGCTGGCCTTCTGACCCCAACTTGGCAGATTCGATCCTGGCTCAGTCCGGTAGATGGTCAAATACATCAGCCTCATGTCGTTAGGTTTATTGGCATCTAAAAGAATTCCTGCGGGACTAAATTCTGGCACCTCGGCGTCTCCGAAAACCGTAAAAGTAGTTAGTTGGACGTAAAGCAAATAACATTATTATTTATTGTGGTAGGTGTAACTTTCTCAATGACGATCAAATAGTCCCAGTGGAAAACTTTGTCATAATCGGTCTTTATTTGCCAAAAATTCGAACGGAACTGTGTCGGGTTGACGGCCCCAATTTCGATGTAAAATACATACCACTTGATAGGCATTGCCGAAATTAAGTATCTGATCAATATGAATTTGAAATTGTATTCTTGACATTTTATTTCGTAATTGTAAGTAGTTCCAAACCATGTTCCTCCAATGGGTCAGTGGGTGTGCTTGGCTGGGGCTCTAGCAGCTTAGAACTTACCTCACGAGCCTCGGAAGCCTCTTGACGCTCGACAATGATGATTTTCGAGTTTTTAGAATTATGACAATCCATTTCACTCTCTAAAATGCCCTTTCAATCATTTTGAAGCCATTTATTGCCCATAAGAAATAATAATTTCGCACTTTTTCACATAAAAATGTTGTCAGATGTTCAGTACGGTATCTGAGTCCGGCTCCGTGGCTAAATGGTTAGCGTGCTGGCCTTTGGTCACAGGGGTCCCGGGTTCAATTCCCGGAAGGATCGGGAATTTTAACCATAATTGGTTAATTTCACTGGCACGGAGGCTAGGTGTATGTGTCGTCTTCATCATCATTTCATCCTCATCACGACGCGCAGGTCGCCTACGAGCGTCAACTCAAAAGACCTGTGCCTGGCGAGCCGAACATGTCCTCGGACACTCCCGACTAGTGTTGGCTACTGAATGCATGATTCGAAGCAATGTATCGATTCATTCAAGTGTCCGAGTGAATCGATTCACAGGAACGGCGAGCTCACGGCACACGATTCAGCTTACTCCCAGCGGACAGTGCGGAGTGGCGCACTCACTGGACGTTGACGGGGAGCCGAGCTTCCGCTGCAGCGAGACAGTGAATCATGGCACATCGAAAGAATCGTGAACGAGCGCGGCTCAGTGAGACACATGATACACACGGCTCCTTATCGGCTCACTGGACACGCGGAGAGCCGAGCTTCCGCTGCAGCGAGACAGTGAATCATGGCACAGGGAAAGAATCGTGAACGAGCCGGCTCAGTGAAACACAAGATATGCACGGCACCTTATCGGCTCACTGCAGCGAGACATATAGTGAGCCATGCTACACTGAAAGAATCGTATGCTATAATGGACTCTCGAGCTCAGCTCATTTGAAAATAATACCCATTTGCATTCACTGTCCTCTTCTTACAGGGAGATTTAAATAATAGATGGATTTATTTGCAGTGTTAAAAAGGTAGTCACAACATAATTCTGAAGTAGCTAGTAAGTAGGTAGGCTATTAGGTTATACTATTTATTAGTTTAATGAATCTTAGTATTATAACTTAGTTGACATTTGACAATGAAACTCGACTCTAGCCTGCCCTAAGACTATGAGTCATGCTCATGACCACTCAAAAGTACCTGTTTTATATTGGGAAGAACGGCTCAGTATTTTCTCAGTTCATATGTCACATTGTTGCACAAGACTTCAATCATATGTGGACAGACGCAATAACAGTATGTTGAATCAGAAAACCAGCGGGCTACTGTACATCTCGGGTAGCCTATACAAAATATGACGATTAAAAAAATCCTCAGCTGATAGAAAAATACATATTTTCAAAAATGACTGAGCGAGTTGTCGTGCGGTTAATATCGCGTGGCTATGCGCTTGCATTCGGGGGATGGTGGGTTCGAATCCCACCGTCGGCAGCCGTTAAGATGGTTTTCCGTAGTTTCCCCATTTTCTCACCAGGAAATGCTGGGACTGTACCTTAATTCAGGCCATGGCTGCTACCTTCCTAATCCTAACCTTTCCCACCCTGCGTCGCCGGAAACCTTCGATGTATTAGAGTAACTAGCATTTTTTCTAAGAAAGGAGTTCATAGTATGAAGACCAGATGGCGGCTGCGAGCACTGAATGCTGTTGCTGCTGTCTTACCAGCACATACTACACAGATGCAGTAGGAGCGGTGACCAATGAGCCGTGAATCGGATCACTGTATCGATTCAGTAACGTGAACGGAATCAAATGAATCGATTCAGTAAAATGAATCGAATGTCCCATCACTACTCCCGACACTAAAAGCCATACGCCATTTCATTTCATTTACGGTATCTGCATTATTTTGCCGTATATGTGTAGAACCCACCGAAGAGTTCGATCATGCTGGAGTCCAGAGCTCCAGAGAGGATAGTTGCCGAGTTGTACTTCCTCTTAAAACAATAATCACCACCACCACACCAGAGCTCCACAAATCTGTCAACCATACGGTCACGGTGATTTTAGTACTTCAAGATGACAACACTGTTTCATCACACGATGATACTGATACTGAACCGAGAATTTTTTGTAGAAACACTGGCCCTTTCTATTTACAGTGAGATATCGAATATTATCATCACCCATGTTGTCTAGAAATAACTTCTATTTTAAAACTTTCATGTTTCTGTTACGCTCACCTTCCCAAGTACGGTTCCTAAACTATACACATACTATGGTAGAGCAGGGAGCAGGGCGAGTAATACCGATGAGTAATCCGGTTGTACCGGTAGAGTGCACCACCGATCCGCTCCGCTCACAACTGCAAGTACTCACGGGAGGACCAGAGCACAGTGTAGCGCACGACACATATTTAAGAGTACTGTATTTAATCTATCGAAAATCCACAGCGTGTTTCCAGTCATTCGTCCGGGTCAGGAATAGAATGAATGAAGCCCCTATCTAGCGGCGAGGATAGGAATTGTGCCGGCTGCCGAAGCTTGTCGTACTCCTCTGGGGCAATAATTAATGACTGGCAGATGAAATAAAATGATTTTGGAGAGTGTTGCTGGAACGATGATGGAAATATGACAGGGAAAACCGGAGTACCCGGAGAAAAACCCGCCCCGCCTCAGCTTTGTCCAGCACAAAACTTACATGGAGTGACCGGGATTTGAATCACGGAACCCAGCGGTGAGAGGCGGGCGCCCTGCCACCTGAGCCACGTAGGCTCTTGTATTTATTTATTTATTTATTTATTTATTTATTTATTTATTCACGAAGCACAAGATACAGCTACACTGAGCAAATTTCACTTGCACTGTCAACAGACTATTTAACAAACGTAAACTTTCATAACAAAATATAACAAACATAACAAAATATAACAAGATCAGGTACACATCCTACTAATAACTGTCCAAATCGAAAACCATGAGAATGTCCATGTTCATAGCCAAGTCGTCGTGGGTCAAGATGGCGGCATAATCCCTTCACATCAACTTATCTTTAAGATACTATTTACACACCTCTCGAATACACTTTTATTTGATGCTATATCAAGCTCTTGTCTCCTATTAATATTGTTAAAGAGTGTTGGGAGGCGGATTAGGAAAGATCGTTGAAGTATTGAGTGCTGAGTGTGGGGAATGTGGAGAAGTTCTTTGGTTCTGGTGGAGCGGGAAGGAACGCGGAGAGAGAAGAGAGAAACAAGATGTTCCGAGCGGTAATGTCCATTTAAGATCTCGTGGAGGAAACTCAGGTCAGCTACCTGTCGCCTGATGTGCAGCGGTGACACATTAATTGCCATTAATACCTGCTGCGTAGACAGATTTCTGAGCTTGGAGTTTCTGTTCCTTACAATTGCAGCAAAGAAGGACACTGCTCTGTCTAACTGCTTAGTATTGGAGGGAACCGGCTGTTGTCCAAATCGGAGAGCAGTAGTTTAAGAGAGGTTGGACGATCGTGAGGAAGAAGTGACGAAGAGCAATGGGGTCAGAAATTTCTGTGAAGCGATAGAGAATGCCTAGTAATTTCACAGCCTTGGTTGTATATGTTTCTATATGGGTCTTAAATTGTAATTTTGTATCAAATATTACACCTAGGTCACGCTGTTGCGTAACCACGGTGATGGGCTTGTCGAGTAGGTAATATGATGTCGGTAGAGAAGATTTACGTAGTGTTATGGTCATGTGGCTGCATTTTTGTGGATTGGGGATAAGTTTCCAAGTACGGCACCAGTTCGAGAGGGCATTAAGAGAGGACTGTAGCAGAGCTGCATCTGCTGGATTCCTGATTTCCCTAAATATCTTGCAGTCGTCGGCAAAGAGTAGGGTACCGAGCTCGATAGCTGCAGTCGCTTAAGTGCGGCCAGTATCCAGTATTCGGGAGATAGTAGGTTCGAACCCCACTATCGGCAGCCCTGAAGATGGTTTTCCGTGGTTTCCCATTTTCACACCAGGCAAATGCTGGGGCTGTACCTTAATTAAGGCCACGGCCGCTTCCTTCCCACTACTAGCCCTTTCCTATCCCATCGTCGTCATAAGACCTATCTGTGTCGGTGCGACGTAAAACAACTAGCAAGAGTAGGGTATTCGCTGTTTCGTTGAGTTCGGACGGCAGATCGTCCATAAACAAAGAAAACAGCAAGGGGCCAAGAGTACTGCCTTGTGGGACACCGGAGGTGACTGGTAACCATGAGGATGAAGTGCCTGATATTACCACTCTCTGCCAACGGTTATGTAGGAAGCCAGCAAGAAGGGTCAGAAGACTGCCATGTATATTAAATCGTTGGGAGAGTTTATGGAGCAACAGAGTATGGTCAACAGAATCGAAAGCTTTCGAAATATCTACGTAGCAGATATCCAGCTGTGATTTAGCTGCAATGGCGTGTGATGCAAAGCTATGCAGAGTGGCCAGGTTTGTTAGACAAGAGCCACCTGGTAGAAAACCATGCTGCTTGGTTGAGATATACGGCAAAGTGAATGCGAGGAGACGCTGGTGTATAATTTTTTCAAAGATAAAGGATAGTGTGGGGAGAATAGAGATTGGTCGGTAAGATGAAACATTAAATTTGTTGCCTGATTTGAGAAGTGGAACAATATTTGCCTGTTTCCAGGTAATAGGAAAATAGCCCGCGGCAAAACATATGTTAAATAATTTTGAGAGAGGGACGCAAAGAGTGCTGGCAGTATTTTTTAGGAAAAGTGGACCTATAGTGTCGGCACCGGTAGCTTTGTTGGAACGAAGAGTTTGAAGAAGGTTATGAACTTCACTTGGTGTGGTAGTTATGCTTGATAGGGTTCTGTTTGAAGCTGTACCAACGGGAGGGAGCAGTTGGTTTTGTAAGGGAGGGGAGAAGTTTGAGAAGAAATACCTGTTGAACAGTTCATTGCGATCGGCGCCATCTGCTGTTGTATCGTTGTGGTTCACGCTGACAGGAATCCGCTCCGTCCTTCTCATGCTTATCAAATTTGCGTCTGTATTTCCTCCGCTTGTTGTGTTTTGTAGATAATGTAAACTACTGTATATCTATCTATCTATCTATCTATCTATCTATCTATCTATCTATCTATCTATCTATCTATCTATAACAAGAGTTTTGTCTGTACATTGATCAGAATTTTGAAAACGATGGTATTTCTGTATCAGTTGTGTCCACAGTAACAAGGAAATGCACTTCTTAATTGTCCTTAATTTCTGTCTGTCATCTGTCTGTATGACTGTATGTATATACACACATCACGAGAAAACGGCTGAATAGAAGTTAATAAAAATTGGTATGCAAAGTCGGGGAATAAGTCGCTACAATCTAGGCTATAAATAATTTTAGTCACGATGAGTGAAATGGTAGTTTAGGGAAGGCCTAACATTTAATTCTCGAATATTTATGTTACAGGTGGTCGTATCTTAATGAAAATCGGTAGGCAAAGTCGGAGAATAAGTCGCTATAATCTGGGCCATAAATAATTGTATTCACGGCAACTGAAATGGTAGTTTAGGGGAAGGCCTAAACATTGTCAAATATTTTTATTAGTGGTCGTATCTTAACGAAAATAGGTAGGCGAAGTTGGGGAATAAGTCGCTACAATCGACGTCATAAAGAATTGTATTCAAGCTGAGAAAAATGGTAGTTTAGGGGAAGGCCTAAAATTGAATTCACCGAACTCGATAGCTGCAGTCGCTTAAGTGCGGCCAGTATCCAGTATTCGGGAGATAGTAGGTTCGAACCCCAATGTCGGCAGCCCTGAAAATGGTTTTCCGTGGTTTACCATTTTCACACCAGGCAAATGCTGGGGCTGTACCTTAATTAAGGTCACGGCCGATTCCTTCCCACTCCTATCCCTTTCCTGTCCCGTCGTCGCTATAAGACCTATCTGTGTCGGTGTGACGTAAAGCAACTAGCAAAAAAAAAAATTGAATTATCAAATATCTATGTCATTAGTGGCCCTACCTTAATGAAAATCGGTATACAAGTCGCTGTAATCTAGGCTGTAACTAATTGTATTCGCGCTGAGTGAAATGGTAGTTTAGGGGAAGGCCTACAATTTCATTCTCAATAATATTTGTTATTAGTGGTCGTATCGATAAATACTACATAACTCCAGTTATAGATTATTATATTTCCGAACATTTATGTCTTATACATTGTTATCGTATTGGCTATGATCACCGAGATATTCTTGAATTTGGATTTTTGTTACTAAGTCCATATCAGCGCTGAGTCACGAGAAAATGGGTAAACAGAATGTCATGAAAATCAGTATGTAAAGTCGGAGAATAAGAAGCTACAGTCTACGCTATAAATTATTTTATAAAATTTTATAAGACACCCTAATATCACAGAGTCGAAAGAAAACTACATGTGAAGGCCTACAAAACAGAAGCTCATGAAACTGATCAACAATAACATTACATTGACCATTGTTTGTGTCTTCTGTTGCCACCCTTCTCCGATAGATAGGATTACTGCTGCGAATCGAGTATATTTATGATTTGCCTTACGTCGCACCGACACAGATAGGTCTTTTTAGTAGTTGTTTTACGTCGCACCGTCACAGATAGGTCTTACGGCGACAATGGGATAGAAAAGGGCTAGGAGTGTGAAGAAAACCCCAGCATTTGCCTGGTGTGAAAATGGGAAACTATGGAATACCATCTTCAGGGCTTCCGACAGTGGGGTTCGAATCCACTATCTCTCGGATGCAACCTCGCAGCTGCGTGCCCCTAACGACACAGCCAACTCGCCCGGTCGTACTGAGTGTAACAGCCTGCCTGAATATTGGCGGGAAGTAGCTGGTGACTTGGCATGCCATTCCCCTGGTTCATACATTTTCTGATACTACTGGTACGTAACACACTGGTTCACCATAGCATTCAATCCTTACTCTGAGGCAGTGATTGCAATGAGTAGTGTGCATATTTAACGGAATGATGTTAGAGGAGTGTTCACGGCTGTCTGCGGCCTGGTCATTCCAGCTCTGGAACATTGGTCTGTTAGATCGGCACCGTAGTACTGTTCGCTAAAAGTTAGAAAATGTGCGGTTTTTCATTTGTTCGATTATTTTTTATGATAACATTGCTTTTAATCGCTACTTTCCTACTGACGTTTTTTTAATGACCTATGTTGGCTTCAGTTATGAAAACTACAAAGTTAGTTTTTCCGAGAATCCCGTAGTGAAGCACAGGTACATCAGCTAGTTTAGATAATAATTTTGGTGTTAGTTTGATATTTAATCTCATTTTAGATGGTATGTTTGTGTTTTTCGAATATATCATGGAAATTTTACAGAAATTTGAACCAAAAATGCCACGAAAACCGTCTGATGCATGGCAGTTTTTGAAATTACAGATGATAAAGAATCAGCAAAATGCAAGTTTTGGGGCCGCATTTACGCGACCGGTGGTAGCATATAAAATTTGTGGGATCATGTCAAGAGGCATCACAAGGATGAAATGAGCAGGTCGGTTTCTCTAGCAGAAAACAAAATTGCTGTATTCAGCAGAACAGTAAGTTATGTTGTGAGAAAAGGACATAAAATAGAAGGGTGAATTACCTTTACATTGTCATACCAATAACGTGTGTAAACGTGCCGCTACTGTACCTTTACTCGGTACAACCGGTTGATGACGTCACAACAGCTGCACCGCTCTACGCCGCTTCATCCCCACCACTATACTATGGTAGTTGCCTATGTGATAAATAATAAGGCCTCCGTATGGCAATTTTAACACCGCGAAATACGTTTTAGTTCCAGAGTCGCCGCTAGACTTCGCGTTAGCCCTCCACTGTATAAAGAAACTGTGAAGTAAACAGTTAAGTCAGCGCGTTTTTAGGTGAGATAGGCCTTATGATTAATTATTCAAGGCGTATATTTGTGTATTCAGGTTGTGGTGAGTATATCGTTTCTATTTAAACATAAGATTAAGAAAAATTTGGGTGCATATTGATAAATATAAAAGGTTCTGTATTCAGCGCCGAAAGAGTATTTATTGTAAACATTCTATTCACAGGATGTTTATTGCGCGTGATAAACAATGGCTTATTGATGTGTACCATTCTGTGAAAGTAAACTTCAGAAAGGTATTGGAATTTCTTTCCATGAACAAATGCAGAATTACGTGAAAAATTCGTCAGAATCACGGTAGCTAGAGGAGAGACCGGAGGTGTCACGAGACAGATGCGCAGTAGACTGCCGTGATCGTGGCGTCACTGGACCGTCCCTCCCATTACACTACGCATTGTTTGGCGCGTTAATATCAGTCTATATTCTCTTTGGTGTCGGTGTTTTCATTCTAAACAGTGAAGTTCCGTGCATTGCTGTTCGTCTGTGGTCTGCACATTGTTGCTTTAACTATTTAATTACTTTCGAGGCTTGCGAATATTTTAAAAGTCGTGAACTTAAGTGTATCGTTCGTTAGTGAAGTGAATTCCAGTGTAAATGTCGTGTTTGTGCGGTTGCAGGCTGTACAAGCCATCCCAACAACGCAAAGAATCGAAAATTTTCCTTTTATACATTCCCAAAAGACCCAACTCTGCACAAGCAATGGGTGCATTTTTGTAAAAGAAAAAACGCTCCAACTATAAAATCGCACGTATATGCTCTGAACATTTTCTGTCCCCTGATTTTGAAAGAGAGTTACTGTCTGAACTGTTAGGCCTACCCCCTAAGCGCTTGTGGAAAAAGGAACAGTTCTTTCCAAAAACATACGCTTTCTGCATCAATAGACAATTCATATATAAATACACGCGCTGAAAGACGGGTTGTAAAAAAAATTCTAGAATCGCTAACAAGCATAGAGAGATCAAGTGAGTTTGATGACCTTTCTAAGGAAGGACCAATCAACGAACATTTACGGAAAAATAAAGACAACTGCCCCTTGAAGTGTGAACTAGCTGGTGTGATGGTCGAAAATAAAAATTCAAAGAAGAATCAAATTACTTACTGAACGTATAAAAGGAGCCCAAACCAAAACCACAAATTTGGAGGAAATTTTAAAAACCTGTAAGGATATGTTTTATAAATGTCAAAAACAATGTTTACTAAAGGGAAAGTGTACAAACTGATCACCTGAAGAAGTAGCCAAACCCATTACAATTCGGCGAATCTCCAAAATAAGCTTTGTCGTATGTTAGGCAACAACAATGAAACGACGGTTTTCACAATTTTCAACTCCAGCTGGTTTTTTGGATATCTGTTTTAACGTACCAAAGGGTCAAGCAAATATTATGAATGATCATTTTAAAAGAGTTGTAGTGATGAGCTTTGACGACATGAAAGTTAAATATGACTTATATGCTACGATTGTTTCGAAGATGTATTTAGAGGGCTCCATATAATTATAATAAGATGTCTAATTGGTAAATGGAAACAGCCTGTTTACTATCAGTTCGACCAGACCATCACTACAGATTTGTGTTCTGAAACGATAAAACTTGTTGAGGAAACGGGATTACGTCTCAGGGCTTTTGTGAGTGATGTAGGTGGTTCCAACCGAAAGTTAAGCATCGCCTGGGAATAAGTGCAGAGAATTCTTCCATAAAATATCCATGTACTGATGACCGTGTGATTTGGTCGTTTTGTGACGTTCGTCATATACTTAAGTTAATAAGAAATCATCTGGTTAGATCAAGGATACACGCTTGCATCTGAAGAAACTGCTACAAAAGACCACTTCGTAGACTTAGTACAGTACCAGAAAATTGGAGACCTAAAATTCACTCACGAAACTACCGAACAACATTTGCTAATGTAACAAAAGTTGCTGAACTTTTCTCTTACACTGTGGCTAAGGCTATATCGTATATTTTTCCTGGGAATGAATAGGTAGTGCAATTTTATGGAACTGTTAATGATGGATTTGATGTTATTAATGACCGAATCCCTCATCATCCAACAAACAAGTTCAAAAGTGTGTACGGAACAAGTTTAAAGGAACAGGAAGTTATCCTAAGTAAAATGTTCAACCTGTTTTCATCATTGGAAAGACTCACTTACTACCTTTTCAAATAGGCTAAATGGTTTCCATCCGTAGTTTGAAGGGATTATTTCGAAACCTAAAATCTGAAGGATATCAATATCTACTAGCATCGAAATGTAATCAAGTTGTTTGTCATATTTTTCTATGATCAGGGGCTTGCGTTGGTTTTGTGATCACCCTCTGCTCACAACAGTTACCCAGAAAGTGAAGTCCCTATTACTGAGCAAAAGTGCATGTGACATAATTAAAACTGGAAACTGCAACAGGGAAGAGTGTGAAACATTAACTGTAGATGCCCTCGACCGAATAAACTGTGCTGTTATTAATGGCACCGTAGAATCAGTCGAAACTAACTTGGAAATTTTTGATTCAGGGTGTGAATACTTTAACTGTATAGTTGACATTAATAGATCAGTTTAGTGAGCAACACAATCTCGAAGATTGCTTGCAAGGACTTACTGAAAATTTTGGCGGGGTATATTGTATACCGAGTTACGAAAAAGGGAATCGCCACTAGCTTCATTTACGGAGACAAAACTGGAAAATGGGTTAGTATTAGGAACTCTGACTGGATCTCGACTTTGTCTAGAGGAGGCCTAATGAATCCATCTCCCCAGTGGTTCGAAACTGTTTGTGAACAAAGAAAAGATTTTCAAAGGTTCCATGGAAATGGTCTCAGGAAGTACCCAAGAGTGATGAAAGAACTGGTAGATATCTGGTACGACTTCGCTGTTACATGTTTTGTGAGAATTCGTTCATTTATTAGAATGAAAGAACTGAATAAAAAGAGAACACTCAGGAGGTCAGTGAATGAAAGCCAGACTACGGATGCGCATGCTGACGCTGCACGAAAATAATCGAAGAAGATGAACAAAATTAAGTCCTGAAAGGTAGGCCTAAATTAATAGAAATGTTATTTTTGTTATGCAGATTTATTATTATTATTAATAATAATATAGATTCTTGTTGTAATAAGTTAAAACTAAAATAATGTTAGTATAGTACTTACAATTTTCAGGAAAAGTAACAGCATGAAGTATATAATCCCTGTATATTTTATTTAGACCTTATCGGTTAATGTTATTTCTTTATTGCTACGCGCAACTGCGAGCTCGCATCCGGGAGATAGTGGGTTCGAATCCCAATGTCGGCAGCCTTGAAGATGGTTTTCCGTGGTTTACCATTTTCACACCCGGCAAATTCTGGGGCTGTACCTTCATTCAGGCCACGGCTGCTTCTTTCCCACTCCTAGCCTTTTCCTATCCCATCGTCGCCATAAGACCAATCTGTGTCGGTGCGACGTAAAGCAACTTGTAACAAAAATGTCTTTATTGTCAAGCTCTTATTTATTTAATCTGTACGTATATATGGTACTTATTTTAAATTCTTTCAAGTAACTGGGAACTGTAGGAAATATTAAAATTCCCGGTATATTGGAAACTTTCCGGTTGCAATTATACTACCTGACTCGTATGTGCTCTTTTTGAATTATCCCCTGTTGGGTTGGGACAGTAGCATCCCCTGCGTTTCGTAAGAGGCGACTAAAAGGGGCTCCAGGGGCTCTGAAATTAGGAGAGTGGGTGTGGCGACCACAGGGCCCTTAGCTGAGTCCTGGCATTGCTTCCACTTACATGTGTCAGGCACCTCACTTGAATATATCCTATCCGTCCTCCTTTGGTCAACTCTTGTGCTTTTCCAACCCCTACGGTATTGGAGCAATCGAGGCCTGGGGAGTTTTTCATTTTAACGCCCTTCGTGGCTCGCTTCACAGCGATAAGAGAATTGGAAAAATGAATAGTGCAACCATACCACCCATGCCACCGCCTAAATCAATTTTAATTAATTATGTGTATGACCGATACGGTCACAGTAGAAGGACCCGAAGTGCATAATAATGAAAGACTCCTTATACCTCACAAATCTAATACCGTCAGGGTAGAAAGAGAGTTGAACAAGTGAGGTCAGATAAGAAAGATGAAAACGTGAAACCTTGCACAATCAACTGAAAAAAGGCAAGGCTGAGTTCTGGGCTCCGTGTTCTCTCCTAAGTTGAGAGACCCTTGGGGTTTTCTGTTTAGCCTCGTCTTACGACAGAAGAAGATACGGGAGGGTCTTCAAATTATCCTCACTCCTCCTCTTGTTCTCTTCTTCTTCATCTTCTTCTTTGTTATCTTCTTCTACTCCTTCTTAAGGAAGTTTGAAGAAAAATAGAAAAATGTACTGGACGATACTGAATTATTTCTTCTTCTTCTTCTTCTTCTTCTTCTCTTTCATTTCCATACACCAGAGTGCGTAACAGCTACGATAATAATAATAATAATAATAATAATAATAATAATAATAATAATAATAATAATAATAATAATAATGATCACACGCTTCGACAACGATAAACTTCGGCAAAGGGTCGAGGAGTTCCAGGAGAAGGCTAGACCAAATGACTGTGACTTTAACAACGCCAAAAGTCTCCTTGTTGAGGCTGCCAAAGACGTTGCAGAAATCAAGAGAAGCAAAAAGCATGCCTGGTGGAATGGTACCTGCGAATTAGTCCTCCAAGAAAGACTCAATACATGGAAACAGTACTACTCTACGAAATCAGAAAATGATTGGGAAACCTACAAAACCCAACGTGCCCAAGCAGCTAGGGTGTTCAGAACTGAGAAACGTAAATACGAAAAATCTCTCATTGAAAAGATAGAACAAAACTTTAGGAAGAATGAAAGCAGAGAGTACTACAGAGCCTTCAAACGCAAACTCACTGGCTATAAACCACCATCTCTATGCTTTGAGCGAAAGGACGGCACACTGACGACGTCAAATGAAGAAAATTGCAGCATTCTGGCAGATTACTTCAAGAATTTACTTAATTGCTCTAAACCGCAAAGCGCCATTGAGACCAAGGAACCCTTACTCAGATACCCAGATTCCAGACCACCCGACAGAGATGATATCAAGCGCCACATTGCCCGTCTCAAAAATAACAAAGCGCCGGGTGAAGACTCAGTAGTAGCAGAACTATGGAAATATGCCCCAGAAGAATCACTTGATATCTTGCAAAAGCAAATAGAAGAAATTTGGAACAAGGAGACCCTACCCGAAGATTGGAAAATAGCTTTGATCCATCCACTACACAAAAAAGGCAGCATGAAGAACATCAACAACTACAGAGGAATATTTTTGCTACCCGTGACTTACAAAATTCTATCACTTGCCATCCTGGAGCGTTTGGAAGCACAAGTCGAACATCAAATAGGTGAATACCAAGGAGGGTTCAGAAAAGGTCGCTCAACAGCTGAACAGATCCAAAATCTCAAAACGATCATCAGATATTGTATACTAAGGTCCAAGCAGTATGTGTCTGTCTTTGTGGACTTTAAGAAAGCGTACGACTCCATTGACCGGGAAGTCCTGCTAAACATCTTAAATGAATTTGGAGTTGATTTGAAACTGCTGGCATTAATTAGAGCCACCCTGACCGATAAAAAATCCAAGGTGAAGTTCCACGGATGTCTCTCGCATTCCTTTGACATCAAAACAGGAGTCCGACAAGGTGATGGGCTATCCCCGATAGTTTTCAACTGTGTTCTTGAAAAGATCATCAGAACCTGGCGGGTGAGATTACAGGAAACCAACTACAGTCCATTGAGAATAGGAACCAAATCCAAGGGGATCGCAACAGACTGCTTAGCATTTGCCGATGATATTGCTGTTCTCTCAAACGACATAGAAACCGCTAGAGCTCAAGTTGAAATTTTAAAGGAAATTGCCGAACAAACTGGTTTGCAGATATCGTTTGAGAAAACAGAAGTAATGACTAACATCAAAGAGGCTCCACCAAAACTCCATACAAAATACGGGGACATCACCCGAGTAGACAAATTCAAATACCTAGGTGAGATCATCATGAAAAATGGACTGGACAAAGAAGCACTTCAGGAGCGAGTACGCAAACTGGAAATAGCCTACCAAACATCCCGCACAATCTACAACAAAAAATGCCTTTCCCAAAACACCAAGATACGTCGCTATGAAACAATTCTGAAGCCAGTAGTTCTATATGCAGCCGAAACCCTGTCTCTAAATGCCAACAAAGGACTCCTTGAAGAACTGGAGAAAAGAGAACGCAAAATTGTGAGAGAAATCTTGGGATCAAAGTACAAAAATAGAATCCATCAAAAGAGATCCAACAAGGAAGTCTACAGCAAAATAGAGAAAATTACCGACACAATCAGAAGAAGACGGGCACGATTTTACGGTCATCTGAAAAGAATGGACGGAAGAAAGTTAACTAAAGAAATCTTTCACTTTTTTGATTCAAACCCCAAAACCACAATTCCCTGGTTTAGAAATACCAAAGAAGACCTGAAAATGCTACATATCTCAGCTGAAGACGCCCTTAACAGAGATCTCTTCCGCAAGAAAATATTGACGAACGGGCTAAACCGAGACGAGCAACCGAAGAGAAGACACGGCGCCCCTTGGACAGAGGAGCGTAAGCAGGCCCACTCACAAAGAATGAGGGAAATTTGGGCTCTAAAGAAGGCCAAGTTCAGTGTCAAATGCAACAAGACTTAACGTGGTCCTTGATGGCCCCAGCGAATTATATATATATATAAAATAATAATAATAATAATAATAATAATAATAATAATAATAATAATAATAATAATAATAATAATAATTCAATGCAATTCAATCAGACTCTTAATATCAACTGAGAAACTCTGTAATATGAGGGGTAGTGTAATCGACGGAGAAACCCGAGTAATACAATAGAGGAATTATTAACGCTTGTCACGTGACGCTCCGATATTTGTAGGCCATTTAACTGGCTAGCAATCGTCTTGGAGGGCTAAAGGCCTTCTATAGGCTGCTCAGGGTTCTTTAGTTTGCTTGTTACGTTGTGCTTAATGATTGATTCATAACGGGAAAGATTACAAATTAATTCGAATCAGGAGGGATGCCACATTAAGTCGAGAGCTTCCCACCCATTAGACTTTGGCTACGCACACTGTTTCCGTGCTGATCGGCAGCCTGCAATTACATTGAGGACAACGTACCATATATTTCCACTGGAAGGAAAGCCATTCTTGTTGTGCTCATTTGATAGTATCTCTAACATTTCGAGCCAAATTGAGTTGTTTAAATGCTGGCAGTTCTATAGTAAGTCTCATTTCATTGTCTGCACAGGGAGACGACTGACCTGTTTAAGGAACACGGATGTGTTAACAAGACACCACTTCAGCAATGCATAGCAGTTGGAGAAGCGACCACGACGTTCCAGGTATTTACAAGTCAGGCTGTCGGGATGAGTAGCTCAGACAGGGTAAAATTCAACCCAGCTCATTCCAGTGGCATTTGGAGGTGCTCAGATACTACAGTCTCGTGTCGGCTGTTTTACTGGCATGTAAAACAACTCCTGCGGGATAAAATTATGGCACCTAGGCGTCTTCAAAAACCGTGAAAGTAGGTAGTGGGACGTAAAACCATTATTATTATTATTATTATTATTATTATTATTATTATTATTATTATTATTATTATTATTATTATTATTCAATGGAGCGGAGTGGCCCCGCGTGTTGTGGCGCTATGGCTATGAGCCAAGTCATGCGAAGAGTCCATACTGATACATGGATACCCACACGTCAGACTTTGGGGACGGTCGAGTCATAGACACGTGTACCAATATTACCATGGCAATGGATATCTCTCGCTCATGATTGCACAGACGGGCCTGCAGGAAGTTGGATATCGAGAAGTAGTGGGGAGAAGAAGTCTACTAAAAACTTCAGAAGGTCGGGGTCCAATAGACAGTTCACGAGCGTACCTTTGATTATGGATGGACGGAGTAGTGTTGTTTGCGCTAAATTATTTCAAAGCGCTCACTATCGTAAATTTTCTTAAAAGCACAATCTGTTATTTCTTGTCTTGGTGCACAGCAGATTACGAGCGCAAATATCTAGATATTGAGAGACCTGCGTAAAGTTACCCATGGATAAAGGCGACTTGTTGATGTTGGTTTTATAAGCATGTCTCTGTGAATGGTCAAAAAACCAACTCACTGAGTCAACTTTCACTTTTTTATTGTCAGTTTCTGTTGATTTTCTTTTTGAAAATTTCCGTGGGGTGTCTAACTCCCAGTAACCCCCTCCCCTCCCCCTTGGCTACGCCACTCCTTAGTATAGTATATGTTACTAGTGCGTACCTGCAGGCTGCCGCGACTTCTCGACAGACGCGCATAGTAATTATTAGAAATTGTACACCAACACCTCTCTTACCCTGTTGGCTTACATTATGATGGTGAGTACGTTTTCCACCAAAGGGACTTGAATCGGCTAACGGCGTTGTCAGACCGCCTTAACGATCATGTGGCTACTTCTACTGCAATGAGAACAACCGATACAGTGCAACTGTGCCATACATTGCTTGTCTCGTGTTATATCCAGAAAAGCACATGACTTATGAACACATACTGTACGGACTTGCTATCAACATTGACACTTCAAATAACAAAGTAAATTATTACGAACTAGATTTAACCACAGCTAACGTGTGCGCATTTTCTTTCATTGCACATTCATGGGTGTGATGAACACTAGCATAACCTCTCGGTAAAAATAAAAATAAAAAATAGACTGATCCAAGAAGATACGAATTTCAACCAAGATAGCTCGCCCCTGAACAAGCCTATGTTACAACATGCTTGAATAAAGGCAGGATATGACTTCATTACCCATATCATACTTTGAAAATGTAATTAGTGAGGCAATTGCTATTGGTCTGCTTGAATGTTAAAGTTATGCTGAAAGTAAAAATGTGGCTTTGGCGAGATGTTCATATTGTTTTCCTCCACTTGCCTTTTTTTTTTTTTTTTTTTTTTTTTTTTTTTTTTTTTTTTTTTTTACTATTTGCTTTACGTCGCACCGACACAGGTAGGTCTTATGGCGACGATGGGATGGGAAAGATCTAGCAAGCGGCCGTGGCCTTAATTAAGGTACAGCCCCAACCTTTGCCTGTTGTGAAAATGGGAAACCATGGAAACCATCTTCAGGGCTGCCGACAGTGGGGTTCGAACCCACTATCTCCCGGATGCAAGCTCACGGCTGCGCGCCCCTAACCGCACGGAAAACTTGTCTTGTCCACTTTGCTTTAACCACTTCATTAAAATACTTCATCTGCACTTTGAACTATAGCAGAACTTTCAGGTCCGTATAAAAATGTGTAACAGGTATCATTATTACTTTAAGCAGAAGATTTGTGATTGAAAATGTAACAATATACTCATCATCATCATCATCATCTGTTTACCCTCCAGGTTCGGCTTTTCCCTCGGACTTAGCGAGGGATCCCACCTCTACCGCCTCAAGGGCAGTGTCCTGGAGCTTCAGACTCTTGGTCGGGGGATACAACTGGGGAGTATGACCAGTACCTCGCCCAGGCGGCCACACCTGCTATGCTGAACAGGGGCCTTGTGGAGGGATGGGAAGATTGGAAGGGATAGGCAAGGAAGAGGGAAGGAAGCGGCCGTGGCCTTAAGTTAGGTACCATCCCGGCATTCGCCTGGAGGAGAAGTGGGAAACCACGGAAAACCACTTCCAGGATGGCTGAGGTGGGAATCGAACCCACCTCTACTCAGTTGACCTCCCGAGGCTGAGTGGACCCCGTTCCAGCCCTCGTACCACTTTTTTTTTAAATTTCGTGGCAGAGCCGGGAATCGAACCCGGGCCTCCGGGGGTGGCAGCTAATCACGCTAACCACTACACCACAGAGGCGGACAACAATATACTCACGGCATTTAATTATGTGTGTTCTTCCTCATACATATATTATGTTTCCTTGATTACCCAAGTTACTCTTTTACGACTAGAA
Organism: Anabrus simplex; assembly: GCF_040414725.1. Lineage (NCBI taxonomy): Eukaryota > Metazoa > Arthropoda > Insecta > Orthoptera > Tettigoniidae > Anabrus > Anabrus simplex. Next base: position 160,731,964 of record NC_090267.1, on the reverse strand, counting down.
CAGATGGTTATTCAGATCTCTATTGAGTTATAATGCACCATTCAGAATAGGAATGACTCAGATATCTGTTATTGTGATCACCGATCTATATTATAAGCAAGTTTTCGTACGGTTCAGAGCGTTCGAGGTCAAGGGGATCCCTCGTCAGTGACTTTGTTTTAGGAATAACATCATAATAGACATTTACAATATTTATTTAATGTACTGTGTCCGCCTCTGTGGTGTAGTGGTTAGCGTGATTAGCTGCCACCCCCGGAGGTCCGGGTTCGATTCCCGGCTCTGCCACGAAATTTAAAAAAAGTGGTACAAGACTGGAACGGGGTCCACTTAGCCTCGGGAGATCAACTCAGCCATCCTCGAAGTGGTTTTCCGTGGTTTCCCACTTCTCCTCCAGGAAAATGCCGGGATGGTACCTAACTTAAGGCCACGGCCGCTTCCTTCCCTCTTCTTTGCCTGTTCCATCCATTCTTCCCATCCCTCTACAAGGCCCCTGTTCAGCATAGCAGGTGAGGCCGCCTGGGCGAGTTACTGGTCATTCTCCCCAGCTGTATCCCCGACCCAAAGTCTGAATCTCCAGGACACTGCCCTTGAGGCGGTAGAGGTGGGATTTCTCGCTGAGTTCGAGGGAAAAACCGACCCTGGAGGGTAAACAGATTACGAACGAACGATTTAATGTACTGTAATAAATATGTATTAAAGCGGGAACAACAGTTATATTGTGATACTGATAATAATAACCCAGTTGATCGAAACTACTTTATTTATTTTAACTCTTTCAATTCAAGCGATGTACACTATTCACGTTAGGAAATCATGCGACCGTGTCGCGACACAACCTATCTGTCTGTCATTGTGCCTTGAACAATGTAGTTGATACATTCCTTTACCTTAAATCAAGCACGCCTAATACCGTAAATTTCGTAAGACTTTTAACTGTTTCCTTCGGATATTCTTGTAGCAGCAAAGAAAATTCTACGTATAGTGCGAATGACTCGTTAATCCAGCTTGACTTAACTTTCAGTTTTTCCCATGCTTTGAGGTAGTTTCGAATATATTCATGTGAATTCACAACCTTCAATGTACCGGGCGAGTTGGCCGTGCGGTTAGGGGCGCACGGCTATGAGCTGGCATCCAGGAGATAGTGGGTTCGAACCCCACTGTCAGCAGCCCTGACTATGATTTTCCGCGGTTTCCAATTTTCACACCAGGAAAATGCTGGGACAGTACCTTAATTAAGGCCACAGCCGCTTCCTTCCCATTCCTAGGCCTTTCCTATCCCATCCTCGCCATGAGACCTATCTGTGTCGGTGCGATGTAAATCAAATTGCAAAGGAAGACCTTCACTGTAGCGTTTCGTAACATAATCTCAATCTCCTTCTCTTTTGAGGCGATGTCACTATTAGATATAAATCAATATGCTGTCCCCAACATCCCTGCAACTCACACACCACACATAACACTATCCTCCACCACAATAACACAACTTCTAGATACCTATTATATTACTATAAGAAGCAAGATTTAATTAAAATTCTCAATTCGATGGTCAATAACTGTATACAGGTTGTCCCCAAAAAACATCGACAAGGCTTAGTATGTTGTGCGAGATGGCGGACTGATCGGTTTTGGGCGCTGGAGAGCGTCGAAGTCTGAGAACGGTTGTAACAATTTTGTTCCGATTTGGTGTCTTATCTGGTGAAAAATAAAACAAAATTATGAAAATTGTGATTTTTAAAAATTTTATTTTTTAATTACTTCACAACACTTGTTTCTTTATGTGATGCTGTTATTTTTGACATTTGGAATGTTTAAAGACCTTTGATTGCCATTTTTAAGTCACCTTGCAAAGTGGGCTTGGCCAGGCGAAAACAGCTGGAGCTTCCGTTGTGAAAAATTATTCATTTGTGCCCTCCTTTACGTAATATCATGATGTAATATTTGTCCCAGATGTTGTATTTACAATATGAAACAACGCTATAGTTGTTTTATGCTATAATGTCTCTGTTTTATGATAAGTTATTGCTGTGTTACTTGGCGACACCTTGTGTGTGATTTGCTCTGAGGAAACTTCTTATTCTTATTCTTCTTTATCTGTTTTTCCTTCGGACTTAGTGAGGGATCCCATCTCTAACGCCTCAAGGGCAGTGTCCTGGAGCTGCAGACTCTGGGTCGGGGGATTCAAGGTGGGAAGAATGACCAGTGCCTGGCCTAGGCGGGCTCACCTGCTATACTGAACGGGGTCCTTGCGGAAGGGGGGGGGGGAGATTGGAAGGGATAGACAAGGAAGAGGGAAGGAAGCGGCCGTAGCCTTAAGTTACGTACCATCCCAGCAGTTGCCTAGAGGAGAAGTGGAAAACAACGGACAACCATTTCCAGAATGGCTGAGGTGGGAATCGAACCCACCTCTACTCAGTTGACCTCCCGAGGCTGAGTGGACCCCGTGTTCCAGCCCTCGTACCACTTTTTCAAATTCCGTGGCAGAGCCGGGCATCGAACCCGGGCCTCCGGGGGTGGCAGCTAATCACACTAACCACTACAGCACTGTGGCGGACGCTCTGAGTAAACAGTCATTGCAATTAATTTGCTTGTCATGGAAGTCCATGCTGCTTTTTCACTATACTGCTGTTTAGGCATTATGAATGCTTTCTTCCTTGAGTCTTCCTTGATCAGAGAGAAAGAAATGTACAGGAAATGAAATCTGCAGTGTATGCTACGTTATACCACTACATGAGCACAGAGGGCAATCCTCGTCACTTCAAGTGCCCCTCAGGGATTAGCTCGTGGTGCTTCTACAACAGGGCAACTGCGAAGAAAGAGAAGCCAAAGACATGAAAACCAAGCTAGAGCCTGCAGTGGTAGTAAAACGAATGCCGGTTTACCAAAGGCTGGCAGCAAATGAACTTCTTGCCAGGTGTGTTAGTGGCGGGACTCGGAATGCAAATGAGAGTCTTCGCAGCACTGTGTGGTCAAAATGCTCTAAAATAAAATTTGTGTCAAAGAAACGACTATAATACGCCGTTGTATCAGCTGTAAGCCAGTTTAATATGGGGTGCGAAACTAGCTTGGAAGTACGGAAGGGTGACTCAAGAGAAGAAATAAGTGACACTGCAAGAAACATCAGTGGGCAACCAGACAGACAACGTATTTTACAAGTTGATTTACGTCTCACCGACACATATAGGTCTGATGGCGACAATGGGATAGGAAAGAACAAGGAGTGGGAAGGAAGCAGCCGTGGCCTTAATTAAGGTGCAGCCCCAGCATTTGCCTGGTGTGAAAATGGGAAACCACGGGAAGCCACCTTCAGGTCTGCCGACAGTGGGGTTCAAACCCGCTATCTCCCCAATGGAAGTTCACAGCTACGCGCCCCTAATTTTTATTTATATTTTCATCCTTTTTATGATGTTTTCTTTTTTATCTATATTTACTTGTTTTTCATTATACTGTCTAATTAAGGGGGCACTCACAAACAGTCCCTGAGCCAGTGGAAACAAACAATTAACGTTAAAATCCCCGACCCGGCCGGAAATCGAACCCGGTGCCTCTTGAACCAAAAGGCCAGCACGCTAACCATTTAGACATAGAGCCGGATATTAATCGCACGGCCAACTTGCTTGGTCTCTTCAAAAGAGAACACGAACGTAACTCACAATGAAATGGGTATGAATAACGTTGGCAACAATCAAAACAAATTTAATGAACGGTCTGGCAACAAAAAGAGGACATGTTTTGTACTAGTAATAACGACACGTCATCAAAATGCAAAAAATAGCACTTTTCTCAACGCCATGCCTTCTCAGGGTATAACATACGAGGCAAGTCTCGTTCGTAATCGTAAACTTTGTGGTAGGAGACACCACTATCACCTCCTAAGAGTATCCAGTATCTGCACTCAACAATGCCCACATAAAATCAAAGAAAATACCGCCAGTCATTTTATCAGCTGATTGCTTGTCTGCCAGTTGAGTTTAATTTGAATGGTTTTCATTTTGTACTTTTCTGTATCCAGATACACTGTAACTGTTCCACCTCGTCATAACACTTGAGGAGATGAAAGTTATTATCATGGGACACATGAATATCAAACAAACTATTTGTGGCTTGCCCGCAAATTGCCACGCAAATAGAAACAATTAACATTCCATGGTTCCCCATTTCTCTATGTAATGTTTGGGCGCTATGGTTACAGTCTTAAATAAAACTGTAAACCAAAATTTATATTTACTAGCATAGAGACTTATACTTAAATCACAGGGGTAGGATTTTAAATAATTAACCATTAAGTATCGCTTAAGAAAGAAAATTAACGCAATATAAAATACAAATGAATTTATTATACAAAAAATGAGATGAATCGGAAAAGTTTCCTTAAAGCGTGGAGGAATTTATAATTTACTGAATTTACCATTGAAGCTCACCAATTGCAGCTTCCGTTGAAGTCATCTGGTTTCCGTGGTTACTCGTTCTCTTCTTCTAGATGTAGACTCTGCTCCATGGACATCCTTCCTTCCTTCTCTGATATGGTACGGGCTATCTGGACTAGCACTCCCTGCTTGCCTAGTCTTTAAAATAGACATTGGCCCTATACTTGTAAAAACTGATCAACGTTGATCGTATGAGGAGAAAATTCAGAGATATGAATTTTTCCATATTAGTAGAAATCTCAATCCAACTGAGCTATACTATTTATACGGTACAGACTTGTACCAAGTTTCATAGACTTGAACTAAACATAGTTCTTCGTCCAGAATATTTACTGAAAATAACACAAGCCATAAGCTTGTTTCTTGTCACGCAGATCCGATAACATAACCGAATCTAAGTACTGTATCGAAGCGACAACACATTGTACAAAAATAACTATGTCGCGGAGCGACCAAACACTGTTTCAAATATCAAATCACGTCGTTCAAAGTAGATGTTCACAGTAGAAGTAGTAGTGATGGAGTATCAGTAGTTAGGTTGTAAGGTCGTAAGGTTGTAAGGCCGTAAGGTCCCGTTCTCGTGTTGAGAATCAGTATATATCCGGGCTCACCCCCACTCTTGGTAACAGTTCAATCTCAAAACTCATATACAACGAAGTATCTGATTCGATAGATCGAAGCATCAACTCCCTTTCTCTTCTTCCTCGACAAGTCCAGAAGGCGTGGCGATGATATAGCTGACCAGCTTGCAAGCCTCGCGCACGGGTCGCTGTTTACTAGCCTTGGTCATAAAATAAACCCATGACTCACGCAAAATCCCAAGCTTCAAGAATAACCCTCCGTATACACAAACATGAGATGAAATTAAAACAACTATGTCTCAACATATTGACCGTATTTACAACATAATGAATTCTTATCCTACATAATATAATAATTTAACTAATAAAACGATGTTATCATATATACAATATGATTCCAAAAAGCCCTGATTACAAATGATTGACGTTGAATAAATATGTTATTACAAATAATTGCCGATGGCGGATAAACTTGATATCAAATGATATCGCGTAAAATGATATTATATTAAATTAGTAGGGCTGGAGAAGCCTGGACGGTTACATACGCCCTCCTGTTATTTACAGATATAACATATATGAAAATAACACACTACAACAAAACGGTTGATATATACATAATTGCATCTGACACACACTTAATAAAAAACATACATAACCAAATCTTGTATCTCACTGTAGAGTGTCTGTTTCAACGATACCATATAACATAATTCCTGCCGATTTTCTTCCGAAAGTTTGTCAGCAACACTCATAATATTTACAACAACAGGTAAGTAACACTATCTTTGCACTTCACCATCAAAGTGTTCGGCAGTTCCAGGTTATCATAATATATACACCACACACACACGTAATCACACGTGGATTGCCTCTCTTAGATGGCCGCAAGCAATTTCTTGTTTTCATTGCAAAAGCTATTATTAAGAAAATTATTGCATTAATTTCCTTCTGCAGTTTCAAAAGAAAATCCCAAGTTACTCATGGCTTCTACAATGGTGTCAAGTCTAGGTTCACAACCTATACATGAATTCACGTTTTCCAACTCAAGTACATTTAATGTTATCAAAACAACACCTGGGAGACATTACACTTAATTCGCAGAAATATATCGTCTCAGAGAGCGAATATTATAAGTGCCCAACATGACACGATTACCATCTGCCAATCTGTATGCACAAGGACCAACCCGACAATGAATCTGGAATGGACCCTGATACAACAAAAAGAATTTCTTCGTCACTTTCTCTTCACTGGACGAGAGCATGGGAACACGTAACAGAACAGAATCTCCTACCTGAAATTCGTCTAACACCTGACGTTTCTGCTGTCTGCTACGCTTCTCAGCCGCTTTAATCAAATTCTCTCTCGCTAATCTGACATATATCTGAGAGTCCCGCTGAGGTTCCTGTGTAATATCTAGTACTTTTGTCAGCTCATTCCTTGGATTGCTGCCAAAATGAACCTCTAATGGGGTGAATTTCGTACTATCATGCTGAACCATGTTAATCCATTTTTCAATCAACGCTAAAGAACCAACCCACGCAGTGTGCTTGTCATGAACTAAAGATCGAAACATCCTACCTAATTCCTTCATCGTGCGTTCACACATATTCCCTTGCGGATTCCTAATTGAGGAAAAAACATGTGTGATACCTAACTCTGTCATCACAGCCTTCCACTTCTTCGATGTAAATTGAGATCCGCTATCAGATAATAACCTACTAGGCGTACCTAATTCCTGAACATACTTGACACTAATAATCTTACTACAACTAAGACCTGTCGCTTTACTCAATAAAAGATTGACGCACTGACTACTCGAAACTTCAATAATATCATCCTCTAACATAGCTTCAATTTGATTGTCTACTGCTTTAGCATACTTATGTGGTATCGGATATCTCGGTCCAGCGAATATACTTTTATCCAGCACTGAAAATGAGTGTTCATACACATGTGTTTTGCCAGGTTTCGATGAAAATACTTCCTTGTGTTCTCTCAACACATACAACAATCGGTCCCTCTGACCGTCTTCCAAATTGCTACTATCTGCCGCTTCTCTCAAAGCATCATCGTGGTTCTTCTCTAACCACACTTCACACAACTTAATATTCGCTCTCTCTTCTTCATCTTTTGAAACCTCATTAACACACCACATGTTACAAACCTCCACTTTCGTCTGAACTTCGGCATCCCACGTGACTTTAACATCCTCATTATCCCACCTTAAATATACTATCGCATCATTGTAATTTAACCGAGCTGAGTATAAACTTAGCCAGTCAGATCCCAAGATAACATCAAATATAAGATTCGGAATAACAAGACGGATCTGAATTTTCGACTTCCCGTTAATACAAATAGGTATGGCAACTTGTTTACATATTTGCTTGGATCGTTTACCTACAGCAGTGACGATATATGTGGATTTCACAGGCATTTCTTCAATCTCAATATTCTCCTTCTTTCTGTCCTCATACCACTTCAGACTTACACATGATCTTTGACTGCCTGAATCCAATAAAGCCTGATACTGCGCCCTCCATATAACGATCGTAACAACGGGGTTCTCACTTTTACTACCAACTTCGACTTGATTCACTTCCACCTCCCGTAATAACTCATCTCTAACATCGAGATCATAATCCATGTGCGTCATTACACAATTTCTCGCAACATGTTCTGAAGACTGATAATCTGATCTCTCATTACCGTCTACTATCAGTTTAAATTACTTTGTCTCCTTGTATCCTGATTTCGGCTTGTACCTTCCTCTACATTGCGTTCCCTCTGAACATTCCTATTTTGCTGGTGTGACTGATTACCTACAGGTTGTTGTCTCGGTTGCAACTGACCACGGTGATTGTGTTCTTGTCTTCTGGGTGGTGTCTGATAGTTTGTGTGCTCTCGTGTACTACTACTATTTCCTAACGCATCGAAACTTGCTAGCAATCTTTCCATTCCCTGAATAGACTCTATCTGTTGCATACAGCTAGCTTCGCGGATTTTGTTGGGAAAATGTCTGAGTAATAACTTTACAATATCTCTCTCCGCTGACATCCCATCTACGTTTTTACAAATCATAACGTGGGCTAAAAAATATTCAGTCATAGAAACTCCCTCGTGTGGCCTAAATTTCCCAAAGACAATGCGTTCTCTTTCCCTGCTTTGTTTAGCTTCACTCCAAAACTTTTCCGTGAAATATTTCTGGAATTCCACCATACTGGTCATGCTGCTCTTATACACCGCAAACCATGATTTCGTTTCCCCAATAAAAGCTTTACCAATTATTTCTAACGCTTTTTCCCATTCAATGATTCCTTCTTCGATTCGCTTTTCAAACCGTTTCTTAACAGTGTTTAAAAAATCTAAAGGGTTTGTCTGCCTCCCAAAGAATTTAGGTAGTTCTGTTTCACATATGAAATTTGTACCATGGCACTGACTTCCTATATTACCTTGCTTTTCTCTGATTTCTTTACGTATTTGTGCCTCCGACCTATCAATACGTTCATTCATTCTTTTCACGTCATTCGCAATGTGTTCCTGTCTTTCCTTGGTGGCTTTAATTTCAACCGCATTTTCCTCTGCTTTCTTAAACTTTTCATTACATATTTTGGCATTAATCTCTACCTTAACACACAGATCATCGTATTGTTGTTGTACTCTTTCTCTAACTTTACTATTTTCTTTCTCTACCAACTCTATGACTTCGGTTTTATGTTCAGTTAACTTTCCTTCTACCACTTTCTCATGTTGGCTGCGTCTCATCTCCTGTTCCGCTAACTGATTCTCAAAACGTTTCTGCTGTTCTAGTGCTTCATCTAATCTATGGTTTAAAGCATCCATCTTAGCATTAACTTCTCTGCTAATTTCGGTTTTCGTCTGTTCTATTTCTCTGCTAATTTCGGTTTTCGTTCTCTCTACTTCCTTCCTAATTTCATTCGTTTCCTTCCTAATTTCATTCGTTTCCTTCCTAATTTCATCTATCCCTTTCGTTTCCTTCCTATTTTCATCTATCACTTTCGTTTCCATCCTAATTTCATCCGTTTGCTGTAATATCCCTTGCATCATCATAAACAGTTGTTGAATATTCATTTCACTATTCGTATTACCTTTTTCGCCCTCCATCCTAGCTACATCAGATTCTGTGCTATTTTCCATGCTCCCACCACTCTCTACCGTTTTATCTACTTCAATGCTTTCATCTACAACATTCCTAGAATTCAGCGTCTCACCTCCCTTTACTAAGTTTCCGCTACGCAATTTCATGTCCTTTTCACCTTGTGCAGCCATGATTCCCCCAAAATCACACATACAAATTATATGGACACTCACTTAACCCCCACAAACACAGACTCTACTTTTACTGCTTTCTTTCCACGTATACTTAATGGTTTTCGAGCTCCACGTTGGTGCGACAAATGTAACTGTTCCACCTCGTCATAACACTTGAGGAGATGAAAGTTATTATCATGGGACACATGAATATCAAACAAACTATTTGTGGCTTGCCCGCAGATTGCCACGCAAATAGAAACAATTAACATTCCGTGGTTCCCCATTTCTCTATGTAATGTTTGGGCGCTATGGTTACAGTCTTAAATAAAACTGTAAACCAAAATTTATATTTACTAGCATAGAGACTTATACTTAAATCACAGGGGTAGGATTTTAAATAATTAACCATTAAGTATCGCTTAAGAAAGAAAATTAACGCAATATAAAATACAAATGAATTTATTATACAAAAAATGAGATGAATCGGAAAAGTTTCCTTAAAGCGTGGAGGAATTTATAATTTACTGAATTTACCATTGAAGCTCACCAATTGCAGCTTCCTTTGAAGTCATCTGGTTTCCGTGGCTACTCGTTCTCTTCTTCTCGATGTAGACTCTGCTCCATGGACATCCTTCCTTCCTTCTCTGATATGGTACGGGCTATCTGGACTAGCACTCCCTGCTTGCCTAGTCTTTAAAATAGACATTGGCCCTATACTTGTAAAAACTGATCAGCGTTGATCGTATGAGGAGAAAATTCAGAGATATGAATTTTTCCATATTAGTAGAAATCTCAATCCAACTGAGCTATACTATTTATACGGTACAGACTTGTACCAAATTTCATAGACTTGAACTAAACATAGTTCTTCGTCCAGAATATTTATTGAAAATAACACAAGCCATAAGCTTGTTTCTTGTCACGCAGATCCGATAACATAACCGAATCTAAGTACTGTATCGAAGCGACAACACATTGTACAAAAATAACTATGTCGCGGAGCGACCACACACTGTTTCAAATATCAAATCACGTCGTTCAAAGTAGATGTTCACAGTAGAAGTAGTAGTGATGGAGTATCAGTAGTTAGGTTGTAAGGTCGTAAGGTTGTAAGGCTGTAAGGTCCCGTTCTCGTGTTGAGAATCAGTATATATCCGGGCTCACCCCCACTCTTGGTAACAGTTCAATCTCAAAACTCATATACAACGAAGTATCTGATTCGATAGATCGAAGCATCAACTCCCTTTCTCTTCTTCCTCGACAAGTCCAGAAGGCGTGGTGATGATATAGCTGACCAGCTTGCAAGCCTCGCGCACGGGTCGCTGTTTACTAGCCTTGGTCATAAAATAAACCCATGACTCACGCAAAATCCCAAGCTTCAAGAATAACCCTCCGTATACACAAACATGAGATGAAATTAAAACAACTATGTCTCAACATATTGACCGTATTTACAACATAATGAATTCTTATCCTACATAATATAATAATTTAACTAATAAAACGATGTTATCATATATACAATATGATTCCAAAAAGCCTTGATTACAAATGATTGACGTTGAATAAATATGTTATAATAAATAATTGCCGATGGCGGATAAACCTGATATCAAATGATATGGCGTAAAATGATATTATATTAAATTAGTAGGGCTGGAGAATCCTGGACGGTTACAACACTGCTAAATAATGCTTTTCCAATATTCGGCTACAATTACAGCTTTATCATTGACCTGCAAAACATCTTCCTTTGTGCACGGTGATGTAAATGCTGACAAACCAGAAGGCGTTCTTCATCCTATAAAAGTAAAAAAAATGTAAAAATTGTTGTTATTTAGTAACCTATTTAATTTATATTTTAATTTAAATTAAAATGAGTGACCGTCGTAAAAGTCTAAGTGATATTCAATATCGGAAACTCGCGAGAGACAAGGCAATAATAAAAAAAAGAACTAGTGAGAAGGAGCGTAAAAATAGATGGGATATTTAAGAAAGAAACACTGACAACTATTTCCGGTTTTAGTCCATAGTGTAATAATGTGGCGAACAGCATCGAAAATAATTTAGCGTGTGGTTTATCTGAGTCAGCCATTTTCTATTTTGTAAACAATAACAATAACATGAAAACACATTTCAATTGACCCAAATGACGCGTACACAGCAAAGGATGAAAATGAGTCAATTTATTACGATCCTGCAAAGTAGATAATAACTGAATTTCTTCGCAATAACATTGATAAACAAGTTCATTTTGCACAAAATATGGAGTGATTGTAATTTTAGCCATTCATATAGGAAATTCAATGACTTTCTGAGGTACTTAAATAAAGGTTTACGTTTCAGAACCCCGAGGAATGACGAGAAACAACAAAGACAATTTTCAGTATTCTCTCAAAACAGGATAGTGTATTTTGGTCCCATGTTTACTGCATAAGGGAACAATGAAGTTTGCAAAATCTACAGAGGTATTTAATGACTAAAAAATGTGTCTGGTCCTGATTAACTGCCCATGTAAATTCAGCTGAACATGAATTAGGAACTGGTGTTACATTTGAAACTTATTATTCTAATTACATACAGTCGTATCAGCACACTAATTTTAATTCAAAACCGGTTTTCGGACTCTAAGGTCCATCATCAGTGTTGAAATTATTTAAAACACTTAATGCCACATGAGTGTGTTGTCAAAATGAATTAAAATAAGTTTTAAATTGGAGCCCTGTTGAAGTCAACTCTAAAATAAGAAAAAGAAAAAACAAGTGTAAAAGTATGCAAACAACACATATAAACTTACAATGATGTTGTAAAAGGCACGACTACCATAGGAAGGGTTGGCTTATCGTCGTGCTCATGCTGTTGCTCGAGTACTAAACAAACGTTCAGCTTTAAGTAAGGGGCACGCTGGAAGCACATGATATTACGTCACCTCAAGGTTGTAAACAAAATGTTGCTGCGACTGTTTCATTTAAAATTTTATCAGGTTCCCTTATTTGCGCCAATAATATCTCAATGTTTTCGCGGGTATTTGATTCAAATCAATAATTACCTTTAAAAATTAATTTAACATCCTTTTCGATCCCTAAAAACCTATGATTATTGTTATAAATGTGTTCCGCAAAAGGTGAATATGTGTTGTACTTTATTGTCTTGAAATTTTCTGGATATCCTTGATTTAAGACTCGCCCAGTCCTTCCTGATATTTTATATCTGGTTATAAATGAGGTTTTGAATTGAAATGTCTTAAATATATTAGCGATTTAAAAAACTTGATTTCCAAAATGCGTACATGTTACAAAATGTCTAAGTTCAAAGATTTCCTTTCTTCTCTCATTGGTTTTTCTTTTTTCCTCGTTTTCTTTTTTTACGTATAACTTTGCCTATCATTTCTGGGTTGCAGTCGTTTGCTTCAGCAATTTGCTTTACTACTCTAAATTCTTTCAGTTTACTTTCATTACTCACGGGAATTTTTAATATATTTATACAGCTGTTGTAAGCTGCTTGTTTGTGAGTTCCTGGGTGCTTGGATTTTATGTTGATGATGGTGATGGATAGTGTGGATTTCCTAAAAATATCGAAATATATTCTACAGTTGTTGTGAGGTCCAAGAAATTTAACTTTTTATCGTTTTCTTTTTCCATATTGAATTGATGTTGCTATGAAGCAACTTTAAACAACAAAGAAGTGTTTCAGGAGTAATGAGGTCTCCATTTAAAAATACTACCGTGTCGTCAACTTAACGGACCCATAATTTTATTTCCTTCTGTTGTATGTCCAAGATGAATTTCTCAAGGTTATTTAAATAAATGGTGGCTAAAGACCTGATAGAGGTAAACCTATGTTTTGCTGGTAGTATTTTCCATTGAATATTGAGTAATTATTATCTAATATTGGACTTAATAAATTTATCGTTTCATTAATTTCTATGTGACTTAGTCTGTCTTGGTTCTTTAAGCTTTCTGGTTGGGTGTCAGCTGCGTCATTCAATTATAATTATTTATTAAGGTATATATTTCTTCGCTAAGCAAGAATATCTTACATTTGTACATTGTGGGACTACCGACCAGTTGGTAAGGTGCTGAAATACCCACACAGACTTTTGTCTCCACGAGGATTACAGTCTCAGAAGGAAACACAATGGCGAGCAAAATTAGTATTCCAAGAATTATTGTCAAGTTGGAAAGAGAACGGAAGGGCTATTTTCAAACCCAGCCAGGAAATACGTTGCCGAGGGCTAGCCGATCTACTGAACGAAGGGAGAACGTCATGCGAGTTTCTTGGAAATGACATCATAGGGAATCTAAGGCTGGAGACGGGTTTGACTCCTGTAGTTAGCAGGTAAAGGAAAAACATGAGGTATCAAACTCTTATTAGCTATGGACCAATAGTAAAATTCTCCGGGGAGAAGCAGTCAAGCCAACATTGTATTATAATTAATGTAACTTTACTGATTAAATTTATAAATGAAAATTGAATACAGATTCGTAATCAGGAAAATTTTAAAAAAATGACCAAATATTAAAAGTTATTAATTAATGAAGATTTACTGTCATAATTATTAGAAATTAGTGACGCTATTCGCTGATTAGTTGAAGGTAAGGGACGCTAAAAATAGCTCCAAATTGCCCGCCAAATATACAGGAGCAAAAATCTTAACCAGCGATCGAAATGAGTTGAGATTTGGCGTAGAGGCAAGCATCATATAATCACATTAGTTGACCCCAAGTTCAAGCCACCGGGAGGCCTGCATATAGTCAAATGGGGAAATTGGAACTGCTCACTCTAACGTGACCTCTCGTGACCTCGGAGAGGGGATGAGACTCACATAAATGCCAGTTCGGGCAACTGATAAGACACTTGGTAAAAGTTCGTCGAGCAGTTACTACGTTCAAATACGTGCAACCACAACACTTGTAAAAATTTGGTCGAGCGACCACGATGTCAGTGCGTGTAACAAATACACTTGTAAGAGTTTGTTAGAGCGGTCACTACGGTCTCTTAGGGTAGTTAGTGATCCAGTACGTGCAAAGATATTTGGTAAAAAGTTCGTCGAGCTGTAACTACGTTCAAATGCGTATAAAACTCTTTGTAAAAGTAACATTTATTGTGTTAGGAGCGAGGAAGACGATTCTGGAACCATGAAGTTTCGCCTGTAGACTTTGAGATACGGGAGACACCTGGTCATTCTAGCAGACGTTGACATTACTAAAGTGCCGCGTTCGGACAAACGAGTGCGCGACGTTCCGATAAGGTGATTGGGATATATCACCGGTTCCTAAAGTGCCGGGAGGAACGAAGAATGAATGTGTAAAGTAAGCGGGTCAGATAGAAGGCCAGAAGTGTAAATTGTTATGTAAAATAGCTCTGAGTGTAAATTGTCAAAATGCTAAATGTTTAATAAATGAAAAATATGTAAATTTCAAAAAAGCAGTGGATTACTACTTCAAGCTAACATGAAAGCTACCAGGATGCAGGGCTAAGCCGGGAAGGACCATGAGGCTCTTCGTCCGGCATAGCAAACAACAGGCAGAGATGAGTGGCAATCACAATTTATTTATGTAGATTTGTTAGTGCTGGGGGGAAAATCACATCATTTAATATGGAAACTTGAGTGTCACGCAAGCCGCTTCCAGGTTGGTATAATTTAGATAGATGCACAAAGGGAGAAATTGATATGTAAATAATTGTATCAAGCACTCTTTATTCTTGTGTAATTTAGTAGATTAGGGTTGGTTTTGTGCTTTCACATGCTTGATGTGTTCATTATTAATTGTGAAAGAGTATTATTCACTTAAAGATAAATTAATTAATTAGAAGTGCTCCAAATATGTTTGTCTGACTTAGGTCGGTTTCTCCAAAATTTTGTAGATATTAAGGCATGTTGTACGATTATCCAGAGGTAGAGGGTTGCCAGAGAATTTCAATATTGTGGGACAAGATTGATGTCCGATTGTTTTGCATGTAAATAACAATGATCATGTGTGCCGTGAAGTTTCGCCAGTGGACAGCAATAATAATAATCATTAGAAATATCAGAGTGATAAATGGACGGGTTATGTCTAATGGGTGTTTAATAATAATGCTTTGTGAATAGGCACGGGGCTCATTTTACTTCCTTTATGGTGCTTGTTTCTATGAATTCAATTGTTTTTTGAATGTAGTCGTCTTTATCTATATATATAAAATAAGAGTTTTGTCTGTACATTGCTCATATTTTGAAAAGAATGGTATTTCTGTATCGGTCATGTCCACAGTAACCAGGAAATGCACTTTTTACTTTTCCGTAATTTCTGTCTGTCTGTCTGTCTGTCTGTCTGTCTGTCTGTCTGTCTGTCTGTCTGTCTGTCTGTCTGTCTCTCTGTATGTATGTATGTACACGAATCACTAGAAAACGGCCAAAGAGAATTTAATGAAAATCGGTATGCAAAGTCGGAGAATAAGTCACTACAATCTAGGCCATAAATAATTTTATTCACGCTGATAGAAATGGCAGTTTAGAGGAAGGCCTAAAATTTAATTTTCAAATATTTATGTTTTTAGTAGTTCTATCTTCATAAAAATTGGTATGAAAAGTCGAGAAA
Source organism: Anabrus simplex (assembly GCF_040414725.1). Lineage (NCBI taxonomy): Eukaryota > Metazoa > Arthropoda > Insecta > Orthoptera > Tettigoniidae > Anabrus > Anabrus simplex. The sequence goes on along the minus strand of NC_090267.1, from coordinate 160,716,097 downwards.
TACGTCGCTATAATCTAGCCTATGAATAATTGTATTCACTCTGAGTGAAATGGTAGTTTAGGGGAAGGCCTAAAATTTACTTTTTAGATATTTACGTTATTAGTGGTCCTTTTTCATTGAACATTGGTATGCAAAGTCGACAATGTGCCACTACAATTTAAGCTATAAGTAATTTTATTTACGCTTAGTGAAATGGTAGTTTAGAGGAAGGCCTAAATGTAATTCTCAAATATTTACATTATTAGTTGTCGTATTGATAAATACTACATAACCAAAGTTATAGATAATTAAATTTTCGACCATTTATGTCTTATGCATTTTTACCGTACCGGCTATGATAACACAGATATTCATGAATTTGTATTTTTGTTGCTAAGTCCACATCAACGCCGAGCCACGAGAAAATGGGTTAACAGAATTGAATGAAAATCGGCATATGGAGTCGGGGAATAAAAAACTACAGTCTAAGCCATAAACAATTTTATTCATCCTGGATGAAATTGTAGTTTTGGGGGAAGGTGCCTAAAATGTAATTTTTAAATACCGATGTTATTGGTCCTATCGAAAAGTACAAAAAGTTATAGAGAATACAATTTCCGATCATTTATCTTTTATTCACTTTTACCGTACCGACTATGATAAGAATGGTATTTCAGAGTCGGAAGAAAACGAAATGTGAAGGCCTATAATATCGAAAGTGCGTAACATTGATCAACAATAACATTACATTGACCATTGTTTATTGTGATGTTCTTTGTCTCTGATGCTGCCTCTCAACTCCGATAGATGGGATTACTGCTGGGTACCGAGTATAACAGCCTGACTGAATATTGGCGGGAAATAGCCGGGGAGTTAGAAAACTCTCTTCTTTAGCATGCCATTCCTCTGGTTCATACATTTTATGATACAGCTGGTACGTAACACACTGGATCATCATAGTATTTCAGCTATTCGATCCCTACTCTGACGTGCTGTTTTGAATGAGCAGTGTGCACATTTAAGGCAGAGCCTCACTTAGTCGTAGTAGTAGTATTATGGCCTGGTCTAGAATAAAAATTTAGGCCTTTTCCAAATTATAGCACCACAATATTCACTAAATAACTAAAAATTCAACTCTGAAAAGAGCCGTTTCTTAAGAAAAGCTTCTTTCTCTTCACTTTTATTAAATTCTACATTCAATTTATTCCAAACTAGCAGTGAAGAGGGGGTTTCTCTTCTGGCTTGGAGGAAAAATTTGCCTTCAATTCAGATAGATTTTTCCGCCGCCAGTGTAGTGAATTGATATTTTCCGACTCATCGGGTACTCCTAGGAAAGAGAATAGTAATTGGGCATAGTTTTTGCCCTGGAGCTCCACTATTCGACCCTCTCCCCGCCGAAGAAAACCGAAGAGTGTTCATGGATCACGGCTGTCTGCGGTTTGGTCATTCCAGGTCTGGAACTTTTGACTGTTAGATAGACAGCGTAGTCCTCTTCGTTAAAAGTGAGAAAATGTTTGGTGTTTCATTTGAACGAGTATTTCGTAATATGAAAGCATTGCTTTTACTAGCGCCATTGTATGTTCATTTCAGTTGGGAAAACCACTAAGACAGTCTTTCTGAGGATGTAAAAAGGCATTATAATGAAAACTTCCCAACCTGATTGTGACTGATGGTATGAAATTGGGTCTACCATTACAGTGGAAATTCCCTCAGTCTTCATATGAGAAAAGAAGTTTGGTGACCTCCCGTCGCGTTTCTAGGGTAACGTTAAGAGCTATATAATTTAAGACAATCTTGCTTACAACGTGTACACTACCTAACCTAGAATTCTGCATACAATGTAGAATTCCGTAGCGAAGCACGGGTACATCAGCTAGTTTAGGATAAATGTGACCTTGCCCTTATCTGCTTTAGTTACAACCAAGTTATTACTTTTGATTTGTGATTTTAGATTAGTTATTAGATTTTGGTGCGTATTACTTTCTTTGTTTTTCTTTGATTGGTTTTTTATTTTGTAAATTTCATTTGCTACTAAGTGTCTTACAATTACATTTTTGTTATTAGGGACTTTTTGGATGGCTGATTCAGTCTCTGTTATTACCTGTTTTAGTGTGGCATTATTAAGGTTTTGTTTAAGATTGTGTTTGTGACCTATATTTTAATAGTTTGGTTTCATCTTGGGTTAAATGTGTGTCCGAAATGTTGACAATGTAACTGTTCGCTCTCCTAAACTTCTCATTGGTGGAGACGAAAGTTAATACCTGGGGACACATGAATATAAATATAAACTATATGTGGCTTGCCGGCAGATTGCCACGCAAATAGAATCAATTATCATTCCATGTTTTCCTATTTATCTATGTAATGTTCGGACGCCAGCGTTACAGTTTTAAACAAAACTGTAAAGCAAAATGTATATTTAATAGCATAGAGACTTATACTTAAATCACAGGGGTAGGATTTTAAATAATTAACCATTAAGTATCGCTTGAGAAAGAAAATTAACGCAATATTAAATAAAATGAATTTATTGTACAAAAATGAGATGAATCGGAAAAGTTCCTTAAAGCTTGGAGGGATTTTAGAATTTACGTTACTGAAATTAACTGTTGTTTGCTTGATCTAATTGAAGCTCACCAATTACAGCTTCCGTTGAGGTCACCTATATTCCGTGGTTACTCGTTCGTTATAGAATTGGCTCCATGGACATCCTTCCTTCCTTCTGTGATATGGTTTGGGCTATCTGGACTAGCAATCCCTAATTGCCTAGTCTTTAAATTAGACATTGGCCCTATACTTATGAAAATTGATCACCGTTGATCGTAGGAGGAGAAAATTCAGAGATATGAATTTTTCCATGTTAGCAGAAATCTCAATCCAACTTAGCTATTCTACTGATACAATACAGACTTGTACCAACTCCGTGGACTTGAACTAAAGGTAGTTCTTCGTCCAGAATAATTACTGAATATATCACAAGCCGTAAGATTATTTCGTCTCACCCTGATCCGACAACATCACAGCAGCTAAGTACTGTCTCGAAGCGACCACTCACTGTCTGAAAAATAATAAAGTAGTTGCGGTTCTGGTAGTGACGAGGGTTGCTCCGCGCTAGATAGTGTATCCCCGGGCTCTCCCCACTCTTGGTAACAGCTCAATACCAAATCTCAATACAACGAAGCATCTGATTCGTAGATCGCATTAACATCTCCCTCTCTTCATTCTTCACAAGTAACCAGTAGGCGTGGGGATGATGTAGTTTCCTAGCTTGCTAGCCTTGCATGCGGATCGCTGTGTAATACCTTTTGCTCATGAGTTAAACCCGTGAGTCATCCAACTTCCCCGCTTCAGGAATAACTTTTCCGTGTACATAAGTATGAGATGAAATGACACCAACTCTGTCTCAACATTGACCATATTTACAGTACATAATGAATTCCTATCCTACATAATATAATAATTTAAATTATAAATGATGTTCTAATATATACAATATGATTCCGAAAACCTTATTTACAAATTATTGAAGTTAAATTAATATGTCTTTATGAATAATTGCCGATGGCGGATAATCTTGATATCGAGTGATATCGCGTAAAAGGATTGTACACGAAATTAGTATGGCTTGAGAAGCCTGGACGGTTACAACAATAGTCTCACAAAATTTGTGTTCAACTAAATCATCAAAGCTATTACATATGTATTTATTCTTTACTTAATTTGTTTTGAACTGTTTTTCGTTTTTTCTCAAGTCCATTTATTATGTATTCGTGAATGTGTGTTGTAAAACAAATCCGTTCCAGTTTATTGTACGTGTTCAAAATTTGGAGCCGAAGGAGAAGAGCTTCTTTATTGAATTGATCCTTCTTTGCATGTCGGCTCTTGATTTCACTTTTTAACCATGTTGCCCGTGCTTTTTTGACGGCACGTTGACAGGACACTGATGTGATGTTGCTTTTCAGATTAACAAAGTTAGGAGTTAGATTATGCTTTAAGTATTCGTGGTTAAACATAATGTCCTCTTTGATAGATACTATTTACAATTTTGTGTTCTTAAATTTAAAGACATTGGATATTTCTCGACAAATGTATGACAAATTATAATTATTATAAAATGTCAAAGCTATCTTAGTAACAGTGCTCGTGGTAGTTATTATTATAAGTAATCTCATATAGCCGTATCAGCACACTAATTTAAATTCAAAACCGGTCTTCGGACTCTAAGGTCCATCATCAGTGTTGAAATTATTTAAAACACTTAATTCCACACAAATGTGTTGTCAAAATGAGTTAAAATAAGTTTTAAAATACTAACATGGAGCCTTGTTGAAGTCAACTCTAAAATAAGAAAAAGAAAAAAACAAGTTTAAAAGTGTGCAAACGATTCATACAAAGTTACAATGATGTTGTAAAAGGTACTACATACCGTAGGAAGGGCTGGCTTATCGTCGTGCTCAGGCTGTTGCTCGAGTACTAAACAAGCGTTTAGCTTTAAGTAAGGGGCACGCTGGAAGCACGTAATATTACGTCACCTCAAGGTTGTAAACAAAATGTTGCTGCGACTGTTTCATTTAAAATGTTATCAGGTTCCCTTATTTGCGCCAAGAATATCTCAATATTTTCACGGGTATATAATTGAAATCCATAATTAGCTTTAAAATTTACTTAGTGTCGTTTTCGATCTATAAAATGCTATTCTTGTTGTTATAAATGTGTTCCGCAAAAGCTGTTGTACTTTATTGTCTAGAAATATTCTTGATAACTTTGATTTGAGGCTCGCCCAGTCCTTCCTATATAAAACACTTTGCAGTTGTCACAAGTGAGCCTATATATACTCCCGAATTGATGCAGACACCGTTTTTGTTGACACAATGTGCATTGTACATATATGCTCTGATATTTTATTTCTGGTTCTAGATGCTGTTTTCAGTTGAAATTTCTTAAATATTTTAGCGATTTTGAAAATGATTAAATTTGAAAGGTAGAGGACAATATATATATATATATATATATATATGCTATTTTCTTTACGTCGTACCGACACAGATAGGTCTTATGGCGACGATGGGATAGGAAAGGCCTAGGAATGGGAAGAAAGCGGTCGTGGCCTTAATTGAGGTACAACCCCAGCATTTTCCAGTTGTGTAAATGGGAAACTACAAAAAACCATCTTCAGGGCTGCCGACAGTGGGGTTCGAACCCACTATCTCCCGCATGAAGTTCACAGCTGCGCGCCTGTAACCGCACGGCCAACTCGCTCGGTGAATAGACAATAAGTCCGCCTCTGTGGTGTACTGGTTAGTGTGATTAGCTGCCCCCTTCCGGAGGCACGAGTTCGAATCCCGGCTCTGCCACGAAATTTGAAAAGTGGTACGAAGGCTGGAGCGGCGTCCACTCAGCCTCGGGAGGTCAAATGAGTAGAGGTGGATTCGATTCCCACCTCAGCCATCCTGGAAGTGGTTTTCCGTGCTTTCCCACCTCTTCAGGGAAATGCTGGGATGGTACCTAACTTAAGGCCACGGCCGCTTCCTTTCGTCTTCCTTTTCTATATCTTCCAATCTTGCCATCCCCCCGCAAGGCCCCTGGTAAGCATAGCAGGTGAGACCACCTGGGCGAGGGTAGTCATCCCCCCAGTTGTATCCCCCGACCCAATGTTTCACGCTTCAGGACACTGCCCTTGAGGCGGTAGAGGTGTGATACTTCGCTGAGACCGAGGGAAAACCAACCCTGGACGCTAAACAGATTAAGATGAATAGATAATAAATTATCATCCCAGGTTGACACAGAATTTAAATATTGGAGGGACGTGTTAAAAAAATAGTTGGTCTGGTCAAAATGTTCCCATACAAGGCGAATCTTTCTGTGGTCACAACTATGGATTTGAGTCAGCACATACTGGAAAGTTTGAGAAGAAACTACAGCTAATAGCCGGCCCCATGTTTTAGGGGTAGCGACCTTCCAGAACTTATGAAAATAAAGGAAGAGGGAGCGCATCATATTTTTCTTTTCAAACGTGCGAAGAGTTTATATCAATTCTGGCAGAAAGGGTTAAGGAGTATATTGTAGATGAAGTGAAGGAAACCAAATATCTTGTTCATTCCTTAGATAGGCCTATATATTTACCCTCCTAAGATCTGAACTCCTCATCGTGGTTGTTACTTCAGAAACTGATTTGAATATCAATCCCTGTGACCGTCACAAGCAACGTTTCGCGAGATGCCCAACAGATAAAAATTGATTAACACGAAATTTTCAAACGCAAACAGTGTTTATTATTCTAATTTTAGCTGACCAGAGTGGTAAATATAGGATCTAATTTATTTATTTGTCATAGTTCTCTTCCATATTCAACAGACACTATGCATATTGCTACATGAATGCATGGGTGAGTTAATTAATGAATGATTCCATGACTGAATTGTCATGCATGCATGAATGAATAAACACTTCTCTCCCAGTCACGGATAACCACCGACTGAGGAGAGAGCATTCGAGTCGATGGATAAATGCATGGGTGGATTCATAAATGAATGCATGAATAAATATACAGGTAAATATAGGTGTATATTGAGTTTTGAGCAGATATATACCGCCATGAAGGCCCAATATTATCCAAATGAACACTATGTTTAGTTTAACTTTCCGTCTTTTTCAATAGCGTTATTCATTATGACCCAGTTCACATCGTACATACTTTAAATAAAGACGAAACGGAAGTCCCGGAATTGGATTAATTTGTGGTGAAAACTACATCCAAAATGTATCTTAATGAGTAAGTATCACGATTTCTACTACAGCCATTTATTATTATTATTATTATTATTATTATTATTATTATTATTATTATTATTATTATTATTATTATTATTATCTTCTAAAATACGAATGAATTATGTATATAGCTCTGATATGTGGAAAAGGTTTGGAACTACAACACGTTACTCTTTGCTTCTAACGTTTTCATTCGTAAAAGTAGGCTACTGTAATTCAGATTATTTTATTAGCTTCCGGGCAAATATATCTTTACAAATAAATGACTGTCAACTCATTTTCGGCATTAAGATAATAGGAATATTCAATATTGAGATTTTTGAAATGTAGGTATCAGATAAATTTCTTTCTCAGGATTGTTGTTGCAGGTGTCTCTTCAGCTGCTCCATCCGAAGTTCGGGTTTATCGGCCACTGGTGTGGGGGTGTTCTCATCCGCTCGCAATGGGTAGCGACGGCTGCGCACTGTTTTCACAAGTAAGATACAATATCATATCATTCATTTTATATTTTGTACATTTCAATAAAAGGAAAGATAAAGAATATATAAATAATGGAGATAAAGTACACATTCCCCAGCTTGTTAAACTGCGCGTCTTCTCTAAGGCCATCTATGTAAACACACTTGAACTTGTGAACTCCCAGAAAACTTTTATCTTTTACTGTCAGAAGTCTCTACCATGGATTTATTTGCTCCCCCTCGTGGGCTAAACTCTAATTATTTCAATGAGTAATGTTTATTTTTTGAAGTTTATACACCTGGTTCTGAGGATTGTTTTTTTAATGTACCGAAGTTGTCAACACTTCAGCTGGTTTCTTCTCGATTGTAATCAACCTATCAAAAACGTGGAAATATTTTCTCTAGCCAATTAAAATCGGGAGTGTGTATAGAAATCCAGCCTTTCAGTAAATAGTTCTGGAATCTCCCCCTTATGGTACTATAAAAGCAGGGCACTTTTGGGCCGTATTGTCTTAATTGCCCCAGTGTTCGAGGAGTGCGACATAACCTAAGGAGGCAGGGGCGAGGCCTGCGTGAGGAAGATACAGCGGATCAAGGTAATGGCAGATTTTACCTAGACATGTGATAGATCCTGCGGGTAGTTCGAGGGGAAAGTTATGTGTAACCATTTTCTTTTGTCATTAAGGCCATTTAGTGTGGGCAATAATGCCCCTGTTTATTCGAAAAATATTTCTGGTGTTAGTTCCCTTTGGAAAAAGTAAATTATATAACTGTTAAGAAATAGATAAACCCACATCGAGGCAACTGTGTATAAATACTTTAATGTGAGGACAACCATTAGGATGTCAGGTGGAATTTGAGTGCGCCATAAGAAACTGTTGTCTCTGCGAGGATGGACTATGGTATGTTTGGAGCAAAGACTCCCATGGAGTGTAGATGGTCGGAAAAAATCTTGCTCTTATACATTTTGTATCTGTCAAGAGTAATAAGTCGCTATGCTATACAGGATGTACCAAAACTCGACGGCAAAAATTTTGGGAATGGATTCCACACATAGAGAGAAGAAAAAAAGTTTATGACAACATGGGTCGGGAGACGTATACTTACAGATTTATTCAAACTTTTGTACATTTATACGTAAGTCTGTAACGACAGCTGAAACAATTTGAGCGTATATCAGAGAAATTGTTCAAAGTGACGACCTTCAGCTTGAATACAAGCCTCCGCTCGTCATCGCATGGAGTTACGCACGCGATCAAAAATGCCTGGTGTAGTGCGTACTGTCTGAAAGGTTGTCGCAATGCGCTCATATAAAGTTGCTTCATCAGGAACAGTAGTTGCATACACGAGAGTCTTATCGTGTACCCACAGGTAAAAGTCAGGGGTTTAAGTCAGGTGAGCGTGATGGTGGCCAAGCAATCGGTCCTCCTCTACCTATCCAGTGCTCGGAAAAATGGGTATTCAGGTACCTGCGGGCAGCAGACTGAAATGTGCGGGAGCACTATCTTGCATGAAAAACATTTATCGACGAGATACAAGTGGCATGTCTTCCAAGTAATCAGGCAATGCATTACGCAAGAAATTCCTGTAGTTCTGTCCAGTAAGCATATTCGGAAGAACGTAGGGTCCCAACAAGGGATCACCAACAATTTCCTGCCCAAATGTTAATGGCGAACCTCTGTTGATGAGACGATTGGATGATTGAATGAGGACATGTAAATTATTACTAAAATTAATATGTGTCACAGAGTTTGAATAAATCTGTAAGTATGCGTTTTCGGACCCATGTTGTCATAACATCTTTCTTCTCTCTATGTGAAGAATCCATTCCTAAATTTTTGCCGTCGATTTTTGGTACATCCTGTATAGAGTAACTGCCTACTAATTACTACTAGTTTTTGTCCCTGATGTTCGGACTTCTAAGTCTATTATATTGCTATACCTGACGAGATCATTAATAACCTGTTATCTTTATCTGCTGTTCATTCAGATTTTCTATCTATCAATTTTAAACAAGAAAAAAGGAAAGAAATAAATTTTCAAAATTTGTTGTGTTAAGTGTTGCTCTAGTTAATTCCTTGTCCAGCCGTTCAACCCAGGCACCTCTTTTCCCTCTGTGAGCCTCGGAAACCTCGCATCAAGTGGCCGCAGAGCGTGATTGAACGGGTCTGGACAATGCCCGTTTGACTACTTTTTATAAATTCTGGATTTGAACACTAGAATTTTTTCTGATTTTTCAAAATTTTGTCAAAATTGCATTAATTACGTCTGGCCCTAGAGAGGTTCTTGGTCCTTGGTATTTGCGCAAGGAAGGGATCATATATGAATTAGCTATAAGGAAGGTTCAGTCTGGTGGCACGGTTGTGACAGATTCGTCTAGACCAGGGCCATCCAAAGAGCGCTCACCGGGCGAGTTGGCCGTGCGCGTAGAGGCGCGCGGCTGTGAGCTTGCATCCGGGAGATAGTAGGTTCGAATCCCACTATCGGCAGCCCTGAAGATGGTTTTCCGTGGTTTCCCATTTTCACACCAGGCAAATGCTGGGGCTGTACCTTAATTAAGGCCACGGACGCTTCCTTCCAACTCCTAGGCCTTTCCTATCCCATCGTCGCCATAAGACCTATCTGTGTCGGTGCGCAGTGCTCCGAGCGCTTTGGGGGAATGTAGTTTCGGTAGGGGTGGGAGGAGCTTGCCTGGCTGAGCGTGTGGTCTGCCCGCCGCGCCGAAGCGAGCAGCCGATCCATCAGTCGCTAGTCTAGTCCAATGCGCTTTGTTACAGCGTGTAACTAAATCAGTTTCGCAGCTGTCATGACTGAACATCATACAAAAAAAAAGGAGTGGTGAAGCAGCAGCCCTTAAAGCAGAATGGGAAAATTATTTTTTCTATACAGCTTATAAAGGGCATGCCAAATATTGAGTGCGCCACCGAGATTTAATGTATTTAAAAAAACACAATTTGGAACGGCACTACAGTGCCAACCACAGCGATGATAACGGTGATTTGACAGACGCCAGTCGCCAATCGAAGTTGAAAGAATTGAAAGAAAATTTCAAGCAGCACTATTCTGTAAGCATTATTGTTTTACTTTTAAAATGCCTGTTTACAAACGATAATGAAGAAATTATTCAATTATCTAAAGAACACTAAAATTGTGACTTGCCATATTTTTGTCTGACAGGAGATTGAGGAGAGTGAGGTCACCATTTTACGAGCAAGCTACAAATGTTCGCTGCGAATTGCCAAAGCTGGGAAACCCTTCACGGTAGGAAATTTAATCAAGGAGTGCCTAATGAACGTGGCGGCATGTATTTGTCCTAAGAAGCTAGTTGAGAAATTTGACAGAATCTCTCTTTCCCCGCAATCTGTGGCTCACAGAATAAACGGTATGGCTGTTGATATGAAACCGCAATTAATGGGGAAGGCAGCAGATTTTGTATTATTTTCCACCACCCTCGACGAATCAACCGACATTGTGGACACAGCTCAGCTCGTTATTTTCATTCGAGGGGTGGATGACGATATTTGGGTCACCGAGGATTTCCTAGTCTTGGTAGCTCTCAAAGACACCACTACCGGTATCGAAATTTCCCAAGCTGTGGAGGGTGTTTTTGAGTCAATGGGATTAAAATGGAAGCGTCTGACGAGCGTAAAGACGGATGGAGCTCCTGCTTTACGTGGTCTACGCACGGGGTTCCTCAGCTATGGCAAATTAAAAATGGCTGAGAGCGGTAGTACCCTTATGGCGGCGACCCATTGCTCGATACACCAGAAGGCAATCTGTGCAGAAGTAGAAGCAGAAGAAGCTTAAAGACGTAATGGGAACAGTTGTGCGAATGGTAAATTTTCTTTGCTCCCATGGACTCACGCACCGTCAATTCAAAGAGGTCCTGGATGACATCGAAGCGGAGTATGCGGATATCCCGTACCATGCAGAAGTAAGATGGCTGAGCAAGGCGAAGGTGCTCCATCGTGTTTTTTGTTTGAGGAACGCAATATATACCTTTTGTGACATGAAAGGGTGGCCCGAAGTTCTTTTGCGTGATCCTAAGTGGGTGGCGGACTTGGCTGTTATAAGTGACATTACCGCCATCTGAATACTTTGAACACTTCGCTTCATGGTGAAAAGCACGAGATCTGCGATTTGGTGGAAAAATTCAAGTGTTCGAAAGAAAATTGTGGGAGAACCAGTTGCGTGCAAGGAACACAGGACATTTTCCATTGCTTAAAATAGTGAAATAAGGTGTCGACTTTGAAGAGTACTTGCAGGTAATTCGCCAATTACAAAAAGAGTGTGAAAAGAGATTTTCAGAATTATCAGAACTTCAAGCGGTGTTAGATGTATTTGTTTCACCATTTTCTCTTAGTGCAGACAGTGCTCCACAGCTATTTCAATCAGATTTGATTGAACTGCAGTGCAATGTTCGTCTTAAAGATCGCTTTCTAATGTCACGAAGTTTAGAATAATTTTACAGCGTCTTTCCGCAAGAAGAATACCCCCTTTTGTATAAACATGCATGTAAAGTTCTGTCAATGTTCGGCTCAACGTGCATTTGTGAGCGTTTCTTTTCGGTTCTTAAGCCTACCAAAAGTAAACATCGTGCAACGATGAGCGATAGAAACTTGCGCAATTGTTTAAGAATATTGTACCAAATTTGGAGAAGATTGTTTGTTCCAAAACGAACAGCTCGTAAAAACGGCTGAGTAAAAGTCACTGAAGGTCTGTACCATCTGTTTATATTGGTAAAATTTTGTTGAAATTTCCTCTGAAATATGTTCAAATTTCTGTGCAGACAGTGCAGACAGTGATTTCGTTTCCTACACATTCCATACATCGGAGTACCTTTCGATTTCTATATGCGGTGTATTGATTATGGCAAAACAGCCCTATCAATATGATGTCAACAAACCCACAAAAGCCGTCGGCCGCACGACTGCACGTGCGTATCTAGTCAGCGCGGTCCGAACATCGTCCGTCTGTCTCAGGTCTCGTCGCTGCCACAGTGGTGGCAGGGGAAGGAGCGCTAGTCTGACTGCCCACTGCTCCCCGAGCGCGGGCGCGCTCTCGGAGCGCAATGATTGGATGGCCCTGGTCTAGACTAAAGGATTCTTTAGAGTTTCCTACTGGTATTCCTGTTTGTGGAGAAAAGGAAGTTGGTGAGGCTTTATCCACGATCGCCACCAGTATTGCTGACATTGCATCTGTTGTGAGTGTTTTGAAGGATGTGAGCCCGCCGGTAACCAACTTAATCGTGTAAAGCGGGCGAGTTGGCCGTGCGCGTAGAGGCGCGCGGTTGTGAGCTTGCATCCGGGAGATAGTAGGTTCGAATCCCACTATCGGCAGCCCTGAAGATGGTTTTCCGTGGTTTCCCATTTTCACACCAGGCAAATGCTGGGGCTGTACCTTAATTAAGGCCACGGCCGCTTCCTTCCAACTCGTAGGCCTTTCCTATCCCATCGTCGCCATAAGACCTATCTGTGTCGGTGCGACGTAAAGCCCCTAGCAAAAAAAATCGTGTAAAGGCTAGACTGTTTCATTTTATAATAGAGTGGGAGATTTGTTGTCTCTTAAGCTTAGTGAAGAACATTCTGGTATGGCTAACTCATTGAGTCAACAAATTTCTGAGCTGTCCAGTAAAGTGAACCAATCCTTCTCCGGGTTTGTTAGTGGGAAGAGTGACTATGTTGCTCCATTAACTATGAATACGGAAGAGGATCCGAATAAGTATTCAGATAGTGGGAATCGGTTGAGCAACAACAAGCTTCTGTCCCATCTGAGCAGATATCCAATACTGTCGGCAATCCACAGCATCTTCCTCCATTTGTCATTACTAATGCCACTTTCGAACCACCTCACCCTCAGGTTGCCTCTCTGGTAATGTCCCCAGGCTTTAGCAGCTTACTTCAAACTTTAGCTATGTTGCTTAAATGGGTTTCAAGATTTTCGATCAACTCCACTAATTACGTCATTTCTTTCTTAAGATAATTCCAGCACCATGCTTTGGTGTTTGCTCTGTCACAATTCGACTCTTACAAATAGTCTACCCCTATATCTTATCAAATAAGATAGTTAAGGCTATATCTGAAACGCGTTCCGTGGAAACCTTTCATGCTCACTTGTTGGCTTACTTTATCCCTGCGAGAGCCCTGTCTTCATTAATCCAGAGATATTATTTCAGAGAAGAAAGGCTAGATGTAAATCTAGCTGATTTCATTCAGGGTATTAAGTTCTATGCAAGGGCATTTGCCTGCACTATTCTGAAAACAAATAGCACAGACCATTATTGAAGGCATTTCTTTATCTTACCGATCATATTTATGTTTGGCTTCCCGTCCTCAAACGTTAGAGAACTTGATGCCATGTCTGTTTCTGCGGAGGGAGTAAAATATGCCGATACACTACGAGTCGCTCTCGACCGACCACCTTCTTCTAATATTTCCCGCGGCCAGTATCCAGTAATCGGGAGATAGTGGGTGCGAACATCACTGTCGGCAGCCCTGAAGATGGTTTTCCGTGGTTTCCCATTTTCACACCAGGCAAATGCTGGGGCTGTACCTTAATTAAGGCCACGGCCGCTTCCTTCCCATTCCTAGGTCTTTCCCATCCCATCGTTGCCATAAGACATATCTATGTCGGTGCGACGTAAAGAAAAATAGCTAATATTTCTCGGCCACCCCCTCGTAGAACATTCACTCCTTGCAAATGTTATGCTTGTGGGCCTGGCGGACCATTTAAGAAATAAGTGCCCTCTATTAAAAATCAAAGGATCTAAAAGTGGATCGTCGCCTTCTTCAGGCTGTTTCAAATGTGGTTCATTTACACACTTAGCAAAAAATTGTAATTTACAGAATAGTACACCTTCTTGTTCTACTTCTAGTAACAACAGCGATAGAATTTGACTAGAGTGCCAGGCTGGTCCTCTTCCCAGTCTGTGTCTTCAGGTTCAGCGTCTTTTGAAGGTACAAGAGAGTGCTTAAAAATTACCTCTGATACTCACAAAAAATTTCCATTCATCAAAATTCACATAAATAAATAATGAACCTGTCACTACCCTTTTAAATTCCGGGAGTGTTGTGTCCCTGAAATGAAATGGCGTATGGCTTTTAGTGCCGGGAGATCCCAGGACGGGTTTGGCTCGCCAGGTGCAGGTCTTTCGATTTGACTCCCGTAGGCGACCAGCGCGTCGTGATGAGGATGAAATTATGTTGAAGACAACATATAAACCCAGCCCCCGTGCCAGGGAAATAAATCAATGATGATTAAAATTCCCGACCCTGCCGGGAATCGAATCCGAGACCCCTCTGACCGAAGGCCAGCACGCTAGCCATTTCGTCATAGAGCCGGACATTGTGTCCATCATTTCAGAAGAATGGTAGTCTTAGTTAAGATACTGTTGCAAATTTCCTGAATATGTTTCTGCCAATGTAAATTGTGTTTCGGCAAACTCTTTCCCTTTAGAAATTCTAGAATTCATCCGTGCATAAATGCTTATTTTTAAGTTTACATGGAAATTTAAATTATTTGTTGCTAAAAATGTGTTATCCCCTGTAATATTAGGGGCCTACTCCATTTCCCACTTCGGTCTGGTGCTTGATCTTCAAAAGAAATCATACACCTTCTAATTTAATAGTAATGTCAATATGTCCATTTTGACGTGTAATACTGCTTCATGTTCGCTTTTTCGCCTCCTCAGAGTAAGATGACGTTAGCCCATATGCATCTACCCGAAGATCAGGCTAACAACATTCGTAAATCATGTCAGTCACTGAATACAATATAGAGGTTACGGATTCGTTCCTCGTAAGATTTATACCTTATAGGTTGTCTCCGCCTAAGATAAAGGCTCACAAGGAAATCATCGATAAGAAGTTGAGCGATGGTATTATTCAACCTTCTATGTCGGCGTATTCTTGACCTATTTTATTGTGCCACAACCACAAGGTGGCTTCAGGCCAGTAGTTGATTACTGGGCGTTGAATCGTAAGATTGTTCTACAGTCAATACCCCTTCCCGACTTGCATTCATATTCACCTTGGCTTCCTGAGGCTAAATTCTTTACCATCTTAGATCTAAACCAGGCCTATAATCAGATACCTCTTGCGGATGTATCGAAATATCTGACTGGTTTCGCTACCGTCTGGAATCTCTACGAATACAACCGCGTGCATTTCGTGCTCCCCATGGGCGTGGCGGTTCTTACTAGACTGCTAGATAAGGTCTTTTCTGATATTAAATTTGAATATTTTTACCATTATTTAGATGATGTTATTTTCTCAGAGACTTTTGAAGAACACCTAGCACATCTATATACAGTAATAAAACGCCTTCGTGACGCAGGTTTGACTGTTAAGCTGTCAAAAGTATGTTTTGCTAAACCGTATATGCACTTCTTGGTGCATATTGTTTCCCCTGATGGAGTTTCGATAGATCATTCTAGAACTCAAGCCATCCGAAATTTCAGGCCTCTCAAAGATGTTAAAGGTGTTACTGTATTCATCGGTATGGTAAATTTCTTCAGAAAATTCATTCCAAATTTCCCTAACCGGGCTGCACCCCTGAAACCTCTTGTCAGGAAAGGTGTCAAATTTGAATGGGGTCCTTCTCAACTAGAAGCTTTCGAGGATCTCAAATTAGCCGCCTGCAACGCCCCTGTCTTGGCTATGCCGGATCCTTCTAGAAAGTTTTTTGTACAGACCGACGCGTTTTCATCTGCTGTCGCTGCGGTTCTTTTACAGGAATCTGAACTCGGAAGGCGACCCATCACCTATGCGTCTCGTACTTTGTCACCTCTAGAGGCCAAATATTCCATATAAGAATTAGAGGGACTTGCTGTACCCTTTGGCTTATAAAATTTCCGCCTTTACCTAGAGCATGTTAAGTTTGAATTAGAGGCCGACAATCAGACTATAAGTTGTGTATTAGCTAGGCCCCGTCGTACCGGACGCTCACCCACTGGGCTATCAGAATTTCAGCATTCCAGTTTTAAGTAAAACACATTCGGGGATCTGAGAATGTGGTCGCAGATGGATTAAGCAGAATGTTTTGTAGTGATCATATAAGTTCTTATGATTCGGAGGAAGGCCGTTCGCAATCTCTCTCCACACTTTCCGGTATATGTGCCATTCTTACCGATGCCCCTAAGTTATATACCAGAGCTGGCCACAACGAGGCTTCCGAGCCGCATGCGGCTCTTGAGTCAGTCTTGTGCGGCTCTTGACACCAACCTTAGAGTAAAATTAAATTGTATAATTAATGGAATCTAACGACCTCTTGCGGCAGGCGGCAGTCAGTAGCAGTGATGTGCGGCTTAACATTATTAGCGCTGTAGGTCAGTAGTAAGACATGGGAGGTGAAGACAGTTCCGGCGCCTTCCATTTGATAGTGCTTTGAGCGGGAGAGTGTGTCAGTGAGTCAGTGTCGTGAGGTTAAGCCAGTCGTGTTCACGTATCACTTGAACCTTCATTTTCATTCCTGGAAAATCTTTTTGCTGTTGATGTTGTGGGCGATGGCAGTCCTGTTTCATCACCAATAACAAAGGATACAGGAGCTGTAGAGTTGGAGCTACAAGAACTGCAATAGGACGAAGGACTAAAAGGACTCAAACGAAGTGGCATTTCTACCATAGAATTTTGGAAGAATGTTCCAGAAGAAAAATACACACTAACAAAACAGTGTGCCAAAGGACTAATCTCAATCTTTGGGACTACTTATGTGTGTTAATCACTGTACTCAACGATTAAATTCATTAAATATACATATCGGTCTGAACGAACTGATGAACATTTAAGTGAACTAGTGCGAACTGCGCTTACCAATTATCAGCCAGATTTCAAAAAACTAACAGCAAAAATGAACACTCAAAGAAAGCACTTCTCAAAAGTAAAATCTCATTCCTTGATGTGTACCTGAAAAATAATGTTCTGTGTAGTGTAGAAAATAAATGTTCCTTCATTTGTTATGAAATGAAAAACGTGTCTTATTTTATAAACCATTTTCTAAACATGCTCCCAATTGTTTGTCTCCTAAATTTGCGGCTCCCAGAAGTAAGGTCAGTGGCCACCCCTGTTATATACCATGGCATAGCGAAATACCAACGTGAAGATCCGGTGCTGACTTCAATTATTGAAACCCTTTCTTCTGGGGAACATGTTGTCCCTTATGTGTTGAGGAATGGGGTCCTGTGTTGCCCATCAAGACACGATCAAAAGATGAAAATTGTGACTCCACCTATTCAATATAACTGTTGAGTAATAGATAATCCCACATTGGGGCAACTGGGCATAAATACTTTAATGTGACGACAACCGATAAGTTGTCAGGTGGAACTTGAGTGCGCCATAAGAAACTGTTATCTCTGCGAGGCTAGACTATGGTATATTTGGAGCGCAGACTCCCATGTAGTGCAAATGATCGAAGTAAAACGTGCTCTTGTAAAGTTTGTATCTGTCAAGAGCAGCTCTTTGCTACATGCTGTAAGTAACTGCCTACTAATTATTACTACATTTTGTACCTGATGTTCGGACTTCTAATCCCCTTATATTGTCAGAGCTGACAAGATCATTAATAACCCTTTATATTTATCTGCTATTGGTTCATATTTTCTATCTATCAATTTTGAACGATAAAAAAGGGAAAGAAAGAAAATTTCCAAATTTGTTGTGTTAAGTTGTGCTCTACTTAATTCCTTGTCCAGCCATTCAACTCAGGCACTCCTTAACCCTCTGTGAGCCACGGAAACCCCGTATCAATAATAATAATAATAATAATAATAATAATAATAATAATAATAATAATAATAATAATAATAATAATAATAATAATAATAATAATAATTGTACCGGGAGGTACACATCTACGCCGCGCGTTCAAAATGAGCGCCTAAAAGAACTCCTCTATCTAGCAAATGTGAAACCAATAATACAACAAGTTAGAACTTTACTCTGAAGATGTCACCACTAAAATCTGATATAATTTTGTTATTGTGTTGTTTCCTGAACTGTGTGAATTTCTACTTGTTTTGTTTTCCATTCATCAAGAAGTTTGGACATTCTCTCATAGATGACACTACCAAAGAACTATGATCATGCACCCTGGTGCGAAGTGAAAGAACTATTGATTTAAAGAAGTTTTGTATTCATAAGTTTGTTTTACTAATTGATGTTCATTTATTTTTGGGTTGGCAATATTTATGTTTTCTTTCCGCCAGTTTTGAATCCAGCCAATCCCTAATTTCTGTAACTAATTTTCTACCAATCACAGTCTCCTTCTTCGATTTACAGTGTAACTTTTAAATTCACCAATAAAAGTGAGAGGGTGTAGCTAGTTTAATCTTGAATGATCTCGAACTTTCCCCGAGGGTTTATAAACTGCGGATTTTCACGTCTCTTGGCCAATTGATCGTCATCTGACCTAGTGTGTGTGTGTCAAAACAAGAGGCGGGCGGCGCCTCTTTCGTCAGGCAGCAGTACACCGACAAGGTAATGGCACATAACATCTTTATTTCTTGCTAGCTCCTTAGTTTAACCTGAGGGAAAGGTCCGAATCATTAACTATATAACCTAGTTTTCCTAAAAATGTAACTTTCAACCGGCTAATGTAAAAACTTCATAAAATCTTTAACTGTTAATCGGGGATAGAGAGTGACGTACCCTCTCGAGCTCCCCTTCATCTTGGTTTGAGGTGACTACGTTTGTAACTGGCTTTCTTCCTTTCAGTAATGCATTAATTTATCATTAAACGAGTCACCTCAGTAGTTTGGGAATAGCCCCTGTTTCCCCGGCCTAGTGCCCTTTAGGTTTTATGTGCTCATATCTAGGAGTGCAAGCTTTCGCCTCCATTCATTTTGTGTTCGGGCCATTTATTTAACCGTTTTTCCTTATACATGAAGGCCCAATAGGTTGGGTATTAAATACCCCCGTATAATCATTTTCCTATTGTAAATTGTGCCTTCAGAGGCCAAAATTATAAGTTGATGTTGCCTTGAGTAGGCTTGGAAAACTGAGAGCCTGTTAGCTCTTTTTCAAAGTTTTTGTAAGATTAACGAATGCCTCTTGAAGGCTAGATGTTGTAATTTTGGGGAGCAAGTGCTCCGTGAATTAGGGGATTTCTGCCCTTTGAACAAATTTGTGCTCGTCTGTAAATTTGAGCTGGGAGCTCAAAAATTGTAAAAGTAGGGGGTTGAAGCCCAAGAGTGTTAAAGTTCTGAATCTTGGACTTTTCTTAGTCTTGTTTCTAAATTGCTATTTTGTACCTGAAATGTCATTGTTATCTCACTAATTGAAAATGTTTTAAGTTTGTTGTTTTTCAAAAATATAACATTCAGTTTACGATTTTTAAATTCAATTCTTGACATTGTAGTTAGACCTATTCACCCCGGCACCTTCTTTCACCTCTGCCATCCACAAATACTCCGGAACAATAATAATAATAATAATAATAATAATAATAATAATAATAATAATAATAATTATAATTATAATAATAATAATCATCATCATCATCATCATCATGAAGTGGATAATAAATAAAAGAAAACCCATTCACCTGACATGCACACGATGACTCACACAACTCAGTTATAAGTTCCCACGAAATACTTCCGGCAGGCAGATTTGAATTTTTGAGAGGAAGTATCGTGCCGAATTTCCATTGGGAGATTATTCCGGAGTCTCGATGCAGTAACTAAAAATGAATGATTGTGGGAAATCGTTCCATTTAGTGGAATTTCATGTTGGGAACCAGAACGGGTAATAATTTCATGGAATGAGGAAAGGAAACGAAAATTAGAAGATAGGTAAGTAGGAGTGTTCGTCGAGAGTATTAGGTGAGGAAGTGTCATTAGGTGAAAATTCTACCGTTCATTTATGAGTATCCATTTCAATGTTTCAGAATATGGTGTAACATAGGCGCCATGTTGCAGTTGGAAGGCATACCGTATGCATGAGTTTTGTGCTCGTTGAAGTCTCAAAGCTTGTTCAGGACTTAGATTGACTAGTACCGTATCACAGTAGTCTAATTTTTTTTTTTTTGCTAGGGGCTTTACGTCGCACCGACACAGATAGGTCTTATGGCGACGATGGGATAGGAAAGGCCTAGGAATTGGAAGGAAGCGGCCGTGGCCTAATTAAGGTACATCCCCAGCATTTGCCTGGTGTGAAAATGGGAAACCACGGAAAACCATCTTCAGGTCTGCCGATAGTGGGATTCGAACCTACTATCTCCCGGATGCAAGCTCACAGTCGCGCGCCTCTACGCTCACGGCCATCTCGCCCGGTAGTCTAAAATTGAGAATAGTATTTTTTAAATTTTAATTTAAGGTTTTGACGAAAAGCATTCTTGTGACGTTTCAGAGGATATAGAGCTGCATGAACCTTTCTACATACATTAATTACGTGTTCATTCCAGGTCAGATTCTCAATGATGGAAATTCTAAGATTAGTTACATGTTTAAGGTACGGTACAGCAATGTCATTGATCATGATTGGAGGATGATTGGTATTTATTATTAGAAATACATAGCCTGTTTCCAGTCATTCGACCGGGTCAGGAATGGAATGAATGAAGCCCCATCTAGCGGCGAGGATAGGAATTGTGCCGGCTGCCGAAGCCTGTCGCACTCCTCTGGGGCAATGATTAATGAATGACAGATGAAATGAAATTATATTGGAGAGTGTTTCTGGAATGAAATATGACAGGGAAAACCGGAGTACCCGGAGAAAAACCTGCCCCGCCTCCGCTTTGTCCAGCACAAATCTCACATGGAGTGACCGGGATTTGAACCACGGAACCCATCAGTGAGAGGCCGGCATGCTGCCGCCTGCGCCACGGAGGCTCAGGTATTTCTTATTACATGTAATAATTTAGAGTTTCCTATAATAATACTTTATGTTTTACGAGGATTTAGGTTGAGTGATTGTTTTTAGAATAGGCGGTAAGCCTTTCAATATCTGAGTTAATATGCTGAACTGTTTCATTGATAGGACAGGTAAATTATGTCATGTCCAGATAGTCCCGGGGCAAATGCTTGTCCATGTTGCAGAACTTTCACTGAATTATTTGTTATTATTAGATCAAGAAGTGTGTAACTGCAGTTAGTGTGTTGGGTTGGTCCGAGGGGTAAAATGGTCATGTTATATGGTTCCAAACTATTACGAAACTGTCGAGTAGAAGCTGCAGTACACCAACAGTAGTCGGCCATCATTGGTTCATCCCACCTGCCCTGGTATCATCTTTCTGCCTCCTTGATGTCCTGGTGGAACCTATCTCCCATCTCTTCACTAACAGCCCCAAGATTTTCCGGAAAGTGATCGAGATGAGAATGAAGGAAGTGCAGTTTCAGACTCATTCTACACCCCAACACTTTCATATCATCCAACATAGTTTTCACTATTGTTTCGTATTGTTCAACCTTTACATTTCCTACGAACTTTGTTATGACGTCTCTTATTGAATTCCATGCAGCAAGTTCCATGGCATTCATCGTCTGTTCAAAGTTTCTGTCTTTCAGAAGCTTTCTAATTTGTGGTCCATTAAAATGTCTTCCTTGACTTTTGCATCATATGAATGTGGAAATTTGTGCTTGCAATGTACTTGAAACAGAGGCTACTTTTGTCCGAGGCCTTAACGAACTGCTTCATGATTCCCAGTGTGATGTATAGCGGTGGCAAAATATTTTTTGTGGTTCAACTAAGGCAGTATTTGTAACATTTTTCACACCAGGAGTCAAAACTTGTCTCTTGGGCCAGGAAGGTGTAGACCAGTGTTTGTCCCTAGCTCTGCTGTCCCATTCACATAAATAACAAGGGAATTTAGTGTAGCCTGCTTGTTGTCCTAATAGAACACCACACACCTTCAAGTCACTACACACATCCCACCGCTGCTCATGATATTTGATTTTATCTAAATTAGTTTGCATTGTGATATATTTTCTTTTAGTGAAACGGAATGTGTCACAGGAATCGAAGCTAGAATGTTTCCGTTATGAAGTAGTACATCGTTTAAGCTCGTCTTAGAGGAATCCACAAACAATCTCTATTATTCAGGATTGTAATCCCGGTTTTTTATTTCAATTGTGACCCGAGCAGTTCACTTTTTTCCTTCGTAAGACCAAAGTCTCGTAACAGATCACTCAACTCCGACTGTTAGACAATTGTACACCTACTGCATCTGCGGCAGGTGAAAAATCCATATCAATTTGCTCGTTATCAGAATTTGAGGAACCGTCAGAGTCAATAAAACTGGTAGGAGGAGAAGGTATTGGAATTTCCGGTCCATAATGTCCCCGTTTTTCCGGGTGGCTCAGCCGCTGAGCGAAAGTCCCAGGGAGCGGAACGTTCGCTAAACGGCAACGCAAAAGTTTTGAGGACAGGGATAATCTAAGGACTGACGACAAATCAAAAACACTAAAAATGGATTTTAACATTTATTAAAAAATTAGTAGCACTTTCCAAAAACCATCTATTATTTTAAAATCTTGGAATAAAATAATTAATTCTTCCCTGCTGGAATTCATCCGAAATTCTTCACCAAATTACAGTCTGCAAAGATATGAAACTGAATTTTACTAAATCGCATTAGAAAATTAATTATCTCCTTATTTGAGAAAATCCTATCTCAATATATCAAAAACCTGATTTTTAAATCATTAATTGAATTGACAATATTTTACTATTTACTCATAAATCAATAAAATTTTCACCTCACAGCAAAAATCAAATAATAATTTCTTTTGATTAAATATTATTCTGATAAGTTATTTATACTTTAAATTACTTAATTAAATTAGTTTGAAATCCTTCATCCAACATATTATATTTTTAATCTTGTATAAATCGACTCAATGTTGTGCACAACTCACAATGAAATGCTTAAAATTTACGATGTATTAGGTTACTCTTTTTACACTTTGTGAGCTTAGTTCATTGACATGATCCTTGCTTAAACATTTTCCTCGACGCACAAGATCCTAATCTATCTTATTTCACCATAAAATCGCTTAAAGATTTATAACTGAGTCAAATAGGCTCACCGCAAAACATAAAAAAATCGAAGAAATTTACGCATATTGCGCACACATATCATGAAGAAATATCACCATGAAAAATCATATTTACAAAATATCATCCATTCTTCCATCTCACATTCAAGCTTAGGTCCACGGCAATATTATCAAATAGATTTAACGAAAGCTAGCCCTTGATTTTTATTTTTGAAATTATTTGAAATTTGAGAAAATTTCCCGATGACGGTGTCATATAAGGACTACCATTACGATCATTTGACTTGTGATGGTATCAGGATTATCACTTTTCAATGAAATAGAGTAGTATAATACAGGGATTCGGCGGCCACCTCCACCTCAGGCTCCCAGTGGCCACCTCCACCTCCACCTCAGCCAGAGGCCTCCCAGTGGCCACCTCCACCTCCACCTCAGCCAGAGGCCTCCCAGTGGCCACCTCCACCTCCACCTCAGCCAGAGGCCTCCCAGAGGTCTCCTCCACCTCCCGCGGGAAATTTGAATTTGTAAACAAAGCCACGTGCTCTTTGACAGCTGTCATCGACAACAACGCATCGCTAACCTCAGTACTGCCATCTTGACGGGCCTAAACCTCAGTAGTGCCAACTTAACCTCACTAGCGCGAGGTAAACAAAGCCACATGCTTTTTGACAGCCACGTGCTTTTTGACAGATTTGTAAACAAAGCCACGTGCTTTTTGACAGCTGTCATCGACAGCAACGCATCGCAAACCTCAGTACTACCATCTTGACGGGCCTAAACCTCAGTAGTGCCAACTTACCCTAACTAGCATGAGGTAAACAAAGCCACGTGTTTTTTGACAGCCACGTGCTTTTTGACAGATTTGTAAACAAAGCCACGTGCTTTTTGACAGACAACAACGCATCGCTAACCTCAGTACTGCCATCTTGACGGGCCTAAACCTTAGTAGTACCAACTTAACCTAACTAGCATGAGGTAAACAAAGCCGCGTGTTTTTTGACAGCTGTCATCCGCCATCTTTAAACTACAGAGCACCGTGCTGCCCTCTTTCATCACCTATCATCGGCAGTGCTGCCATCTTGACAGACCTAAACCTTAGTGCTACCAACTTAACCTCACTAGCTCGAGATAAACAAATCCACGTGCTTTTTGACAGCTACGTGCTTTTTTGATAGCTGTCATCCGCCATCTTTGAGCACAGTGCTGCCCTCTTTAGCTACTTACCTTTGAAATGTGGTGGCGGATAATTTGAAAAATGCTTTTCGACAAGCAGCCATCTTTAATCCGGAGAGAACAGTGCTGCCCTCTATGTGGTGGCGGCAAATTGAAAAATGCCACGTGCTCTTGTTTGAAAACAAACTCACGTGCTTTTTTGACAGCTGTCATCTGCCATCTTTGAGCACAGTGCTGCCCTCTTTAGTTTGAAATGTGGTGGTGGTAAATTCCACGTGCTCTTGTTTGGAAACAAAGCCATGTGCTTTTTTGACAGCTGTCATCCGCCATCTTTAATCAACAGAGCACTGTGCTACTATCTTGCGGGTAATTTCATCACCTGTTATCCGCCATCTTTAATCCACAGAACACCGTGCTGCCCTCTTTATGGCTACTACCTTAAGCACGTAGTAGCGGGCAATTTGAAAAGTTCTGTTAGCTATCATCCGCCATCTTTAATCAAGAGAGCACCGTGCTGCCATCTTTAGCTAGATACCTTTGAAATGTGGTGGCGGCAAATTGAAAAATTCCATGTGCTCTTGTTTGGAAACAAACTCACGTGCTTTTTCGACAGCTACCATCCGCCATCTTTAATCAACAGAGCATAGTGCTGCCCTCTTTAGTTTGAAATGTGATGGCGGCAAATTCCACGTGCTCTTGTTTGGTAAACATAGCTATGTGCTTTTTTGACAGCTGTCATCCGCCATCTTTAATACAGAGAGCACCGTGCTGCCCTCTTTATCGTAGTAGATGTAAATTCGTCACCTGTCATCCGCAGTGCTGCCATCTTTAGCTAGATACCTTTGAAAAGTGGTGGCGGATAATTTAAAAAGAAAAATTCTACAGCAGCCCTCTCTCGACGCTAATTGCGTAAGATGGCGGCTATACATGACTCCTTAAGGGTGCTTACGCAAGATGGCTGCTATACACAGGTTCTTATGAGACGCCCTTGGGATGCTTGCGCAAGATGGCAGTTATACATGGCTCCTTATGAGATACCCTAGGGATGCTTGCGCAAGATAGCGGCTGCTCTTATGGGACGGCTTAAGGGTCCTTGGCTAGAGACTCCCTAAGGATGCTTGCGCAAGATGGCGGACACAAGATGGCGGCTAGACATAACTCCTTATGAGACGCTTTAAGGGTGCTTGCGCAAGATGGTTGCTACTCTTATGAAGAATGCTAGCTTAGAGGCTAACGTGTCGTGATAGTTCGATTCATTAAATTTAGGGCTTAAATGCAAAATGTTAAATATATCGAAAACGGTGCACCGTAGAGCAAAACGGACAAACTTTTTCTGCCTAATACCTCGGTTCGCAGTATGAGGAACAAGAAAATCATAGTCTAATGATGGGATCAACGGTTCGGTTCCTACTTAGGCCCTTTGGCATTTGCTCTGTTTTAGCTTGTATTGAAGCGAGTCTTCGTAACATGATCAGGTCTAGCTATGGTAGAGAGTATAACGTACCGTGCAGGTTCGATTCATTAAATTTGGAGGCTTAAATGCAAAATGTTAAATATCTCAAAAACGATGCATCGTAGAGCAAAACGGACAAAATTTTTCCGCCTAATACGTAGGTTCGTAGTATCAGGAACAAGAAAAAACATAGTCTAATGATGAGATCAACGGTTCGATTCCTACTTAAGCCCTTTGGCATTCGCAGCTATCTATTTCTTCAAGATGGTGGCTGCTCTTATGAGAAACAAGATGCCTTGAGACGTCCTAGGGATGCTTACGCAAGATGGCAGACACAAAATGGTGACTATACATAGCTCCTTATGAGACGGCCTAGGGGTGCTCGCACAAGATGGCGGCTACTCTTATGAAGAAAGCTAGCTTAGAGGCTACTGCGCAAGATAACAGCTGCTGTTATGCATGTGGTGGAGGGCAATTTGAAATTCTATGTGCTTAATCAACAGAGCACCCTGCCGCCCTCTTTAGCTGAAATGTGGTGGTGGATAATTTGAAAAATTCTTTTGACAGCTATCATCTTTAAAAACAATGGCGACTATACATAGGCTGTTAAGGTCTTATCATTCTCCTCCTCCTCCTCCTCCTCCTCCCCCTCCTCCACCTCCTTCTCTACCTCCTCCTCCGCCTCTTATGTCAAGGCATAGCTTTATATCGAACAAGTTTAAACCTGCATCGCGAAGGCAAGCGCGTGCAGCGATAACATTATTGTGCATGTTTAGACTTTCGAAACATAAGAAGAGTAGAATCAAACGCTGTACTCGATACGACATGTGATCAGAACATTGATTGATGCGTTCAGAAAACAAAATAAGTGATCAAGACTAGAATCGAACAATGTACTCAATACATCATGTGTTTAGAATATGTCAGGGGATACGCTTGTTCTAAGAAGATCAGATTGAAACATAACAAGACTAGAACAGAACACTGTAATCGATGTTGTTAACTTCAACATGTGATCAGAACATTGATTGATGTGTTCAGAACACAAA
Source organism: Anabrus simplex (assembly GCF_040414725.1). Classification (NCBI taxonomy): domain Eukaryota; kingdom Metazoa; phylum Arthropoda; class Insecta; order Orthoptera; family Tettigoniidae; genus Anabrus; species Anabrus simplex. The sequence goes on along the minus strand of NC_090267.1, from coordinate 160,689,220 downwards.
ATAAGTGATCATGACTAGAATCGAACACTGTACTCGATACAACATGTGATCAGAACATTGATCGATGTGTTCAGAACACGAAATAAGTGATCAAGACTAGAATCGAACACTGTACTCAATACAACATGTATTTAGAACATGTTAGGGGGTACCCTTGTTCTAAGAAGATCAGAATGAAACATAACAAGACTAGAATCGAACACTGTAATCGATGTTGTTAACCTCAAGATATGATCAGAACATTGTTTGATGTGTTCAGAGCAAAAGTACAATTTTGATGATTTGCGCAGCTAACTCGCTCGGTAAACGATGTGGCCAAAGTATAACTTCAAATTATTTACCTTCCATCATTCGTCTTGTGTGTAAAAATCAGTCGAACAAGTTATCGCATAAACATGGCTGAAAAAAAATCGTGATAGGGTATGGAACCCAGGGGTTACATCTTATCAGAAGGGCAAAAAGGATGAAAGGACTCTTCCTCCTCCTTACCGCACATTCCTTGAAGGGCTAATTGGCTGAAGGGCTAATGGGCTAAAGGGCTAAAGGGCTAATGGGCTAAAGGGCTAAAGGAGCAACAACCTCGTCGATCGCTATCAGCAAGAACGCTTGTACTTTGTTAAGTGTAGAAAATTAATCTTTATTTGTAAATGGTTTCATGTTCAGAACAAGGAATGGAAAATCCCCGAGGTGCGATGAGTTACGTTTTTCGAACTAGTGTTTGGAACACTGAACTTTTCAAGATGATAGCAGAGAGTTTAGCAATGTTCTGTTGTTGGATTTTAAATTCCGCGCTACAACATGCATAAGGTGGTAGCCTTGAGGTTTACCGCCGTAAAGATGGCAAGAGTGAGGTTAACAATGTTCTGTTGTTGGATTTTAAATTCCGCGCTACAACATGCATAAGGTGGCAGCCTTGAGGTTTACCGCCGTAAAGATGGCAAGAGTGAGGTTAACAATGTTCTGTTGTTGGATTTTAAATTCCGCGCTATAACATGCATAAGGTGGCAGCCTTGAGGTTTACCGCCGTAAAGATGGCAGCAGTGAGGTTAGCAACGCTCTATTGTCCTTCAAAGTGAGGTTAGGGTTCGTCAAGAAGACAGCTGTCAAAAAAGCACGTGGCTATGTTTACCAAACAAGAGCACGTGGTCGTGACGTCACGGTCACGTAATCAATCCTTAGCTCGACGTCGTTAAGAGCAGTATTAGGGTTAGCTATGCTTAAAAGTCTTGGGAACAGAGCAGCAGTATGAATTGCTATGTTTCAAAGCGTGTACACATGACCTATCGATTTTACATGCATCGACCATCGAACTAAACTTCATCCGCTAGATCGTGCTGCTATCTTAGCATAACCTATACCCATAAAATTAAAGTACAATGAATAGCCATGTTTCAAAGCGTGTACACATCACCTATCGATTTTGCACACATCGACTCTCGTACTAAACTTCTTCCGCTAGATTGTGCTGCTATCTTAGCATAACCTATACGCGTGACCTTAAGGTACAAAGAATAGCCATGTTTCAAAGCGTGTACACATTACCTATCGACTTTGCATGCAACAAATATCGTACTAAACTTTTTCCGCTAGGTTGTGCTGCTATCTTAGCATAACCTATACACATGAACTTAAAGTACAAAGAATAGCCATGTTTCAAAGCGTGTACACATTACTTATTGATTTTGCATGCATCAAATATCGTACTAAATTTATTCCGCTAGATTGTGCTGCTATCTTAGCATAACCTATACCCATGAACTTAAAGTATAATGAATAGTCATGTTTCAAAGCGTGTACACATCAACTATCGAATTTGCATGTATCGACTCTCGTACTAAACTTCTGCAGGTAGATTGTGCTGCTATCTCAGCATAACTAAGACGCATGAACTTAAAGAACAAAGAAGAGCTATGTCTCAAAACGTGTACACATTACCTATCGATTTTGCAAGCATCGACTCTCGTACTAAACTTCTTCCGCTAGATTGTGCTGCTATCTTAGCGTAACCTATACGCATGACCTTAAGGTACAAAGAATAGCTATGTTTCAAAGCGTGTACACATTACCTATCGACTTTGCATGCAACAGATATCGTACTAAACTTCTTCCGCTAGGTTGTGCTGCTATCTTAGCATAACTTATACACATGAACTTAAAGTACGAAGAATAGCCATGTTTCAAAGCGTGTACACATTACTTATTGATTTTGCATTCATCGAATCTCGTACTAAATTTCTTCCGCTAGATTGTGCTGCTATCTTAGCATAACCTATACCCATGAACTTAAAGTACAATGAATAGTCATGTTTCAAAGCGTGTACGCATCAACTATCGATTTTGCATGTATCGACTCTCATGCAAAACTTCTTTAGGTAGATTGTGCTGCTATCTTAGCATAACTAAGACGCATGAACTTAAAGTACAAAGAATAGCCTTGTTTCAAAGCGTGTACACATTACCTAATGATTTTGCAAGCATCGACTCTCGTACTAAACTTCTTCCACTAGATTGTGCTAAAATCGTGTAAGTGTGCTGCTATCTTAGCATAACCTATCGATTTTACATGCATCGACTATCGCAAGCATAACTAAGACGCATGAACTTAAAGTACAAAGAATAGCCTTGTTTCAAAGCGTGTACAGATCACCCTGAACTTCTTCCGCCAGATTGTGCTGCTATCTTAGCATAACCTATACGTATGACTTTAAGGTACAAAGAATAGCCATGTTTCAAAGCGTGTACACATTACCTATCGACTTTGCATGTATCGACTCTCGTACAAAACTTCTTCCGCTAGGTTGTGCTGCTATCTTAGCATAACTCATACACATGAACTTAAAGTACAAAGAATAGCTATGTTTCAAAGTGTGTACACATCACCTATCGATTTTGCATGCATCGAATCTCGTACTAAACTTCTTCCGCTAGATTGTGCTGGTATCTTAGCATAACTTATACCCATGAACTTAAAGTACGAAGAATAGCTATGCTTCAAAGCGTGTACACGTCACCTATCGATTTTGCATGTCTCGTACTAAACTTCTTGCGCTAGATTGTGCTGCTATCTTAGCATAACCTGTACGCATGAACTTAAAGTACAAAGAATAGCCTTGTTTCAAAGCGTTTACACATTACCTAATGATTTTGCACGAAACGACTATCATACTAAACTTTTTCCACTAGATTGTGCTAAAATCATGTGAGTGTGCTGCTATCTTAGCATAACCTATCGATTTTACATGCATCGACTATCGTACTAGACTTCTTCCGCTAGAGCATGTAGCAATCGCTTTTGTGTATCTCAAACCCATGTGCACGAACTTAAAGCATAAAGATGAGCTATGTTCTAAAGCGTGTACACATCACCTATCGATAATGTATGCATCGACCGTCGTACTAAACTTCTCCTGCCAGAGCGTACGACTATCGCTTGTGTGTGCACGAACTTAAAGCATAAAGAATAGCAATGTATAAAAATCTTGTAAACAAAGCAGCAGCATTACGTATAGTCAAGTTTAAATGCGTGCACACATCATGTATCCATGATGCACATAGTACTAAACTTATTCCATTAGAATGTACAAAGTTCGCATGTGTTTGTATTGCTATCTTAGCATAGCCTATGTGAATGAACTTAAAGCATAAAGAATAGTTATGTGTAAAAAATCTTGTGAACATAGCAGAATGTTTACTACGTAGTTGTAGACATTAAACTTTGCATGCTGAGGCGGCATACTACGTGACCGTGACGTCACAGCCACGTGCCCTTGTTTGGTAAACATAGCCACGTGCTTTTTTGACAGCTGTCTTCTTGACGAACCCTAACCTCACTTTGAAGGACAATAGAGCGTTGCTAACCTTACTGCTGCCATCTTTACGGCGGTAAACCTCAAGGCTGCCACCTTATGCATGTTATAGCGCGGAATTTAAAATCCAACAACAGAACATTGTTAACCTCACTCTTGCCATCTTTACGGCGGTAAACCTCAAGGCTGCCACCTTATGCATGTTGTAGCGCGGAATTTAAAATCCAACAACAGAACATTGTTAACCTCACTCTTGCCATCTTTACGGCGGTAAACCTCAAGGCTACCACCTTATGCATGTTGTAGCGCGGAATTTAAAATCCAACAACAGAACATTGCTAAACTCTCTGCTATCATCTTGAAAAGTTCAGTGTTCCAAACACTAGTTCGAAAAACGTAACTCATCGCACCTCGGGGATTTTCCATTCCTTGTTCTGAACATGAAACCATTTACAAATAAAGATTAATTTTCTACACTTAACAAAGTACAAGCGTTCTTGCTGATAGCGATCGACGAGGTTGTTGCTCCTTTAGCTCTTTAGCCCATTAGCCCTTTAGCCCATTAGCCCTTTAGCCCTTTAGCCCATTAGCCCTTCAGCCAATTAGCCCTTCAAGGAATGTGCGGTAAGGAGGAGGAAGAGTCCTTTCATCCTTTTTGCCCTTCTGATAAGATGTAACCCCTGGGTTCCATACCCTATCACGATTTTTTTTCAGCCATGTTTATGCGATAACTTGTTCGACTGATTTTTACACACAAGACGAATGATGGAAGGTAAATAATTTGAAGTTATACTTTGGCCACATCGTTTACCGAGCGAGTTAGCTGCGCAAATCATCAAAATTGTACTTTTGCTCTGAACACATCAAACAATGTTCTGATCATATCTTGAGGTTAACAACATCGATTACAGTGTTCGATTCTAGTCTTGTTATGTTTCATTCTGATCTTCTTAGAACAAGGGTACCCCCTAACATGTTCTAAATACATGTTGTATTGAGTACAGTGTTCGATTCTAGTCTTGATCACTTATTTCGTGTTCTGAACACATCGATCAATGTTCTGATCACATGTTGTATCGAGTACAGTGTTCGATTCTAGTCATGATCACTTATTTTGTGTTCTGAACACATCAATCAATGTTCTGATCACATGTTGAAGTTAACAACATCGATTACAGTGTTCTGTTCTAGTCTTGTTATGTTTCAATCTGATCTTCTTAGAACAAGCGTATCCCCTGACATATTCTAAACACATGATGTATTGAGTACATTGTTCGATTCTAGTCTTGATCACTTATTTTGTTTTCTGAACGCATCAATCAATGTTCTGATCACATGTCGTATCGAGTACAGCGTTTGATTCTACTCTTCTTATGTTTCGAAAGTCTAAACATGCACAATAATGTTATCGCTGCACGCGCTTGCCTTCGCGATGCAGGTTTAAACTTGTTCGATATAAAGCTATGCCTTGACATAAGAGGCGGAGGAGGAGGTAGAGAAGGAGGTGGAGGAGGGGGAGGAGGAGGAGGAGGAGGAGAATGATAAGACCTTAACAGCCTATGTATAGTCGCCATTGTTTTTAAAGATGATAGCTGTCAAAAGAATTTTTCAAATTATCCACCACCACATTTCAGCTAAAGAGGGCGGCAGGGTGCTCTGTTGATTAAGCACATAGAATTTCAAATTGCCCTCCACCACATGCATAACAGCAGCTGTTATCTTGCGCAGTAGCCTCTAAGCTAGCTTTCTTCATAAGAGTAGCCGCCATCTTGTGCGAGCACCCCTAGGCCGTCTCATAAGGAGCTATGTATAGTCACCATTTTGTGTCTGCCATCTTGCGTAAGCATCCCTAGGACGTCTCAAGGCATCTTGTTTCTCATAAGAGCAGCCACCATCTTGAAGAAATAGATAGCTGCGAATGCCAAAGGGCTTAAGTAGGAATCGAACCGTTGATCTCATCATTAGACTATGTTTTTTCTTGTTCCTGATACTACGAACCTACGTATTAGGCGGAAAAATTTTGTCCGTTTTGCTCTACGATGCATCGTTTTTGAGATATTTAACATTTTGCATTTAAGCCTCCAAATTTAATGAATCGAACCTGCACGGTACGTTATACTCTCTACCATAGCTAGACCTGATCATGTTACGAAGACTCGCTTCAATACAAGCTAAAACAGAGCAAATGCCAAAGGGCCTAAGTAGGAACCGAACCGTTGATCCCATCATTAGACTATGATTTTCTTGTTCCTCATACTGCGAACCGAGGTATTAGGCAGAAAAAGTTTGTCCGTTTTGCTCTACGGTGCACCGTTTTCGATATATTTAACATTTTGCATTTAAGCCCTAAATTTAATGAATCGAACTATCACGACACGTTAGCCTCTAAGCTAGCATTCTTCATAAGAGTAGCAACCATCTTGCGCAAGCACCCTTAAAGCGTCTCATAAGGAGTTATGTCTAGCCGCCATCTTGTGTCCGCCATCTTGCGCAAGCATCCTTAGGGAGTCTCTAGCCAAGGACCCTTAAGCCGTCCCATAAGAGCAGCCGCTATCTTGCGCAAGCATCCCTAGGGTATCTCATAAGGAGCCATGTATAACTGCCATCTTGCGCAAGCATCCCAAGGGCGTCTCATAAGAACCTGTGTATAGCAGCCATCTTGCGTAAGCACCCTTAAGGAGTCATGTATAGCCGCCATCTTACGCAATTAGCGTCGAGAGAGGGCTGCTGTAGAATTTTTCTTTTTAAATTATCCGCCACCACTTTTCAAAGGTATCTAGCTAAAGATGGCAGCACTGCGGATGACAGGTGACGAATTTACATCTACTACGATAAAGAGGGCAGCACGGTGCTCTCTGTATTAAAGATGGCGGATGACAGCTGTCAAAAAAGCACATAGCTATGTTTACCAAACAAGAGCACGTGGAATTTGCCGCCATCACATTTCAAACTAAAGAGGGCAGCACTATGCTCTGTTGATTAAAGATGGCGGATGGTAGCTGTCGAAAAAGCACGTGAGTTTGTTTCCAAACAAGAGCACATGGAATTTTTCAATTTGCCGCCACCACATTTCAAAGGTATCTAGCTAAAGATGGCAGCACGGTGCTCTCTTGATTAAAGATGGCGGATGATAGCTAACAGAACTTTTCAAATTGCCCGCTACTACGTGCTTAAGGTAGTAGCCATAAAGAGGGCAGCACGGTGTTCTGTGGATTAAAGATGGCGGATAACAGGTGATGAAATTACCCGCATGATAGTAGCACAGTGCTCTGTTGATTAAAGATGGCGGATGACAGCTGTCAAAAAAGCACATGGCTTTGTTTCCAAACAAGAGCACGTGGAATTTACCACCACCACATTTCAAACTAAAGAGGGCAGCACTGTGCTCAAAGATGGCAGATGACAGCTGTCAAAAAAGTACGTGAGTTTGTTTTCAAACAAGAGCACGTGGAATTTTTCAATTCGCCGCCACCACATAGAGGGCAGCACTGTTCTCTCCGGATTAAAGATGGCTGCTTGTCGAAAAGCATTTTTCAAATTATCCGCCACCACATTTCAAAGGTAAGTAGCTAAAGAGGGCAGCACTGTGCTCAAAGATGGCGGATGACAGCTATCAAAAAAGCACGTAGCTGTCAAAAAGCACGTGGATTTGTTTATCTCGAGCTAGTGAGGTTAAGTTGGTAGCACTAAGGTTTAGGTCTGTCAAGATGGCAGCACTGCCGATGATAGGTGATGAAAGAGGGCAGCACGGTGCTCTGTAGTTTAAAGATGGCGGATGACAGCTGTCAAAAAACACGTGGCTTTGTTTACCTCATGCTAGTTAGGTTAAGTTGGTACTACTAAGGTTTAGGCCCGTCAAGATGGCAGTACTGAGGTTAGCGATGCGTTGTTGTCTGTCAAAAAGCACGTGGCTTTGTTTACAAATCTGTCAAAAAACACGTGGCTGTCAAAAAACACGTGGCTTTGTTTACCTCATGCTAGTTAGGTTAAGTTGGCACTACTGAGGTTTAGGCCCGTCAAGATGGTAGTACTGAGGTTTGCGATGCGTTGTTGTCGATGACAGCTGTCAAAAAGCACGTGGCTTTGTTTACAAATCTGTCAAAAAGCCCGTGGCTGTCAAAAAGCACGTGGCTTTGTTTACCTCGCGCTAGTGAGGTTAAGTTGGCACTACTGAGGTTTAGGCCCGTCAAGATGGCAGTACTGAGGTTAGCGATGCGTTGTTGTCGATGACAGCTGTCAAAAAGCATGTGGCTTTGTTTACAAATTCAAATTTCCCGCGGGAGGTGGAGGAGACCTCTGGGAGGCCTCTGGCTGAGGTGGAGGTGGAGGTGGCCACTGGGAGGCCTCTGGCTGAGGTGGAGGTGGAGGTGGCCACTGGGAGGCCTCTGGCTGAGGTGGAGGTGGAGGTGGCCACTGGGAGCCTGAGGTGGAGGTGGCCGCCGAATCCCTGTATTATACTACTAAATAGAATTCACAACGATGTGGCAGGAGAATTTTACAATAGAAATCATCACTAAGAATACCTTAAATTTGCCTACAGTCTCAGATAAATAAGCATTCGCGTATGCGGTCTATGAGTCACGACTTCAATATTATTATTCTCCTATTCTCTCAAAACATCGACCAATATGTGCTTCCCAAGAAGAAGTTATGTTCAAAGACATACTCTCTTCCTTAATTGACTCATGTAACGGACACACACATAAAATCCTATCACAAAATCTATTTACAAGTCTCAAAATCCAAAATATCAGCAAAATGTAAAAATGTGAACCTTCAAGTCACGACCATATTCCAGGCCTACATCTACTTCAAATAGAGCACATATTAATCACTCGTAAGCACAGTAATAATTATACTCGTGACCCTTACATATTATTTTAGACCGTAACAACGTCAATATTATTATTATTATTATTATTATTACTATTATTATTATTATTATTATTATTATTATTATTATTATATTATTATTATTATTATTATTATTATTATTATTATTATTATGCGGGCGCGGTCGCGTCATCGTAGGCTATAGCTTAATGAAATCATAGATGACTCTATCCTATCTCGAATCTATGATAAACCACAAATATCATCAAGGGAAAATCCTAAATTTACAGAACACGTCGATATTCTGCCCCAAATAATTCCAAAATTATTTGAAAATTATTTAATTAATTAATAATTATTAACGCGTGGGACAAATAATTTTATCACTCTCCTATGTTAATTCTCGGACAGTGAGAACATGTCACGAAGCACGCACTCAAGTAAGACAAAATACAGGTCCCAAATACACTCTCTCACACATCAAATTCTACCAACGCCAATGAAAGAAGAATGAAATTTCTAACTACAAAGACTAGTAGAAATTATCGCCAATATCTAAACAAGGACTACGTCTACAATATTATTACAACAGATGAACAGAAAAAATAGTTTGAAATCTTATCTGTAATGGACATGGCTTCTGGACTTGGCTGATGATCATTTAAAACGGATCAGGTTTCATCTCGAGTAATACTCTCCCCTTGGCTGAATGATGCCTCACATTTTAGTTATTCATGGCTGCAGCAGATGAAGACTTCGAACAGTTATAGATTCCTTCGTAACGTTGAGGTTCCATCCCTCGAAATAATTCAGGACTGCTTGCGATTTTCCGACTTCTGGTAAAAAGCTGAAACTAATAAATTTGTTTTAGTGATAATTCCAAACACACACACTCGATTCTTTATGATGGCACAGTTCTACGTACTTTAATGTTCCTCAGATTATTAATGAAATCTGAACTGCGACGTTTCAAACAAATATTACTATTTAAAATTTCCTCAGAAGCAGAAATATTGCCATCTTTCGTCAAATTGATGCCTATAATTTCCAACGTTGTGTAGGTCGTCTCCCAGTAGTACAGGCAATTTTATTTTACGAAGACAAGTTCTTGCAAGAAGCAATTAGCCAGGTAAAACAGCTAAAGTCAGCGAGGCGAAAAAAAGTAAGGAATAAAGAGAGCAAATTTCCCCAGATACAGGGGTATTTATTTCTTCAAGACGTAGGTGTGTCTGTTAGTTGAATCCCATTGGTTGAAATCTTGCGATCGAGCTAACCTTCCAATCCAATTGATGAAATATCATGACGTATCAATTCTCAAAATATTGATCGCCCTTGGCCTGGTAAACCTGTAGTCACGTGTCACACAGCTGGGGTCTAGAACAAGACAGAACAAACCCAAGACTGCCGCCGGCTCGTCGGGAAAAACCTGTTCTGCCGCTGGCGAGCGGAGACAGTGCAGAGTTGAAATCTCCTTCCTGAATGATAAATTAATGCATTGTTCCACCCCGATAATAAAATATTCTTCCCATACAGCCTAATTACCAATTTTCAAGGGTACAATAAGGAACAGGTCTCATCGTCGACTTTAAATTGGGGTACATAGTACTGTCCTTGTTTCTCTTATTGAATCCCGCTACTTTACGCAGGTAAAAGTAACAGGCCCTGGTATGGTCCTGGGGCTCGCGCCAAACCATTCCTATCCCAAATGGAAGGGCCTTACGTTTCCCAATGCTCCACTGTAGTAGGTTTTCAAGGCACGTTTTACAAATTACGTGGGTAGCCCACGACTTGTTCAAGTCTCCTAACTTTACCTTAAAATATGCATAATATAAACGTTTCACTGATGCAGTTATTGGCCTACTCTGTCCCTTAATAATATAACACCCACACACGTAACAGAATGAGTATGGCTTATTCGCACATCTTCTTCTAATTCCTGACACACTTGCCATTTTCGCAACACAACACAGTATACAGTAAATACAGTGATCACACAATTATTCGGACACGTTAATTATAGCTTTTGCTACACACTGGCCCTATGTTTCAGAGAAAATATTGTACATGCAAACTAGTTCCTGACAGAACCCAGTTTGATAGATTCAACACGGCGTTGAAATGTGTACTTTTAGTTAACAGAAGAGAATCAGTGACCCTGGAACCTCAGAAGGCAGTTAACGTGCTTCAGCAAAATTATTCGGACACAAGTCAGTTGCCATGCAGAGGTCGTGTGTAGAAGATCCATGGATAGTATGAACGTAAACATTCAGTGAGTTAGAGAACTGTGTACAACATAAGAGAAAATGGGCCGCAGAGGAAGGGAGAGCACAATCGAACAGCGGCAGCTAGTAATTTTTCACCATGCTAAAGGTAAAAGTTGTCGTCAAATTGCTGAAATATGACAAATGAAGGAAAATACAGTCTATAATATTATCACAAGATTCCGGGAGGAAGATAGGATTGAACATCTACCGCATACGGGACGTCCAAGAACTTTTCCTGTGAGAGAAGAGTGTTATATTAACAGTAAAACAAAAAAGGAACTCAAGTTTAGTGCTCCAAAACTCGTTACGGAGATTGCCGCAGACACCGAAAAGAAAGTGCATCCCGAAACAATACGGAGAGTGCTCAGAAGAGGTAACTTTCATGGCCGTTTTGCAAGATGGAAGTCCTTCATAAATCAAATAAATCGAAGAAAGAGAATGCTGTTTGGCAATGAGTATGTTAGAGAAGACAATGAGTGGTGGAATGACGTTATATTTGCTGATGAGAGTAAATTTAACATATTTCAGTCTGATGAGAGGATAACAGTTTGGCGGCGTGCTAATACTCAGCTTCAAGAGAAAAACCTGAAAGCAACTGTGAAGGATCGCGGTGGACATGTAATAGTGTGGGGGTGCATGTCGACGAATGGAGTAGGTGAATTGGTTTTTATTGATAGTAAAATGGACTACTTTCAATACCTCAGAATACTGAGGGACAATGTGAAAAATAGCGCCGAAAATATGGGGGTTGTAAACAATTTAAGATTTATCAAGATAACGACCCAAACATACGGCCTGGAATGTAAGGATGTGGTTGAAACCGACTTTCAACTTATTAGGTCGTGTTACGTACATTCAGTACGTGTTGAAGAGATGTTAAGTACAGAACAAAAATGGCCAACCAGACACCCAAAGGAGCTTCATCCTCCCCTTAATCACCAGACTTGAATGTGATGGAGAATCTTTCGGACAAACTTGATAAAGAAAGAAGAAAAACAACAATCACGTCTAGAGAACAGCAGAAGAACCGACTTCAAGAAGACTGGCGGAAGATATCTCCCGATTACACTCGGAAATTAGTGGAGAGCATGCCAGGTCGACTCAGAGAAGTAATTAAAATGAAAGGAAATCCCCTCAGACCCTGAAATATTAAGATCATAAGTAAAAAGGAAAGTGTCCGAATAATTGTGTGCAATATCGGTTTTGGTTTTGATTTTGTTTTTAATTATTATATTTTCATTGACAGTGTTCATTAGAAGAATGGTGGACGTTTAGTTTTTATATTCCTTACAGAAATTTGCATTTAACTTATATCAGTGCTTTATTATTAATGAAATGACTAACACAAATGAAAATGTAATGAATCATGTCTGTCCGAAGAATTATGCGAGTCACTGTAGGTCAGACTTCCACCACACTCACGATCCAACTGACTGGCTTCGCCGCATTGCCACTACCACAAGTTAAAAATAGACTCTTTTATCTAATTCAATGGAGGGAACATAGTCGGTGGTGGAGATTTGGATTGACAAACGTACGCAATATTATCAAAGCAAACCACTTCCACTCCAACAACAGCCGATTTGCAGTTATCACATAGCAGCATTGTGCCGCAATGACACATTTTCAGATAGTAAATGGCAAATAACACGAAAACTAGATGTGATACAATAGAACCAATGGCATTTCTGAAATCAGGAGACCTTATTTAGTTAAAATCACTTATCAGATGCTTTGCCGCAAAAATCATGCTGGATAGTGTTACTAGAGGGTTGAGATCTCTGGCAAAATAAGCAGCCCCCCCCACCACCACATTTACCCTCGCGGTCATTTCGTAAAAGGACGTACCCTTCCATGTCAGAAGCTGAGCTGGGATATTTGGTGGTCAACAACGTAGTATGGACTCAGCTTCCACGTATAGGAATATATTGTAATTTGGTCGCTGTTTGTCAATTTCGAAGTTTCCTTTTACTTTCTGATATGACGACCCCTGAACTCTTTGCGTGTACAATTGCTGAACATTTATTCATTTTGTCAGGTAAATATAGAATGTCTCACCAGAGATCTTTTACCTGCCGAATCGTTCAGCATGAAGTACCGAATGGATATTGAAAAATCCGACTACCTCTGTTGGGTCTAAACCCGTGATCTTGAGATCTGGAGGCCAGTAGTCTGCCCCCATAGAGGGGTTTATTTTTACAATCAGTGATTTATACATTATTTTCGACTGATAACTTTCATGATATTATTTCTTTTCAGCGACTTGTTCAACCTGCCGTGGGCCTTCCTATGGACGGTGGTACTCGGCGAGTGGGACCGAGAAGTCGAAGAGGAGACTGAGGACCGCATCCCGGCTGAGAGAATCTTCATGCATGAACGATTTAATCACTATCAGAATGACATAGGTGGGTGCCTTTTAATCAGTCTATTTGGACATAATTTTATTGTAACTTCGCCGGGCTGAGTGGCTGAGACGGTTGAAGCGCTGGCCTTCTGACCCCATCTTGGCAGGTTCGATCCTGGCTCAGTCCGGTGGTATTTGAAGGTGCTCAAATACGTCAGCCTCGTGTCGATAGATTTACTGGCACGTAAAAGAACTCCTGCGGGACAAAATTCCAGCACCTCGTCGTCTCTGGAAATCGTAAAATTAGTTAGTGGGACGTAAAGCAAATACCATTATTATTGTACCTTCCATGTGCCTGCTTGGCCTCGCGCAGCGGAGAAGCTGCGTGGTGCGTCCGATAAAATGAAGTATGGGTCAAATGGTCTAGCTAAAATTAACTTAACATAATAGGACAGGGTCTAGAATACATATTTGTAAATGAGAACTCGAAGAAATAAATGGATGGAAAAATTTATTAACCAAATAAAACATGACATCGCCATCACTGGTCCAAATATTTACACGAACCCAATTGCAAAGTCCCTGTGTGAAATACGGTGGGATTATTGAGTTTTGACAGAGGTTAAAAAAGTTAAATTGCGCATGGCACGTAGCCTCGAACTGAATCGTCTGTTAACATGATATTATAATTATAGATTGGCACATTTCGGCCTGATTAAACAAATCCGAACTAGGCGGCAAACAAATACAATAAACACTTGCTTGGGACTTGTATTTACCTTCCAAAAAGACACTGAGATTCAAACACGGGTCCGAACCCGGAACAGTTTGAAAAAGGACAGAACCTCACAATCCAAAATCAACACGTGATGTGGTCCCCTTAATCAACGACACAAATAACAACAACAATAACAACAACATACAATAACACACACAGGACAAAATACGCTCAAGGTAAATGAAAGAAAAAATAAATATGTTCACTTGATGCCATCGTCTGGGTCTCATCTCGACCCTATGACCTCTAAGGCTCTGGACGTCAATTGCTGTGTACGCACAGCGGCGTGTTGTAAGTTAAAATTAGTAACTCCTCGTCAAGCTGTAGAGAGAGAGTAAATAACAAAATATTTTACCCCCTGACAGACTGGCATTCCATAGGACCGGGATAACGGTTCTCGTGTGTACAGCGAGTTCATTCATTTAAGGCTCTGCCCCCACTCGCAAAGAGTCTTCACTTGCGTAAATACGTCAATGGGTCAACAACCTATTCATCTTCGGGGCGTGCAGAAACAAGTCTCCCTTCCAGACACATGTTCAGGTGGTGGTGGTGGTGATTATTGTTTTAAGAGGAAGTACAACTAGGCAACCATCCTCTATATAACACTAATCAGAGAGAAAAATGGAAGGGGTCCGACACTTCGAAAAATGAAGGTATCGGCCAAAGGAAGACAAGGGCCACGAAGGGCGTGAAAATGAAAGACTCCCTAGCCCTCGCAAACCTAATAGCGTCGGGGTCGGAAAAGAACAAGAGTTGACCAAGGGAGGTCGGATAGCATAGATGAAAGTGAGGAGCCTGGCACAAGTAAGTGGAAGCAATGCCAGGACTCAGCTAAGGGCCCCGTGGTCGCCAAACCACGCTCCAAAGTTCAGAGCCCCTGGGGCCCCTTTTAGTCGCCTCTTACGACAGGCAGGGGATACCGTGGGTGTTATTCTACCGCCCCCACCCACAGGGGGTCACATGTTCAGGCAGGAAGCACTTCACGTCTTTGGTTTGCTGAGGGAAGCACTGATTCATGATACTATGGAGAAGTGGCTCAACCAGAAACTATTGTTCTGCCTTGTGGAGCGTATGGAGAATTCAACATTGGGACCTCCGGCTCCTTGGTTGAATAGTCGGCGTAGTGCTTTTCGGTTCAGTGGGCCACGGGTTCAATTCCCGGCTGAGTCGGAGATTTTAACCTTAAATGGTTAATTTCATTGGCCCGGGGACTGGGTGTTTGTACTGTCCCCAGTATCCCTGCAACTCGCACACCATATTCAAAACTAACTCCACTATAATAACACGCACTATCCTATACATGGCCTTTGCCGCCCGTTCTCGTCGGTGGGTCTGCCTTACAAGGCCTATATCACGCTAGAAATAGCCACACGAAATTATATATTAGCACTGGGACAGGTATCTGAACGGTGGATGTGATTATCTGTAGACTAGCTTAAACTATCACCAGTACGCTGTCGTTCGCATGTTGTAATATATATATATACAGTGTTTCTAGATCCAATCTACGTTTCAGTTGACCAACCATCATATATGATGATTGGCACATCCTTGGTCTTCGACTATTGGCATGTGGATGATATGACAGTGTCCAGTGCTGTTCTTAAGACGTGTCCATACAAGCGAAGACTGGATTCATTGATCATCCCGTTAACTAAAGCCACACTAAGACATCGCCGGATGATATGGTTGTAGACATGGTCGAGACGGGAAACTTCCATTGACTGACGTAGCATCCTAATTACCATCGTGTATTCAACATATTTACAGACTTCCCCTCATGAAAGCCAGTTAATACGACGGAGAATGTCGTTCCGCTGAAAATGTTGCACTCCAATATATAGGTCATCTAATTGGGCAACACTTCGTCTTTTAAGTCAAGTACATTAATGGGTTGTATGTTCCACGGGTTAGTGCTTTATTATTTGTGTGCTTTTAAAGGCGGCCTAGTACTCCTTCCGTGCATGCATCTGGTCGTGCCAGGATACATCTTCGACTTCAGGTGAGTCGTCATTCGCTTGTCAGAAACGAATATCTCTCTCCATAATGCATCGATATTTTGTAATACTTCATCATCTTCTGATGCAACTTTGATTGACCGTGAGAGATCCAGGATCTAGTTCGGTCGCCTATTTGTGTAGACTATCAGCAGTCCGTTGCCCACGGTACACCACGAGGAGGTTATCTACACGTCGTACAACAAAGAAACGCATTGAGAGAGAGATGAAGAAATTGGACAACAGCCTCCAAAATGACTCTAATCTTGCTAATTCATTCAGCCAAGAAGAAATTGAGAAAGCCATCAACATGCTAAAAATGAGGAAGGCCGCAGGTTCAGATGGTATTTTCCCTGAATTCATAAGATATCTTGGGAAGCATGGGAAAATATGGCTCAAGAACATCTTCAGTGACGTATTAGAGACTGGAATCATTCCCCGGAGTTCAAGATGGCTCACACCATGACACTCCTCAAACCAGGAAACCAGCAGATGACCCCTCAAGCTACCGTCCTTTTGCACTACTGAGTGTCTGCTACAAATTGTTGGAACGCCTCATTCTCAACTGGATCCAGGAAATAATAAATGACATAACACCAACATACCAGGCGGGTTTCAGAACCAAACGAAGCTGCTACTTCTTCATCAGTGCAACCTGCATTCCGTGAGCGGGATCCCGGATGCCGAAAAACTCCTATTAGGGCAACAGCATTCGTTTGGATGGAACATTAGCTGGGGACATTTTCCAAAAATTAAATCTTACTGATAAAGGTCACCATGCTATGTTTCAGGTTATTTAATTGTATTGTTATTTATTCCATTTTATTAATTTCTTTAATTGGAAGACTTCATACTTTAAATAAGCCTTCAATGAGTCGAATTCATATTATTATTTTGATCAACATTTTATATCAATACCAAGGGACTCTCAGACTTAGACTGTGGTGTTCCAAACGGGGTAAGTATAATATTGCTTCCACTTACATGTGTCAGGCTCCTCACTTCCATCCTTTCTATCGGACAAACCTTCTCTTCCGCACCGTCGTTACAAGGAGCGTTTCACTTTCATGGTTTTCACGGCCACTTCCTTCCACATATGATCGGAACTCTTCGATTTTCTCCGTAGGTTGCTGTTAAGAAGGGATAAATACAGCATATTTCCTATTAAAACATAAATAGCCATCACCTCAGTGCTTTTCTGCATTTTTGTGAGTTTCACAGAATACAGATGATTTTCACCAAATGACTAGAAATAAATCAGTCCGCCTCTGTGGTGTAGTGGTTAGCGTGATTAGCTGCCACCCCCGGAGGTCCGGGTTCGATTCCCGGCTCTGCCACGAAAATTTGAAAAGTGGTACGAGGGCTGGAACGGGGTCCACTCAGCCTCGGGAGGTCAATTGAGTAGAGGTGGGTTCGATTCCCACCTCAGCCATCCTCGAAGTGGTTTTCCGTGGTTTCCCACTTCTCCTCCAGGCGAATGCCGGGATGGTACCTAACTTAAGGCCACGGCCGCTTCCTTCCCTCTTCCTTGTCTATCCCTTCCAATCTTCCCATCCCTCCACAAGGCCCCTGTTCAGCATAGCAGGTGAGGCCGCCTGGGCGAGGTACTGGTCATTCTCCCCAGTTGTATCCCCCGACCAAGAGTCTGAAGCTCCAGGACACTGCCCTTGAGGCGGTAGAGGTGGGATCCCTCGCTGTGTCCGAGGGAAAAGCCGAACCTGGAGGGTAAACTGATGATGATGATGATGATGATGACTAGAAAATCTTTTGCAGTGATACTGGTCGCAAACATACTGGACAAGGAAAGTCTATTGCAGAAGGCTGTAATAAGATACCTGCCTCTTACCATCACTTCACTCGATTGTAGATCATTATCTTCTTAGTAGTTGTAATAGGAATGCAATATCCAGAGAGTGTGTGTTCTCCTAAATATGTAGGGAAGCCCCAAAGCATTGTTTAAGCTTCTGATAAATTAGTTTCTCACATGGCTAGCAAAGAACCCTGCTCTTTCATACAATGGATTCACACCATTTCAGTCCTTGCCCATTAGGTGGCTTCCTAAACAACTACTCGGTATGAAAGACATGATAGTTTTCCTTTCATGCGTAGACCATCGGTGAATTTATTAACTCTGTCGTCCAGAGAGCAGTATTGAGATTTGAGTCCTTAGGATGGTCACATTTTCAGTTCATTCGATTATATAAAGATATTTTAGTATCGCTTTGTATAAAACAGCTGAGGAAAAACCCGGAATTATTTAAATTCGTCGCGATTTTTTCTATGCAAAATTATCTACAAGTATTTGTAAATATTAACAAACATTAATCAACATTACCGTAACATTAAGCTATAATTTCTGCATACATTTATCAATATCATATTCTCCTGCAGCGATGAATGCATTCTTGGGAAGCATTTAATAGCAGACGACGTTTTCCTTATCCCTGTCCGTCTCATTGTCTGAATGGTCAGCGTTGAGGCCTTCTACTCAGAGGGTCCCGGGTTCGATTCCAGTCCGGGTCGGGGATTTTAATAGCGTCTGATAAATTCTTCTGGCCCGGGGACTGGGTATTCGTATTTTTCCCAACACTTTCCTCTTCATATTTTGGCAACACACTACGCTACCAACCACCACAGAAACACGCAATAGTAATTACATCACCCCATATAGGGTTGGCGTCAGGAAGGGCATCCGGCAGTAAAACATGGCCGAATCCACATGTACGACACAGTTCGCACCCGCGACCCCACATATGTGAGGAAAGTGGAAGAAGAAGAAGAAGAAGAAGAAGAAGAAGAAGAAGAAGAAGTTTTTCTTATCCCATTAGACACACAAATTTATCTCTCATTACTTGAGACTAACTTTTTCTCATGGAATTGCTTTCTTCTTAGGGCTTTACTTTAATTTCTTGAAGTTGACGTAAATATACCACTTGATGTCACGGGTAATAATGTAAGCTAAAAATCTTTTGATATCCTTGACAAGTTGAACAACGCCGGCCAAGCAATGGAGCAAAAATTTTAACACATTGAAACGTTTATCTTTACTGTGTACGTTCTAAATGTAAGATACTTTGTCCATTCAAGTATAAAAATTTTATGATAGTCGATAAATCACAATTCATCATACTCGCCAATTCTCGAGTTTATTGTCGTGGATCATCGTGAATTAAATCGCTTAAATGCTCTTCCACACAAAGTCGGATGGCCTCCATGAAGAATCATTGGGCCGGACTGGGTAGCTCAGGCGGTAGTATGCTGGCCTTCTGAGCTCAAACTGCCGGGCTCGATGCCGACTCAGTCCGGTGGTATTTGAAGGTGGCTTACGTCGCACCGACAAAGCTAGGTCTTATGACGACGATGGGATAGGAAAGGACTAGAAGTGAGAAGAAAACGTCCGTGGCCTTAATTAAGGTGAAAATGGGAAACCACCTTCAGGGCTGTCGACAGTGGGGTTCGAATGCTCTATCTCCCGAACGCAAGCTCACATCTGCGCACCTCTCACCGCACAGCCAACTCGCTCGGTTGTTGTATGATGAATTGTAGCCTACTGTTTAAAATCAATCTATATCAAAAGTTACCTCATTCCACTAAATGCAAATCAAAGGATAGTTTCAAAAGCGGTATTTCTTAAGTGATATTAGATCTATACCATCTCTTGATGTGCATCACTATGATTCTCTGATAAGATTTTCTTATGCGCCTGTTCAGTATCAGGGAAGTAGATTGCAATGCATTTTTGAAAACCACTACTGTTAAAAATACCAGCACCATTCCATTGTAAATCGCACGAGCTGGACAAATTCTGGATAAATACGCCTATTCCTACTATACGCATACTGATAACTCGGATCTGATGAGCATTAACCATCAGAATAATCTTTCCCACTCTATCCTTTGACTGGTAGAACTGCCACCACCTAAGAATAAGATATAAGGCCCGAGAATTTGTCCTGCTAAAAAAATTACTGAAGTCCTCTTGGATTTATCACGTTTGAATTTAAGACAGATCCACCTTCACTATTACTCTACTTGATTTCTTTTTAACAATTGGCTTTACGTCGCATCGACACAGATAATAGGTCTTATGGCGACGATGGGATAGGAAAGGGCAAGGAGCGGGAAGGACCGGTGATGGCCTTAATTAAGGTACAGCCACAGCATAGGCCTGGTGTCAAAGTAGGAAACCACGGAAAGGTATCTTCAGGCCTGCCGACAGTAGGGTTCGAACCCACTATCTCCAGAATGTAAGCTCAAAGCTGCGCGACCCTAACCGTACGGCCAACTCGCTAAGTTAATTCCACTTAAAACATAATTACATACATTATCATTATAGATCACTAGCAGAAGTACCTGTTCTTCGTACGGGTTATCAGAAACTGGCTTTAGTTACTCATACTATCGGTGTGACTGACTTCATTAGATATTTATATCACTGGTGTATTTACTTAAGTACGTAGGAATTATTTGTCATATTTCTTCTTCTCCTTCTTTTCTTCATGGGGGCCTCTAAATATTAGTTCCTAATTAGCGTCGATCTCTAAGATCTTTTGCTACAATGTGTTTCCTTCATTACCACCTAGATATACCTGCTCCCTTCACAATCCAAATGTGCGACACAGTTCGCACCCGCAACCTCACAGGTGTGGGTAAAGCGATAGAAGAAGAAGATACTCATTTTTTAAAAATTCACCCGCTTTTTATTCTTTTCACCACCTTAAGTGGATTTTCTAAAAAGAGTGTGTTCATTTTTAAAGGGGATTCCATGTCATCATCATCATCTGTTTACTCTCCAGGTTCGGTTTTTCCCTTGGACTCAGCGAGGGATACCACCTCTACCTCCTCAAGGGCAGTGTTCTGGAGCTTCAGACTCTTGGTCGGGGGATACAACTGGGGAGAATGACCAGTACCTCGCCCAGGCTGCCTCACCTGCTATGCTGAACAGGTGCCTTGCGGGGGATGGGGAAGATTGGAAGGGATAGACAAGGAAGAGGGAAGGAAGCGGCCGTGGCCTTAAGTTAGGTACCATCGTGGCATTTGCCTGGAGGAGAAGTGGGAAACCACGGAAAACCACTTCCAGGATGGCTGAGGTGGGAATCGAACCCACCTCTACTCAGTTGACCTCCCGAGGCTGAGTGAACCCCGTTCCAGCCCTCGTACAACTTTTCAAATATCGTGGCAGAACCGGGAATCGAACCCGGACCTCGAGGGGTGGCAGCTAATCACGCTAACCACTACACCACAGAGGCGGACGGGGATTCCATGTACAAATTTTAAAGTCTGTAACATCATCTTTTTTTTTAGATATATGTATCCTCATATAAATAATTCAACTCCTTCCTCAATTTCTTTCACACCCCCCCCCCCCCTTAAGTGGATTTTCTGAAAACGAATATTTGTGTTCCTTTATTTTTAAAGAGGATTCCAAATATCAATTTTCATGCCTGTAACATGTTAAGTTTTTGTGATTTATTGTAGACTAGCAAATGTACCCGTGCTTCGCTACGGTATTCTACAGTGTATACAGATATCGAAGTAAATTACTGTACATGTAGTGATAAGATTTCTTTAAAAATTGCATGTCTCTTAGCGTTATCCAGAAACAGCAGGGGGATGTTCCCATAGATTGTTTGCAATGTAAAGTGCGAGTTGCGGAGTTGTGATGATAACGGTAGGCACACTTGCCTACTGCCAATAACAATCGAGTAGGTAAATTTACATTATAATGAGAGGCCCTATTACCTAGTGCGCGGTTACAATCGATTTGGGGAGTTTTCGTTACAATGGCAGGCGCCCTTTCCTACTTCCAGACAGATTACACTGGAGAAGTTTCTACTATAATAGCAGGCACCTTCCCTACTGCCAGTCAAAATTGAATTGCGCTTGTTATCATTATAATGGTCCGCCTCTGTGGTGTAGTGGTTAGCGTGATTAGCTGCCACCCCCGGAGGCCCGGGTTCGATTCCCGGCTCTGCCACGAAATTTGAAAAGTGGTACGAGGGCTGGAACGGGGTCCACTCAGCCTCGGGAGGTCAACTGAGTAGAGGTGGGTTCGATTCCCACCTCAGCCATCCTGGTAGTGGTTTTCCGTGGTTTCCCACTTCTCCTCCAGGCGAATGCCGGGATGGTACCTAACTTAAGGCCACGGCCGCTTCCTTCCCTCTTCCTTGCCTGTCCCTTCCACTCTTCCCATCCCTCCACAAGGCCCCTGTTCAGCATAGCAGGTGAGGCCGCCTGGGCGAGTTACTGGTCATACTCCCCAGTTGTATCCCCCGACCACGAGTCTGAAGCTCCAGGACACTGCCCTTGAGGCGGTAGAGGTGGGATCCCTTGCTAAGTCCGAGGGAAAAACCGAACCTGGAGGGTAAACAGATGATGATGATGATGATGATCATTATAATGACAGACCCCTTCTCTTAATGACAGTCACACCGAGTTGGTGAGTTTCCATTATAATAGCAAGGCCACTACTGTATGCCTAATGCCAGTCACATTTTAGATGGGTAAATTTGTTTATAATGGCGGGCACACTTGCCTACTCCCAAACACAATCGGTTAGGGGATTTTGGAACATCACAGCACTGGAAAATGAAAAGTCCCTCAATAAATTGTGACGGTACGAGTTACGGATATAAGAAAGCGGTAACAGAGGAGAAGGGCTTTAAAAAATTCAAGAGTATTACTTTTTAACTCAGCGACCCCGAACACTATGAATTCGACACTATTCTCGATTATTATTGTAACTACCCCCCCCCCCGCGACCCTCTCCCTTAAGGGCGCTAGGGATGGCTTACCCCACACAGCGATCGTCTCCCGATAGTAAGTAATACGTGTACCAAGTTTGGTTGAAATTGCTCCAGTGGTTTAGGAGGAGATGTGTCATTTACACACACACACTTCCATTTCTATATACCGGGTGGTACAGCTGCCCCTATTCACGCAGTTTTATGCAACCCGCAGATTATAGTCGAACCTAAAAATATTGACCTTGACTACTCACTACAATGTCTGCTCTTACAACGCTTTCCATAATTCGTTTATTCGTGTCAAGCAAATCAGCATTAATGATAAAATACCGATTGATGGTAAAGAATCGTGAAAATTATGTGTCGCAGAGACGTCCTGTACAGAGGATGTTATTGGTGAATGACTAGAAGTAGCAGCAACACAACAGCGCTAAACAGCAACCCGTGATAGCCGAGCTTGCTAAAAGTTAGAGGAGAGTACCGGTGTTCGTTAGTAGGCGGTTCGAGTCCTGTGTACGACGAATATTTTTATTGCGTTGTTAATGTTCGTGAAAGTCGTGTTGTTGACGACAAATCTAAATCATGATCATGATCAGTTCTCATATTGCACGTACTCAGCTATGTTTGTTTTTTAAGGAGCTCTTAAAAGAGCTATTTGCAATAAAGTGAGATTGTACCGACAGCGGTGCGATGGTCTTATGCATGGTCATTCGATTAATGAAGCAAATGTTCAAAATGACCACCTGCTTCGTTAATGCACATCTGAGCACGGTGGAGGAGAGACATTCTTGCTTGCTGCAACATATGTGGTGGAATCTGCCTGCAGGCTTCCGTGATGAGCCGCCGTAAATGATTCGGGCTCTCAGGCTCCTGCTCATAGACTCTTTCCTTTAAATAACCCCAGAGGAAAAAGTCGAGTGGAGTAAGGTCAGGTGATCTAGCCGGCCATGTGACCTGACCCCCTCGTCCAATCCATCGTCCAGGATATGTCCTATGCAAGTGGTTCCGTACTGCCAACGACCAGTGTGGGGGAGCTCCATCCTGCTGGAACCACATCCGTAACCGTGTCATAAGGGGCACATCCTCCAATAAGAGTGGGAGGTACTCACGAAGAAACTCTAAATAGCGTCGTCCCGTGAGGTTTCTTTCGAAGAAATATGGTCCAATCATCTTGTCACCTAGTATCCCGCACCACACGTTGAGGCCCCATTGTACCTGAAATCGAGCTCCCCTGATCCAGTGAGGATTTTCAACTCTCCAGTAATGGAAGTTGTGACGATTAACAGTTCCGTTGTTGTGAAATCTGGATTCATCACTAAAGAGAATGTGCATTAAGAAATTCGCATCAGCTTCAACTCTTTGTAATATCCATTGCGAAAATTCTATCCGTTTTGGAAAGTCATCTCCGTGAAGTTCCTGATGCAGCTGTTGATGGAAAAAGTGGAATTTATGGCGGTGCAATATTCGCAGTACAGATACATGACTGATGTTCAGTTCATTTCCTATGGCCCGTGAGCTTGTGTGCGGGTTGTATGCAATTGCATTTTGAGCAGCTTCGTCGTTATTTCCAGACGTCACTGGAGCATCCCGAACGGGGGGTAATGTATGAAATGACCCCGTTGCACGCAACCGTCTTTCAACACGTCGAAATGTATCTGCAGTTGGCAGCCTTCGTCCAGGAAATCGTTCTTGATACAAGCGTCTGGCTTCCCGTGCATTTTGCCTTGCTTCTCCATAAAGTAGTACCATATTCACATAATCATCCCGTGAATACATAATGTTTGCTTTCGTGCTGACCGTACAGTACGTGCTCACACGTTGCTGCTAGGATTACGATATGCTGTTTCATGTGCCCTACGTATGAAGTGTAGACCGCTGTTAGTTGGTCTTCGAGTCGAACGTGCGCAGTTGCTTGGTTGAATGGGTGGGTCAGAATGTTGACAACACGTGCACTGCGCTTCATTCCCTGTAGTCGTTTGCCATATGGAAGTCGCATGTTATTATTCCTTTCGTATGTATGCTTTCTTTGTAAAGGTGACAAATTACTTTTGAGACTTAAGAACGTTAAATGTTTATTACGAATGGCCTTACAAGTATAATATCAAAATAAAATTGAAAAGCTCGTAACTAGATTCGAACTCTAAATGCCTGCTAACATACCGTATGCTCGCTGCGATTGGTGCCATGTAGCCACTGCAGGCGACAAAGAGTTGGTCTCGTAGCTTTGTACTAATGGAATTACCTAGGCTATCGCTTCGATACTGATCGTTGATGTTAAAAGTTCTGAACTCGAATGTGCAAACACCACAGTGAACTAAAGAATCTCGTCTCTCTTACGCCCAGATAGTTGCAACAATTTTCTACGCGTTACTTGGTTGAATGAGTCCAGCGTTATGTTTCAGGTGGTATTCACAATCGGTGCGTATGTGGCGAAATTTATGATACCTGTTTATTATAACTTCCGTAGAAGAATATCGGGGACTTCAGAAAGGTCTTCGTAAACGATGCCTAGGCGAATACGAAATGACATTAAAAAATGCATGACTCAATAATGGTTGGAACTCTTCCTGCTTTAAGTAACCTATCGAGGTACGTCTTCCATACGTAATTCCGCGCAGCTATTTGCAACGTACAAGCGCCATCCTTGTAACTCTGTATTCACGAGGAGAGCGGAAGTTCCCGCTTCGACAAGTTACTGATGAGTTACAGCCTTATGGTCCCGTTTTATGCCTTTTTTGATCGCTCTAACGGTAGTAATTCCATGGCGTAAGCTATCACATCTGCTGTACAGCATTTGCGTGCCACAGATTATAAACTACAGTGCAAAACACGTTTCTATCAATTTCGATGTGATGAGACTGTACAAAATGGTGGTGCATTGATATGTCTGTAATTGGTCTTACCCTATCACGTTTTCTATGATACCACGACCGCCCTTTCTATCAAAAGAAAATGTCCTCTTGGACCAATCAGGTGCACAATTCTCTATCGACAGCTATAGGCGTGTTTATGGTTTGTACAGTATAGTAACATTTCGTAAAAGTTAGTAGAGTATTGGACACCGCTCTACATAAAATGGTACAGTGTTTTTGAGATGGACCTCACTTACTGCCTCTTGTACCATTTTTCCATTGTGCGGAGAAGTCTACATCGGGTTAACTGCACATAACATTGCTGTAAGGTGTTGCGCAAGATGGGACTAAGAGGCATTTACGTCCTAGCTGGTTGCATATATTCGGGAAAAAATAGGGGCAGCTGTACCACCCGGTATAGTAAGATTTTTACACTCGTACTTCACCCCATTTCCATCCCCGCCCAAAGGAGTCTTATGAGTGCCTTACACAACAGTATATTTTTTCCAAATATTAAGTCTTATTTGTACCAATTTTGGTTGGCAGCTATGCCCAAACGTACATGCATAATCTCACTGCTCTAGAATCCTGGAGCTGACGTTGCCATGGTTACGGCAGTTCATTTCTTTATCCGATTCCTAGAGCAGGGGTAGTGTGGTGCCAATATCTCCGTAACGGTTGGTTTTAGGGCCTTAAAACATGGTTTTCGGGCCCGCAGGGCTTACCGAGTTTTGTTCTTTGCGTCAAGAGGATTAAATTGAGCTTTGTCTCGTCCTTATACGACAGATTCGATATTTTGCCTATAATAGTATAAGAGAAAATGGAGGAAAACCGTTTTTCCTATAAAACCCCCGTCTTTTCAAAGATTTTAAAATGATATGCATATCGAAACCTTCCCCGGGGTCAGTATACTGTAAATATGAAGTTTGGTTGAGATCTATCCAGCCGTTTCGACGTGATGGTGGAACAGACAAACAGACAAACAGACACGAACAACTTTATTTATAAGAAGATAAGAAGATAATTTCGCTGCTGTAGAATCCTGGAGCAGACGTTGCCATGGTTACGACAGTTCATTACTTTATCCGATTCCTATAGCAGGGGTAGAGTGGTGCCAATATCTCCGTAACGGTTGGTTTTAGGGCCTTAAAACATGGTTTTCTGGCCCGTAGGGCTTACCGAGTTTTGTTCTTTGCGTCAAGAGGATTAAATTGAGCTTTGTCTCGTCCTTATACGACAAATTCGATATTTTGCCTATATTAGCCTATTATTTTTATATCTCCCCCCGCGCCCCCCCCCACTTCGAATTGTTTTGAAAATAAAATGCAGCCCATGTTACTCACTCGCAATGTGGCTTTCTATAGGCGAAGAAATTTTTTAAATCGGTTCAGTAGTTTTTGAGTCTATTCGTTACAAACAAACAAATTTTTCCTCTTTATAATATTAGGATAAGGATATAGTATAGATTAAAAGGAGATTCCAAATATCATTTTTCACGTCTGTAGCATCTTCAGTATTTGAAATATAAGTATCCCCATAAAAGGAATTAAATTATTTCTTCACGTCACATCACTTGACCCACCTAACCCCCTTAAGCGGATTTTTTGAAAAAACATGTTAGACCCTGTATTATATGTAATGAACAAATCAAGAGCAGGTTAAAGTTATGAAAACTAACACAATCTATTTCAAAAATGAAAAGAGGAACTGCTAAATGAGATTCCAAATTCCAGTTTTCATGACTGTAACATCTTCAGTTTTTATTTACTTCTTATTTATTTATTTATTTATTTAATTTCAATGAGTCCATACAGAATTTCCTCCATTGTTAGACCCTGTATTATATGTAATGAACAAATCAAGAGCAGGTTAAAGTTATGAAAACTAACACAATCTATTTCAAAAATGAAAAGAGGAACTGCTAAAACTTGCCCCTCAGAGCAAAATAAATGAAACTACTAAACTACCCTAACTTTTTGTAAAAATCATGAGAAGAAAAATATAGGTCAATCAGCAACCACGGCAAATTGGCAAATAATCTAAAGTAAAATAAATTGTTAAGCAACCTGTAAATATTAGGTTACGTAACAAAAGGAAGAGAAAAGGCAAAAATAAAAGGCAACCGCATTAATAGCTGCAAGCTATATCCCGGTGTTGACCCACTTCTTATCATTCATCTGAATGAGTCAGCTTGTCTGGTATTACGATATACCACTACCAGCTGACTCTATCACAACATTACAATCCGCTGAGTGCACACTGTTCTTCTTTCTGTTCTCTTTGTACTCTTCTCCTTTCTATTTAAATTTCGGACCGCCTGTACGATTACATAAACACTTCTTACTCCTTCAAATCATGTTATTATACACATTATTATATCCCTAACCCACTAAACTATAAAACCATTTCTTTCACTTTTCTTGTACATAATTTTTTACTGGACTTAAAATCTTCTTCAAGTTACCCCAATTGCTCTAACCTTTCGAAACCCACGCTAAACTTTTTGTTCATCACTTTCCATTAACTTCTCTGTTTCCTTGCAATTACCTACTAAATTTAAGGCATCCGTCTTATTTCCACACAAAATGCATTGTGAGTTTTCTTTATTCCTACTCCATCCGTTAACCCCATGAGCCAACGTATTAAACCCCCTTTCATCCTTCTATCCCCATATCTTATATTTATTTTGGAGACTTGGAACACCTTATAAAATAAACTAAGCGAAGCCCTATTCCTGCATTATTCTATCAGTCTTTGCATTTGTATATCCTTAATACTTGCTATCAGCGCTCCGTGGCTACTACTGCCTTTTCCCTTCAATATCTCGAACCAAATATAACCCATTCCCACATTCTCGACATAGGTTTTAATTTTTGACAACCAACACTCGGCATATATACCTTTTAATTGTTGTTTGTAAGCTTCTTGCAGCACTAAGCTCCCTCCCCTCGTTTCAGTAACATCCAATAGTTCAATGCTCTTTTAACGCATTCCACTTCTAAATACTCTCCGTATATTAATAACGCCCCCACATTCGCTGTACACTGTGTCAATCTCACGATCATCTTACTAAATTTGTATATAATTCCCATAATTCGGCCCCATATAATACTCGGCTTAGTACTATTATCTTTAACACTAATCTCAGTATCTAAAAATTTCCCCCGTAAATTTTGCCTCTAAAATTTTTACCACAGAGAAGGCTGCAACCCCTCTCCATTCACTCTCTTTATATGATCTTCCTATCCTCCTCTTCTGTTTATCAGCACTCCTAGATATTCTAACTTATCCACTTATTTTATGATCTCTCCCTGTATCATCCATTTCCTTCCGATTTTCCTCCTCCTGTTCTTTCGTATTATTATCCCCTTAGATTTATTACTATTAATTTTTAGTGCCCATTTCCTTGGGTATTCCTACATCTCATTCAAACTTCTCTGTAATCCCCCTCCTGTTAACGCTTTTCTGCTCACCGTGTCAAAACTTTTTTTTTAAATCTATAGCCGCTAGGTATACACTACCTCTTTCCCGGCTTAGGTATTTTTCAATTATCATCTCTACTGCCATAATGTTATCTGTTGTCCTCCTCCCCGTTCTAAATCCACCCTGAAACATTGATAATATCGAATTTTTTTCTGCCCAAACCCGTAATCTATTTGCCAGAACTCATGTGTAGATCTTGTTCAGTGAGTCTAATGGAGTTATCCCTCGGTAATTGCTCGGGAAGATTTCGTTCCCTTTCTTTTTGAATATTTGGGCAAATAATTCCGAATTCCCACTCTTTTGGTACTTTAACACCCTTGAAAATCATGTTAAATAATTTTACTATTCCCTCCCCCATCTGTCTGTATTTGCTTATTTCTTTCCAAAATAAATTGTTTATACGATTTCTCCCCCCCCCCTCCGCCGATCTACCCCTAAGCTTACCTATCACCTCCTGTACTGCGTCTATTGAGATTTCTGTGTTGAGTTCAATATACTAACTTCCATATTTCTCCGTACGACCTTCATCCCATCCCTAAACTCTCATTTGTCCTTCTCTACTAATAATTCGCTGAGGTATATCACCCACTGGTCATAATCAATACTCGCTTTGTCATACCTCTTCCCTCCTTTATTAATTTTATTTATTCCCATACTCTTTCCGTTTGGTTCATCCTGCATTCGCTATTCATTAAATCTGTTTGTACCTTTGTCCGTAATTTCTTCCTCTTGATAATAAAATGAAATGGCGTATGGCTTTTAGTGCCGGGAGTGCCCAAGGACAATTTCGGCTCGCCAGATACGGGTCTTTTGATTTGACGCCCGTAGGCGACCCGCGCGTCGTGATGAGGATGAAATGATGATGAAGACACATACACCCAGCCCCAGTGTCAGCGGAATTAACCAATTATGATTAAAATTCCCGACCCTGCCAGGAATCGAACCCGGGACCCCTGTGACCAAACGCCAGCACGCTAACCATTTAGCCATGGAGCTGGACTCCTCTTGATGATTTTCAGTTTGTACTCTTTCCTTAATCTACAGAAAGCTTCCCTTTATTCATTCCTTCCGATTATTCTATAATCTTTTAACGCTTTCATCACTGATCTGCTTAATACCTCACATTCTTTATTATACCCCATCTCTCACCTTTCTTCTCTTACCTTCGTCTATCCGTGTAACCCTTTTTATTGGTTATTCAATTAGATCCACGGCTCTATAAATATTACAGTATTTCAATGCTACTTCCCATCTATAGCGAATTAACTGTAGCTCTTTTTCCATAAGGTCATCAGTTCCCGTTTTGAATTCTCCGACCATTTATTTTTAATGTAGTTCCTACCCTTCTCTAAAATCCTCTTTGTATCTCCATCCCTTCCCTCCTCTACACTTCTTTCTATCCTCACCCATACCGGTGCATGGTTCAATTCCACCCAGTCTCCTATCCCTATTCTTTCGATTTTCCCTAACATGTCTTCCGGACTCATCACTAAGTCTATAACACCTACCCTGGGCCGTAATATATGTCAGTTTGCCTTCTTTGTCCCCCTCCAAAAACCATTTAAAATATAGAATTTTCCTGCCTCGCAGAATTCCAGGAGTTTTCCACCGTAACTGTTTCTTTCCTTATCTTTACTACTTCCTTCTCTTATTTTCATCTCAACTTCTTTACTGAACATTGGACATTGCACATCTATTCTGGCATTCCATTCTCCAAGTAATAATATTCCATCTTCTTCAAACTTCCCACTAATAATACTGGTTTCTAATAACTCCTCAAGAAACTTATCATTAGCATATGGAGATCCCTTGGGGTGACAGTAAGCATAAGCCAAGCACACTTTTTTCTCTCCCTTTCTCCGCCCCCCATGTTAAAGCTTAACCAAATCACTTCTTCCACATCGTTCTCAATATCCTCTACTAATTCACTGATCTCTTCTTTAATTACTTTAATTACTTTCTATCTTTGTCTCTACATCTTCCGTTTTTTATTCCATTCTCTCAGATTTCCGAATTCCTTGGTTTGAACTTGCACCCTCTCCATTATCTGCTCAAAAGGGAAGATTTCCTTTACTGCTTCTTTCACCACCTCCCTAATCTTCTCCATGTCTTCCCAGCTGGTTTCCACTAGCATTCGGGTCGGGGTTCAATTCCACGCCCCCGATCACCAGTAGCAAAGTTATCATCCCAGCCACCAACAGCACCTCACCCATCTTCCACTGCACACTCTTGCTTGTCGACCGCATCGTAGTCTTCTTCAACCTCCTCTGCCAGCTCCCGAATGTCGCCCGGTACAACTCGACTCCCACCACGACTCTCCGCACTCGCCAATCCACACGTCCGCGCCTGTTGCTTGCTTAGGCTAGATTGATCTTCAGTTTTTGAGATATAAGTAGCCACATAAAAGGCATTCAACCCATTGTTTCACTTTTTCACTCCCCCCTCCAACACGACTTTCCGAAAACAATAAAATACGTGTTTATTTTTAAAGGAGATTCCCTATACAAATGCTCACGTCTTTAAACTGTTCAGTTATCGAGATATACATACACTAATTTTAAAAATTCACCCCTTTTTCACCTTTGCGACGGAACATCCAACAATCCACCCTTAATGAGCACCTACATTGTAATATGAATGTATCCCCAAAATTTAATTTCTTTATGTCTAGTAGTTTGGGCTCGGCGATGATGAATCTGTCAGTCAGTCAGTCAGTCAGTCAGTCAGTCAGTCAGTCAGTTAGTCAGTCAGTCAGTCAGTTAGTCAGTCAGTCAGTCAGTCAGTCAGTCAGTCAGTCAGTCAGGACAAATTATTTTATATATAGACTGGCAAATGTACCCATGCTTCGCTACGGTATTCTACATTGCATACGAATATCGAAGTAAATTACTGTACGTTCACTGAATAAGATTTTCAAAAATCCAAGTCTGTTATCCGAGAAACAGAATAGGGAGGTCCACATACGTTGTTTCCGAGGTAAAGTGCGAGTTGTGGAGTTGTGATGATAATGGCAGGTCAACTTGCAGATAATAGTTGAGGAATTTGTATTATAATGGCAGGCACCTCCCTACTTTCACATCGAATTGGTGAGTTTTCATTGTAATAGCAGGCAACTACGTCACATTTAAGATGGCTAAATTTGTTTATAATGGCGGGCACCCTTGCCTACTGCCAAGCACAATTGGGTAAAGAGGTTTGAAAAACAATTCATGCTCCCTAGCCTTCTGCCAATCAAACTGAGGAAGAAATTATTCATTACAATGGTACACAGGAGTAGGAGAAGGACCCCATTCCTACTGCCAGTCAAAGTCGATGTGGGGAGTACTGATTACAATAGCAGACACCCTCCTGCTGACAGTCATTATCGATTTGTAAAGTATTAATTGCAATGAGACACACACCCCTTCTTGATCACTACAAATCGACTTCAATGAATAAATATAGCTTGACATAAGAAAATATATGCATGTTTACCTCCATTTAAAATTTAACTGCTCCTTACGGTACATCAAATCGACAACCGGATTGTACGATAAGACGCCACATTGAGCGGTCTACAGTAAGTGGCTGGTCCTATGATATTTTCTCGTATCTCATCTATTTATGGGTAAGATTGAGTTAGATTACACAGTGCATTACTTTTCGGTTACTTATGTGACAGCTACAAACATAAAATTTGGCTCACATATAGCTACTGGATGGGCCAATGTTAGAGTAGAATTTCATGATCCTGACTTTCCCATTCAAACCATCAATGATATATGTAAAAAGTGTAGAATTTACATATAATCCGGAAATAGAGCCGAAGTTTACGTATAAGGGACAGAGATACGACAAAATATCATACGACTAAGGTTGTAGATCACTCAAAATTGAACCGAGATTGTGACATCCGTTCTGAGATACGACTTACCGTTCAGCCACCAAATAACTCAAAAGGAAGGTCTGAATCCTCATTAAAATTGACTCCATATTTCGATGTTTTTCGGAGGTAAAAAAGAAAAATTTAAATACCTCGTAACTTTTCCGTCGGTTACAGGATAAAAGCTACAATTTTGCCAAATTTCAATTTTCTAGCTCGTCTGGAAGATTGTGCCGCCATGTTGATTTGGGGAAGGGGGTTAAAAATTAGGACTTTCAGGAAACTTTTAAGCCAATGAAACCTATAGATTATCGTTTTGGTTAAATATATCCGACTGCGTTCTTATGTTGAGCCCCAAATTTGAGACTGCCAGCGAGGCCCCCTCAGGGTATTTTGAGATTTTTCCATTTTTCTAGGGATCCTGAAGAAGTCATCAGCTTCTCTGGTACCTTTTAAGTTTCTAAGATGCCCGAAAGTGCTTCATTAATTCGCGTCTATTTTCATTCTTGTACCTTAATTTATATGTATTCAGTACCGTACATATCGATCGTTGCAAACCGACTTCCACTTATTAATATAGATTATATTTTACCCCCTTTCCTAGGGGTGCTAGGGGCATCTTGCCCCCATAGTACTTTTCCAGATAGTAGGTTTGTACGCCCCCAACCCCAAAGTGGGCCGAACTTGTACTTAAAAATATCCGGAGTGTCAGTAATCATCTCAGCGACCCCGAAAAGTATGGATTCGACAATATTTTTATATATCACTCAACCCTCGCCCCCAACCACAAAGGGGGCTGAAGTTTTTTTAATCCGGAGTTATAAGTGTACCAAGTTTCGTTGATTTTGCTCCAGTGGTTTAGGAGGAGATGTGTCATTTACATACAAACATACATTCATTTTATATAAATTGATAGATTAGATTAGATTAGATTATTTGTTTGATATAACCTCGTTTAGCGTGTGTTGAAGTTTGGCTTACGCAGTGGCTGAGACAGTCTAATGTTGATACAATGGAAGCTGTTTGTAAATTGTTCAGGCAGCGATGTGGCCTGCCTCATTTACACTAGTTATGGGATTACGACGATCTCTATCAAGGAGTCGAACCTTCCTCAATTAAATACTCGCGAGTAACAGAATTCCGCTTAGCATTAGCCGAACCGGGTGAGTTGGCCGTGTGGTTAGGGACGCGCAGCTGTGAGCTTGCAACTGGGAGATAATGGGTTAGAAGCCCTGAAGATGACCTTCCGTGGTTTTCCATTTTCACACCAGGAAAATGCTGGGGCTGTATATTAAATAAGGCCAGGGCCGCTTCTTTCCGACTCCTAGGCCTTTCTTATCCCATCGTCGCCATAAGACCTATCTGTGTCGGCGTGACGTAAACCAATTTGTAAGAAACAGAAATTAACAGAGATTCTATTTGGTTTCCTAGCAATATCGGAGAGCATTAATGCATCATGCTACAAATTCTAGACCAGTGTTTCGCAACCTGTTTATGACCTGAATTTCTACGTATTGGTATTGGTATTAACCATCGAGTTTTATATACGTATTTTTATTTTATCACACTTGCTGCGTTTCATATTCTTGTATTTAATTTTCTGCCCCAGCCCTGATGAAACAGTATGATGTTTATTGTTTATTACAAACCGCGAATTCTTATGTGTTTTAAGAAATCAGGTGTAAGTTGTTTGCTCACAGTTGTTATGTAGTCATGTTTTTCTTATCGTTATATTTTTATTTCTTGCGTCCGGCTCCATGGCTAAATGGTTAGCGTGCTGGATTTTGGTCACAGGGGTCCCGGGTTCGATTCTCGCCAGGGTCGGGAATTTTAACCAGCATTGGTTAATTTCGCTGGCTAGGGGGCTAGGTGTATGTGTTATTTTAATCTTCATTCCATCCTCATGACGACGCGCAAGTCGCCTACTGGCGTCAAATCAAAAGACCTGCACCTGGCGAGCCGAACATGTCCTCGGACACTTTCGGCACTAAAAGCCATAAGCGATTTCATTTCATTTATTTTTTGCCTCTACTTCTGCGCTATGCGGCTCTTTTGTTGTCCTGGCCCCATGCTCTGTGTACGTGCTTTTCCTAAAAGTGCTGGAATTAGCAAAACTTTACCTGTTTTTATTACCTTCTTAGGTACGTTGGTTTGGTACCTGTCCCTCTTTGCGTGTGCTTCTTCAACTTTATTCCTATACCGATTCACCGAATCACTGTTCGATTTTTCTTTGAAGAGTATGAGTCTCGTATCTTGTAATGATTTCTGTTCTATTACAGCTGTTCTCTGAAGTAGACCGAAAATTGTGAATGCTTGTCAGCTTTATAATTTAAATTATTTTCTCAAGATGGACATATTCATTGCACGGCATGTTCAGACGAGTACAAATTAATTTACCAGCAGTATAGTGATAATTGCTTAGCTTAGGTTTTTATGTGTGGTGATACAACATGCTCAATCCCCGAGTGTTCTGTTTGTAGCGAAATTTTTGGTAATGCTGCAGTGGTTCCCAGTAAACTGAAACCTACGGCATTTGCCAACAAACATTCTTTTCTGTCAAGTAAAGATCTCATTTTCGTCGATTGTTCAAACAAAAAAATGGTTCATGACTGCAAGAGTACGTGTTTCAGAAAAAATGTACAGGATAAGGTAAACTAACTTATCGTAAAGGCCAACCAAAGAAAACCCCACATATAATAACTTAAACAATATTAATACTCGTAAATAAAGTGGTCCTCGCTTCAGAAGCTGCTAGCGAAGGTTCAGAAATTCCTCTCTCTGCCGACACAATCAGTCACCGAGTTATTGGCATGTAAATTAATATTGAAGGAGAAAATCTACAGCAGTCAGAAGTTCGTACTCTAGATCGACGAGTCCATCGATATTAGTGGCCACGCACAACTTATTGCTTATATTCAGTACATCGATGAAGATGTACGTGCAATTAATTTATTTTATTTTATTAAATTTTGCAAATAATTTACTGACTGAGACACCGGTGAAGGAACACTTCGTGTGCGTGAGGAATATGTGCTCCAAAGTTAATTAAAATGGAAGAATTGCGTTCGTGTTAGGATAAACTGAGTCGCTTCTGTGACAGGCTGAGTGAAAGGATGTGTAGCTCAAGTACGCAAAGTTAATCCAAACGTACGATGGTATCATTATCTTATTCATCGCGAAGCCATTGTTACTAAATCTTCGCTATCTTCTCTGAAAGTTGTTCTGGACGAAGTGGTAAATGTCGTGAACCTCGTCAAATCGCAGCTCTTAAATTCGCGACTGTTTCCCATTTTATGTCAGGAAATAGGACCAGAACACATTACACCAGGGCCTCTCAAACGCCCAAACTCTCACGCGTGCAGAGCGAGGTGCATAGGCTCTGTGCACTGTGCATCGGTACGCTTCGCCTCAACTCGGCTTGACTCAGATGGTGTAGTGTGCTGAGAGCGACGAAGCGTTTGGTGGTAGATGACGTGTTTATCAGTGAAATAGATAAGCACACGACAACAACATAATAATGGAGCAACCTGTTTCGAAGAAAGCAAAGACTTTCGAAAGTCCATTTCAATCGAACTGGGAACTTTCGTATTGTTTTTTTTTTTTTTTTTTTTTTCGTGAGACGATAATTACGTGCGTAAGAAAATCGTCTATTGAAAGACACTACAACAGACTACATTCGGAAAATGATTGTGAAATCATAGGAGACGTCAGAGAGAAAGAATTAAGGAAGTTGAAACATCTTGAAGAAGAGCATTCTATATCCACAAATGAGGTTTGTTCCAGTACTGTAGCATTTTCATTTTGGTTACGGGTTCTGCATTTTTTTTAAATTATATTTACATTCCTCTCAAACATGTATGTGTATTTCTAATTCACTTTTTAAATCTTTTTAATAACACTGGTAACCTTGTCCCATACAACTGTGCGTCTCCGCTCACCACACGTAAACATTTCGCAGTGGGGGAGAAACAGCAGTGAAGGTGAGGAACGCGGAGACAGGCCGAACGGGGAGACAGGTGTAGGGAGAGAGGAGTGGGGGGTCTGCACTCTGGTCAACCAAGCGAAGTCGTCTTTTGCACCGTGCACAGTGCATGCACCACGCGCATGCACCCTGAGAGGCCCTGCATTACACTCATGCTACATACAGAAATAGGGTGGTTATCGCGAGAAAATGTGTTAACGCGAATGTTGGAAGTTAAAGACGAGGTATGTACATTTTTTACAGTTGAAGGGTACGAAAGCGCGTATTTATTTGCAGGTGATGAATGGGTATGTAAGTTGGCGTATCTTTCCGGTATCTACATACCTTTCAGTGAGCTGAACATAAAAATGCAAGCTGGGACGAAAAATATTATTAGCCTGCATAAGACTCAAGAATTTATGAATAAGTTGAATTTATAGATACAGAGGATTTAAATTGTTCTTTAGATATGTTCTTCACTGTACAGCCACTTTGCTTGCCATAACAAACTGATGATGGACCTAATTATGAACATTAGAAATCCTGTAGCAGAGGCTGAAGAAGTATTATGAAGACAGTGTTTAAGATTTCGTGGGTTCGTTGAAATTTAGAATCTCTTCCGTTTAAAACACAAGAGGAACTCGGAGAATTAAAAGCAGACGGGAAATTGAAATTAAAACTGCTTGAAGTGCCTTTCAATACAGTTTAATTGGCAATAGGCTGCGAACACCTGCCTTTCTCCAAGATAGCAGTTAACGTGTTACTACCATTTTCAACTAAGTATTTGTGTAACCTACTGTCGTAAAAAAAAGTGTAGAATTCCTTAATTTTGCTTCGTACCGACTTGTGATTGTAAATTTCGACCTATGATGTATCTATGAATGGAGCTATTACTCTCTACATAACGGTACCTTGTGGCA
Source organism: Anabrus simplex (assembly GCF_040414725.1). Taxonomy (NCBI): domain Eukaryota; kingdom Metazoa; phylum Arthropoda; class Insecta; order Orthoptera; family Tettigoniidae; genus Anabrus; species Anabrus simplex. Next base: position 160,651,374 of record NC_090267.1, on the reverse strand, counting down.
GACGTTGGACAATTAGGCCGAAGTTACATGGTGTACGTAATTTTGAAAATGAATGAATATTTTGATATAATTGCTCGGGCTAGATAGGTAATTAGCCATCCGTGCCGCCAGGTTGACTAGCGAGATAAGTTATTTCTCAATAAACAGCATCAGTAACACAACAGCCGTATAAATATAGAATTTGATCGGAAGGCTACTTTTCTGTTATTAAACATGTTATTTATTTAGTTAGTAAACGACGTGACATTGGCCCTCTACGATGCAGTTAGTCTCCTACTGTAGTTATCATCGGCCAGTTGTAAATAAAATTGTATTGAATTAACTGCCTAACATGTCTATCGTTTCACCCAAATTCAGGCTTGCGCCGGGTGACGTCACGAATACCCAATCACCGGGCGAGTTAGCCGTGCGGTTAGGGGCGCGCAGCTGTGAGCTTGCGCCTGAGAGATAGCGGGTTCGAATCCCACTGTCGGCAGTCCTGAACGGTGGTCCGTTATTTCCCATTTTCACACCAGGCAAATGCTGGTGCTGTAGCTTAATTAAGACCACGGCCGCTTCCATCCCACTCCTAGACCTTCCCTATCCTATCGTCGCCATTAGACCTCTCTGTGTCGGTGAGACGTAAAGCAAATTAAGAAACCAAAAACAAAACCAACCTGTTGTACTCCACTGTCGGCAGTCTTGAATAGGGTTTATTATTATTATTATTATTATTATTATTATTATTATTATTATTATTATTATTATTATTATTATTATTATTATTATTATTATTATTATATGGAACTGATTAGGAAATTAGCTTATACATTCGAACTCGCACATATTTCAAATGTGGGTCTGTCAGCGCCATCCCGGTAGGTGTGGGCGGTAGAATTTATCCACTGTATCCCCTACCTGTTGTAAGAGGCGACTGAAAGGGGCCCCAGGGAATATTAACTTGGGAGCTTGGGTTGGCGGCCACTGGGCCCTAGCTGATTCATTTTACCTATTCTATCCGAACTCCCTCGGTCAACACTAGTTGTTTTCCGACCCCGACGGTATTACTTTAATGTTGCCTAGGGACCTTTTATTTTCACGCTCTCCGTGGCCCTTGTCTTCCTTTGGCCGATACTTTCATTTCTCGAAGTGTCGGGCTCTTTCCACTTTGCCCCTCTGAACAGCGTTAATAGAGGATGGTTGCCCAGTCGTACTGCCTCTTAAAACAGTAATCATCACCACCATTATCACTACCTGTCAGCCCCATGTTGGGAAAGTGTGTAGAAATAAAAAAACAGTTGTGCATTAGAAAGGTAAATGAAATATCTGGTGAGTGTTCTGTTTGTCGAGAAATAGAATGTTTTGCATGTTGCATCATGCTCCTGGAGATTCATTTGTCTATAGGTAGAATGCCCTTCACGTTGCGTCGTGCACCGCTGGCTCTCCTGAGAATGGTTTTCCGTGGTCTAACATTCTCCTGCACCAAGGCGAATGCTGGGACAGTTCCTAGTGTAGGCCACGGCCGCCTACCCCCTCACCTTCTCCGAGCATCTCCTTCACCGTCACAAATCTCCCGGCCTGAGAGAGGGGAGGAATGAAAATATTTTAGTAGTAGTAGTAGTTTTTAGGGTAAGATTCCATATATGTTCGTATACACGATTAAAGCAGGGCGGCCGCGCACGACGTAAGTTGGGCTGAGGCAGCTGCCGTAGCGCAGAGTACAAACACGGTCTGGGTTTATAACAGAGATCCTGTACATAAATTAAACCACTAGCTTGTTTTTAGCCTGTTTTAGTGACATCTCTCTGTTAGCCTTTTCGATGTTGGTACAGTACTTGGTTTTCTCCAGTGACACTTGGAGTGTCACTTTAGCCGCCTGTATTTTGAGACAATTGTCCTGGATCACCACAATTTTCAGTGGTTCAGTGATCAGTGCCATCTCAACACTTCTATCTTGTGACCCAGTTATATCCCACTCTGGATACCCAAGCTGTGTAGTTCCTAACGCTATTCTCTCAAAACATGTTTAAGGACGCAGTTGATGTGGAGTAGAGGAATGCTGTCACTTTGTCTGACCCCTGTTTTGATATTGAGGGTTTCCGAGATATTGCCTCTGAATTTATCCTTGGAGTGGGTGTCAGTCATGGTCTGTAAAACGAATCTTCGCGTTTTGTTTCTAGTCCTAGTTCTTCGAGAATTTTATTCGGGGATTTGTCTGTCCACGGAATTGTAGATATTGCTAAAATCAACAATGGTGACTACCACCTTGCGGCTTACACTCTCGGAGTTGGCTGGTACTGTTTTGAGGTTGAGAATTTGCTCAGCATAGGATCGGCTCTTCCTGAATTCTACGTGGTATTTATTTATTTATTTATTTATTATTTTATTTATTGATTGATTGATTGATTGATTGATTGATTGATTGATTGATTGATTGATTGATTGATTGATTGATTGATTTGTTTATTTATTTATTTATTTATTTATTTGTTTATTTATTTATTTATTTATTTATTTATTTATTTATTTATTTATTTATTTATTTATTTATTTATTTATTTATTTATTTATTTATTTATTTATACAATGTTAGCCCACCATTCTATGTTGATGCGACATGAAACAGGTAGCATAAAATAATGATGTTCTTACATATGTCTGTAAATGTTTGCTAAGTTTCATTAATTCTCAGATAATATTGTACTTCTTCCCCTTGAAGGAAAAGTCACGATTCCCATTTAGGGTTTCTAAGATGAAGAAAAAATAAAATAAATCCTAATATATCGTAATTCGATACTTATCTTTGCTTTTAAAGATGCTTGCTGGATGATATGGGAGAGTTGTTGGTGTAGTTGAGGAAAAACTCTAATTCCTTAACCTATATAATTATATTGATGTACGGTTTGGGGCCTTTTTCTATTCGATAAAAACGTAAATTCCGTCAACTTTACCGTGCACTTTTCTGAAAAGTACCCTGAATCGATAATGGCTGATTTGAAAAAAAAAGCTAATAAATGAGCTCCGTCCATTGTTGGGTGGATGCGAAATTGAGCATCACGAATGTCTTGGCGTGTGACGTAACATGAGGTATTCAGAGCATTATTCAGTCAGTATGGTTTGAGCTGTGCTTAGAGGAGGATCCGATTTACATGCATTTTAGTTAGTGAGCTAAGAAACAATAAAACAAGTCATAAAAATTATGTAAATTACTTCAAAATTGGAAAATGGAAAGGAAAATGCGAAGAAGAGGGAATACAACTCTTCCAAAACCAGAAAAACCTACAACCACTTGCCCATTTTCGGTGTTCAATTAAATAAATTTTCAAGAACACTTCTTCCAAGAGTCCGTTGTATTTTTTTGTACAACACACTTTATTGCTTGTACACTTGATAAATTAACTTTCAAGCCGATTTACAGGCGTTCCATGGTTCCGTCATGGTAAATAAACACTATAAATATAATGTATACAGAGCCTGCTCTACAAACACGTAATAATACATAGTTTGTAAAGCTCTTCCATAGTAATTTTGCCTTTAAAAGCTGTGGAAATACCTGTATCATATATTTTACATACATCTTGTGCTTGTATGAACCATTTTAGTACGAATTATTTCCTCAGGTTTGAAAATGAATTCTGAATTGCCATGTTAGTAATCTTTGCAGTCTATCTTTAAACGGTAGTCCTGTATCTAACACATAATAATACTTCACATTTATTTGTACTCGATAGGGGCAATTAAACCGCAATATTGGACATTATCGACAGTATTTTCATTATTTCCAGAGTCCGGCTCCTTGAGTGAACGGTCAACGTATTGGCCTTCGGTTCATCGGATCCTGGGTTTGATTCATAACCGGGCCGGGCTTTTAACCACGTCTAGTTAATTCATCCAGCTCGGGGGATGGGTATTCGTCTTAATACACATTTATATTTACACGACACATCATACTGCGAACGACCAAATAAACGCGCAATAGCCAATAGGGAACACATCCCTCCTCAAATGGTTGATGTCGAAAGACACCCGGCCATAAAAGTACGTTTAATTCACTTCGTGCGTGGTAAAAGGCCAGGAAGAAGAAGATTAGAATAAAAATATTCAAAAGGTGCGGAAGCTCTTTTGGCTAAGAAGGGTATAATGTGATTGACGCTCATTGCTGTACGTCTTGCAGTCTCAGTGGCATCCAACACAGTTACCGAGCATATAATACGCCTTACCTTTCTCCTTCCCTTCTTACGAAACAGCATTACTCCTCTGTATTACGGGTTGCATATACAGAGCCAGTTTGAGGATTCAAAGTTCGTAGTAAAAGACGGGGTCCGCCTCTGTGGTGTAGTGGTCGGTGTGATTAGTTGCCACCCCCGGAGGCCCGGATTCAATTCTCGGTTCTACCACAAAATTAGAAAAGTGTTACGGGGGCTAGAACGGGGTCGACTCAGCCTCAGGAGGTCAACTGAGTAGAGGGAGGGACGGGGGTAGTGTCGATTCCCACCTTATCCTCGAAGTGGTTTCCCACTTCTCCTCCAGGCAAATGCCGCGCTGGTGCCTAGCTTAAGGCCGCGGCTGCTTCCTTCCCTCTTCCTTGTCCATCCCCTCCAATCTTCCCATCCCAACATGGCCCCTGTTCAGCATAGCAGGTGAGGTTACCCGGGCTAGGTACTAGTCCTCCTCTCCAGTTGTATCTTCCGACCCACAGGACACTGCTCTTGAAGCGGTAGAGGTGGAATCCCTCACTGAGTCCGAGGGAAAACCAACCCTGGATGGTAAAAGGATTAAGAAAAGGAAGGAAAGAAAGAAAGAAAGGAAGGAACGAAGGAAGGAAGGAAGGAAGAGAGAAAGAAAGTGCAAGACGGTGAAGTTTTCTGACTCGACGAATAATAGCGCCTCAAAAGAGACGTGTCCTTCTTCAGCTTTGAAATTAACTGGAGTCATCAGCAATCTGCGAAGAAGCGAAAATATACAAGTTTTAGTGGGTGATTAATGTCCTACAAAATGGTCACCAATAATATCTGAGTAATAGATGTATTGTTGCCTACATTTGTAGGAAAATATATATTTACAGGAAGTGTGTGTGTTAATTTCAAGAAGCAAACAACACAGAAGAAACAAGAAAGGTTGTGAGTAATATAAAGTAAGTTCCTAGTAAAATTATAGGAGATTTTCCTTATGTGACCATGGGCATGGAAGACGACACTGCCTGTTATGTAGTTGTGAGATGGATTGAGTCATTTCTGCTCAACATGATGAATGTCATGGCTTATTTTCTACTGAACGGATAACCTCAATAAGAAAAATCATGAAGGTATATGGAATCTTCAAACGTCACGCAGAACTGATAGGTTCAAGTTAAGACAAATAAAATTGTTTACTGGCTGGTAAGGGAAGTTCAGCTTCAAGAGGATTTTATATTACTTCTATTCCTGCCTACTTTATACATGCAAGTTGTGGGTGATTTAATCTCGCTGCCTCACAAGGTTCAGCCTTGCGGTTTAGTGATTATAGAACTCAATTTATGTTAATACTGTAGAGTTCTTTACTATCTTAATCACTCATTGTCGATATAGCCTGTGTCGGTGCGAACTAAAGCAAACTGAAAAAGAAATGTACTCAAAAGCTCAGTAGAAAACATCCGATTTCCCTCAAAGAAGCACGTTGGTCAAACAATATTGTTAAAAATATATATTACTGTGCCTATCGTTAATGTGCTATCAGTGCAAATAACGTACAAACTGTACAGAAAATACACTGACTGACAGAGCAAATGCAACACCAAGAAGGAGTGGTTCGGAAGGGATGAAAGTTGGGGAAAAAACAGAGACGGCACGGACGAATAATTGATGTTTATTTCAAACCGATATGCAGGTTACACAATGCGCACGGCATCGACTCAGTAGGATGTAGGACCACCGCGAACGGCGATGCACGCAGAAACACGTCGAGGTACAGAGTCAATAAGAGTGCGGATGGTGTCCTGAGGGATGGTTCTCCATTCTCTGTCAACCATTTGCCACAGTTGGTCGTCCGTACGAGGCTGGGGCAGAGTTTGCAAACGGCGTCCAATGAGATCCCACACGTGTTCGATTGGTGAGAGATCCGGAGAGTACGCTGGCCACGGAAGCATCTGTACACCTCGTAGAGCCTGTTGGGAGATGCGAGCAGTGTGTGGGCGGGCATTATCCTGCTGAAACAGAGCATTGGGCAGCCCCTGAAGGTACGGGAGTGCCACCGGCCGCAGCACATGCTGCACGTAGCGGTGGGCATTTAACGTGCCTTGAATACGCACTAGAGGTGACGTGGAATCATACGCAATAGCGCCCCAAACCATGATGCCGCGTTGTCTAGCGGTAGGGCGCTCCACAGTTACTGCCGGATTTGACCTTTCCCCACGCCGACGCCACACTCGTCTGCGGTGACTACCACTGACAGAACAGAAGCGTGACTCATCGGAGAACACGACGTTCCGCCATTCCTTCATCCAAGTCGCTCTAGCCCGGCACCATGCCAGGCGTGCACGTCTATGCTGTGGAGTCAATGGTAGTCTTCTGAGTGGACGCCGGGAGTGAGGCCTCCTTCAACCAATCGACGGGAAATTGTTCTGGTCGATATTGGAACAGTCAGGGTGTCTTGCACATGCTGAAGAATGGCGGTTGACGTGGCGTGCGGGGCTGCCACCGCTTGGTGGCGGATGCGCCGATCCTCGCGTGCTGACGTCACTCGGGCTGCGCCTGGACCCCTCGCACGTGCCACATGTCCCTGCGCCAACCATCTTCGCCACAGGCGCTGCACCGTGGACACATCCCTATGGGTATCGGCTGCGATTTGACGAAGCGACCAACCTGCCCTTCTCAGCCTGATCACCATACCCCTCGTAAAGTCGTCTGTCTGCTGGAAATGCCTCCGTTGACGGCGGCCTGGCATTCTTAGCTATACACGTGTCCTGTGGCACACGACAACACGTTCTACAATGACTGTCGGCTGAGAAATCACGGTACGAAGTGGGCCATTCGCCAACGCCGTGTCCCATTTATCGTTCGCTACGTGCGCAGCACAGCGGCGCATTTCACATCATGAGCATACCTCAGTGACGTCAGTCTACCCTGCAATTGGCATAAAGTTCTGACCACTCCTTCTTGGTGTTGCATTTGCTCTGTCAGTCAGTGTATGTAACTGAACGTGTTTTCTACGTACATCCATTCATCTAAGCTAAAGGCATGTTTTCAAATTTTCTGGAAATTGGAACTTGTTTCTAGTTCGATTGTGTATTTTGTTTTACAGGCCAATGAATACTGTATTTTCATTTAAACACTCTTATTACCCACTCCTGGTATCACTCATAGACCTTCATGCACAAAAGGAAAGCTCCTCACCAACTGCATCGTAAAACTGGCTGTAAAATGTTTCTAACATAATATATATTGTTTCATCTTTTTTGCTAGTTGCTTTAGGTCGCACCGACACAGATAGGTCTTATGACGACGAAGGGGTAGGAAAGGGCTAGGAGTGGAAAGGAAGCGGCCGTGGCCTTAATTAAGGTACAGCCCCAGCATTTGCCTGGTGTGAAAATGGAAACCCACGGAAAACCATCTTCAGGGCTGCCGACAGTGGGATTCGAACTCACTATCTCCCGGATGCAAGCTCACAGCCGCGTGCCCTTGACCGCATGGCCAACTCGTCCGGTCAGATAGGTCTTATGGCGACGATGGGAGAGGAAAGGCCTAGGAGTGGGAAAGAAGTGGCCGTGGCCTCAATTAAGGTACAGCCCCAGCATTTACCTGGTGTGAAAATGGGAACCGACGGAAAACCATCTTCAGGGCTGCCGACAGTGGGATTCGAACCCACTATCTCCCGGATGCATGCTCACAGCTGCGCGCCCCTAACCGCACGGCCAACTCGCCGGGTTATACATTGTTTCAAAAAGCACTGGGGTTAGAAACATTCACATATAAAACTTCGCAGAATATTTGAAAGGACGCGTCTGGATTAGGTGAACGACTAATTACAGTTTTTAAGAAACTCAGTGTCCTTCTCGGTGGTGTAGTGGTTAGTGTGATTAGCTGCCACCTCCAGAGGCCCGGGTTCGATTCCCGGCTCTGCCACCAAATTTGAAAAATGGTACGAGGCCTGGAACGGAGTCCACTCAGCCTCGGGAGGTCAACTGAGTTGAGGTGGGTTTGATTCCCACCTCAGCCATCCTGGAAATAGTTTTCCGTGGTTTCCCACGTCTCCTCCAGGCAAATGCCGGGATGATACCTAACTTAAGGCCACGGCCGCTTCCTTCCCTCTTCCTTGTCTATCCTTTCCAATCTTCCCATCCGTCACCAAGGCCCCTGTTCAGCATAGCAGGTGAGGCCGCCTGGGCGAGGTACTGGTCATTCTCCCCAGACTCAAAATCTCACGCTCCGGGACACTGCCCTTGAGGCGGTAGAGTTGGGATCCCTCTCTGAGTCCGAGGGAAGGACCAACCCTGAAGGGTAAGCAGATTAAGAAAGAAAGAAACTCGGTAATATTGTTGTAACTTAAAATGTATGTTTCCTGTTTCAGCACTGGTGAAGTTGTCACGAGCTGCAGATATAAGTGGTGGTCACGTCAAGACCGTGTGTCTTCCTCAACAGTCAACCAGTTTGTCCTCCTTCATCACCTGTATGGTGACTGGGTGGGGACATGCTAGTCCTCGTGGCTCCCTGACAACCACTCTGCTGCAAGCACGTCTTCCCATACATGACAGCGCAGTGTGTGTTTCCAAATACAAAGGACTGGCGGCCATCTTACCGGGTCATCTGTGTGCAGGTCACTTGGATGGAACTACAGGGACATGTGTGGTAGGTTCCAAGACAACCGGGTGAAAGTTTCAAAAATGTATTATAATAGTCTTATAAACTGTCAGTAGCTTCAAAATTAACAAAATCACCGAGCTTTGAAAATATAGGTATACTTTGACTTGTATTCAAGTTGCGTCTCTAGATAGGTCCACGAATATTGCGGGCGAAGCGCTCGAGACAAGGTTTCAACTCGCTATCTATCAACGGAACTGTAAATGGATGTTCTAACTCAGTGAAGATGTATTGTGACTACGTCGCACTGGCAAGAGAATCCGCTTGTTTGTCGATCAATTGCGATAGCTTAATGACACCGTCATGTAAACAGTGATCGTTCATTTAAGGATTTGCATACCAAGTCTCAAAGCAATAGTCTCAAAGTTTTAAAGCAAGAAAAGACCGGATCGCGAGAGTGGCAACACTTAAATACCTGGAATTTCACATTATTGTTGACTGGGACCTTGCTTCTGAGATCCATTGCAGAATTGAGCAACCCAAAATTTCTTTACAGAAACTTAGAAAGCTTTTAACAAGTCGTGATATATCTATTACACTACAGACACAACTACTCCGGTGCTACATTTTCAGCATCCTACTGTACGGCGTTGAAGCATGGACACTAACTACTGAGACCATGTGAAATAGATTGCAAACGTTTGAAATGTGGGCCTACCGAAGGATGCCGAAGATACCTTGGACAGCTAAAATGACCAATATAGAAGTTTTGAACCGTATGAACAAAGAACGAGAAATTATCACTACTATCAAGTGAACGAAGCTAGAATACAGAATGCGCAGAAAGTCCGTATACCCCTACATTAACTTAAATTAATCTCATACTGGCATGTTATAAAAGTGTATATACTCATTATTTATTTATTTATTTATTTATTTATTTATTTATTTATTTATTTATTTATTTATTTATTTATTTATTTATTTATTTATTTATTTATTTATTTATTTATTTATTTATTTATTTATTTATTTATTTATTTATACTTACATCTTACATCTTAGCAATCTGAAACATCCGTGTTCTCCTTGGTCTCAGAACAGCCGAATAAGCCGCCATATTCTGATGCTCGTATTAAGCAACATCCTTTGGGTCACTGTCTGGAAAGCTTCGAGCACCGCATTTTTCAGATCATCAATTCTAACATACCGCTGCTTCCTTGATGTAATCCCAGAGTGTTGTTAGATCAGGGCTCCTTGGTGGCCACGGAAGAGGAGCTGGATAATTGTCCGATCCATGACCGATCCAGCGATTCCCAAAGACTGCGTTCAGACGTTGTCAAACATCCATTGTGAAGTGAGCTAGCGCCCCATCGTGTTGAAACCAAACAACGTCTAAGATTCCCGCATTTTGCAGCTGAGGGATGTTCCAGTCATTAATCATCTGGAGGTAACTGTTCTCACTAACAGAACGATCAAACAGATGCGTTTGTGTCATTCCGGCCCAGATCATGACGTGAGGTGAGTTTTGCTCGATTTATTGAAAATAATGTGGCTTTTCTTTTCCCCAAAAGTAAACATTTCGACTACGGAGCTGCGATAAATCGCACATTCGTCAGTGAACATGACTTCTGCTTTCTCAGCCATTGTTTGGAATTGTTGCAGCATCCGACCACAAGCATCAACTCGTCTTTCCAAATGATCATCTGATAATTCATTGACACTCAATGGATGCCAAAACTTCATTTTCAGGTCCACTTTGATGTGTTTCCTCATGGTTGATTCCGGTATTTCCACCTCTGGCGCACGTTTCCGTATGTATTTGACCGGAAATAGTTCAATAGATTTTACCACTTCAGCACAAATTTCAATTTTAGAGGATGGTCTTCCACTTCTTGACGTGTTGCGAACACTGCCTGTTAAAAAGGATTTATTTTCCCACGCTAACAACGTCTTCTTTTTCGGTGCTGCTTTTACAAACCGGGTAAGGAAATCGTCCTTCACATTTTTAGTTGATTTGCCACTAATTTTCGCTCAGAAATCCACACAGCGGCCAGCAAACGTTCCTTAATCGTATGATCACTTGTATCAGCCATTCTTTCAATATTCTGGCACCAACTGCTGTCAACAATCGAAGTCGATAACAATGAGTATCTGGCAATAGAAATAAACAAATAATGGGTGGGGGTATACGGACTTCTTGTGCACTACTTTGATCATATGATGCGGAACAATACATACCACCTTCTACACATAATACTCCAAGGGAAAATTAATAGTAAACGTGGTCCGTGACGAAATAGAACATCGTGGTTTGGCAACTTGAACCAGTTGTTTGGAGTTCAGAAAAGCTATCAACAAACAGCACATCATGCTATTGATCACCAACGTTCTGCGAGGACATGGCACATGAAGAAGAAGATAAGGGGATTATTAGCCCCTCTTAACCCCTATTATATGGAAAAAGGGAAGATTTTTTGAAGGATCACTCCTTTCACAAATATCCTGACTTTTTCGTCAGCGAAGACAGTCGTTTGTCGTTATTTGTTTACCACTGAAGCCACAGATTTGAATTAATTCACAATTATCTTATTTCAGTAAAGCGTTGATACAAACGCTTGAGAAATTATTCGCAGACTTCTCTTCTCACACTCCTGGAAGATTCATCATTTAAACATCTACAGCAAGTGAAAACACGCCACTTAAACAATTTAGAAGCCAAGAAACCCAACTAACTACTTCTACATAAGCAATCACGCTGTACGATAGCTTATCAGACTAGCTGAGACCAAGGCGATGCAGTTTAAAGAGAGCTACTAAATTCAAGTACAAGGAAAGTCTAGAAATTAGACCAGGAATAAGATAGATTAACAGGTCACATCTTCAGACATCCAGGACAAGTTCAATCGGGTTCGAATGGAAGTGCTGAGGCTAACAATGGTGCTGGCAACCAAGACATGAGCATGACAAAGAGATTAGAACAGTAAAATAGGACATACTTTGCCTGTCTGTTACGTCATCACCCCAGAAACTGGATGGAACCAAGTTGAAACTAACTCATTTTCTGTCCGCTAGTTAAGTCATCAGCCCAGAAGCTTTTTTGATCCTGGCTGAAATGGATTCATTCAGTCTGTCAGTTAGCGACGTTAGATCTTAGTAGAAACCGACTCTCCTTGTCTGTCTGTTCAGTCATCAGCCCAGAGTCCGGCTTACTCCTTTTGTTCTCTGTTAGGTCATCATCCCAGAGGAAGGTTGCATCCTAGCAGAGACCGACTCTCTTTGTCTGTCTGTTAGATCGTCAGGCCAGAGTCTGGCTGTATCCTAGTAGAAACCGACTCTCTTTGTCCGTATGTTAAGTCATCATCCCAGAGTCTGGTTGGATCCTAGTAGAAACCGACACTCTTTGTCCGTCTGTTAGATCATCGGTCCAGAGTCTGGTTGGATCCTAGTAGAAACCGACTCTCTTTGTCCGTCTATTAGGTCATCGGCCCAGAGTCTGGTTGGATCCTAGTAGAAACCGACTCTCTTTGTCGTTAGATCATCATCCCAGAGTCTGGTTGGGTCCTAGTAGAAACCGACACTCTTTGTCCGTCTGTTAAATCATCGGCCCAGAGTCTGGTTGGATCCTAGTAGAAACCGACTCTCTTTGTCGTTAGATCATCATCCCAGAGTCTGGTTGGGTCCTAGTAGAAACCGACACTCTTTGTCCGTCTGTTAAATCATCAGCCCAGAGTCTGGTTGGATCCTAGTAGAAACCGACTCTCTTTGTCCGTCTGTTAGATCATCAGCCCAGAGTCTGGTTGGATCCTAGTAGAAACCGACTCTCTTTTTCCGTCTGTTAGATCATCAGCCCAGAGTCTGGTTGGATCCTAGTAGAAACCGACTCTCTTTGTCCGTCTGTTAGATCATCAGCCCAGAGTCTGGTTGGATCCTAGTAGAAACCGACTCTCTTTTTCCGTCTGTTAGATCATCAGCCCAGAGTCTGGTTGGATCCTAGTAGAAACCGACTCTCTTTTTCCGTCTGTTAGATCATCAGCCCAGAGTCTGGTTGGATCCTAGTAGAAACCGACTCTCTTTGTCCGTCTGTTAAGTCATCAGCCCAGAGTTTGGCTGGATCCTAGTAGAAACCGACTCTCTTTGTCCGTCTGTTAGATCATCAGCCCAGAGTCTGGTTGGATCCTAGTAGAAACCGACTCTCTTTTTCCGTCTGTTAGAACATCAGCCCAGAGTCTGGTTGAATCCTAGTAGAAACCGACTCTCTTTTTCCGTCTGTTAGAACATCAGCCCAGAGTTTGGTTGGATCCTAGTAGAAACCGACTCTCTTTGTCCGTCTGTTAAGTCGTCAGCCCAGAGTATGGTTGGGCCTTAGTAGAAACCGACTCTCTTTGTCTGTCTGTTAAATCATCAGCCCAGAGTCTGGCAGGACATCAGTATTTTAGTTTCTGTCAACATACGACTGGTCTGTTCAGCAACGAAGAATACAGAGACATGATTTTAATCTATGTAGGATCGGGTCGGAATGCACCCGAAGCTATCAGACGATATGAGTAGGAGTTTCTAAATAGCCATGTCACCGAAAAGAGGTGAAATTAAGAGCTAATGGATCATTCAAGGCGCATGCAGCATACAAGCAACACTTTGGTAGAATGTAATGTCTGTACGCGAATACATTCGTGAGTTATTAAACTTCATCTTCTGCTTCTTTGGCGTATTTAGAAAATAATGCACCCTGTTACAGAATGTATGTAGTAAAATTACTGCCATTTATTTTGCATCCGAAAATTAATACATTTATTTTTTTAAATTGGTTTTATGTCGCACTGACACACATTGGTCTTATGGCGACGGTGGGACATGGAAGGGCTAGGAAAGAGAAGGGGCGGTCGTGGCCTTAATTAAGATACAGCCCTAGCATTTGCCTGGTGTGAAATTGGGAAACCACGCATTTAATACATTGTAGTGCTCCTTTGAAACTCAGCGAGTAGGCATCCCACCATTAGTACATGCGGGACACTTATACGTAGAAAGTACGGGGCTATATGGTCACCTCAACAAAGGCTCAACAATGTGAGGCTTCATATTCCTACGCACGGCGGATGGCATGAAAAGTGAAATTTAAGTTTTACAAAGTCACAGAAGTGCAAAAGAACTCTAAGAGATACAGCCACATGAAGACATTACTTCGATAGGTTTCTTCTGTCTGCCAACTGTGGTGAGATAAACCCTGAATTAGTACTGTTTTCTGACGAGCTGTGGTTTTGTTTATATAAACGTGTACATTCTTATAATAACCGATCTTTTTTTCGTTAGAATCCGAGAATAATTCCTAAAACTCCACTTCTTAACCACAAAGTAGCAGTTGGTATGCAGTTATTGCTAAAAGAGTTATAGAACCAATAGTTTTAACAACATCATTAATTCTGACCGATGCATAGTATTAACGTTGAACGACAATTTTTCTCAACTCGCTGAACGACAAAAGTGGTCGGATATATTCAGCAAGCAGTACATAGAGCTCGTAATTCAATTAATGCGATGAGTGATCTTTTTGCGGACAGAATAATAGTGCAGGCTTATGCCATGCTCGCTCTCCCGATTTAATGCTTTGCTACTCCTATTTGTGGAGTAGTAACCCCTGAACTGAAAAATGTGATTCTCACAGACATTTTGAAGATTCATGAGGCTGAATTTTAGAGAGAGAACCAAAATAAATATAGCCATTGAAAGAGCAAAATTTGACTTACGGTGACTGAATGACTATGCCAAAAATAACGGCTTGTTAACAAATCCTAACAAAACTCAGACTATAATATTTTGTGCCAAAATAAACCTTAACTTGTTAGAAAGTAGACATACACCCCCAATTATTTTAAATAATACTCTCGAGCCCTTTTGTACGTCAGTAAGAAACTTAGACGCTAAATGGGACTGATCAAGTGACAAATACATATATGCCGTAAAGTTCAGAAATCCCTTTTATCTCCCAAATGCTACTGTACTACGAGTATATTTCCAAAACATCTAAAATTACAACTGGTAAAATCCCTTACTTTACCTGTTCTAGACTACTGTGAGACTGTACTTACGGACATACCTCAAGACAGTAATAAGATGCTCGAACGGAGTTTAAACCCCTGTATCAGATTTATATTTAAGCTGCGATGTAATTCTTACGTTTCACCTTATTATCAGATGCCATGGCTTCGTTTTCATGAGCGTCACATTCTCCACATGTTATCCCTTCTTCACGGAGTACTAAACTGAGGTGTACCGAATTACCTTTCATCAAACTTTAATCACTCTCCTTCTATCATAACCACGATACATGATCTGGCTCCTCTTTAACAATATCTCTCAGTCATTTCAGGACATACAACCGCTCCTTTGTAGTCATTGTCGCTAGGTTGTGTAATACCTACCCTGCTATTGTTAGGGATTCGCGTCCTCGCAGAAGATTTGAGATGGATTGACGAAATCACATGCTGAATACTTCTAGCTGACTTGTGCCATGAGTGAAGTGTGAATGGGTGTATGAATGAGTACATTTTCGTAAAAATTAGAAATGTATTTTCTAGTTATAGGTTTTTACGGTTTTTTCTTCTTTTATTATTACTATTGTTGGTTGTATAATTATTATCATGTTCATTTATATTGCCATTACAATATATAGTTATTTCTATTATTACTATCTCCATATTTGCTATTAGTATTATATTACACTGTAAAACAAAAAGCGACGCACCAGGAAGGAATTGTCCGATGGCGATAAAAACCATAATTACCGTTTACTGATGAAAATTCCGAGTAAGTCTAACAGTTTCACCTAAACGGAATTATTCAACTCAATAAAACTAGTTGGATTTTCTAGTAAAAACTACGTTTAATTAATTGGGAAAATCTATATTTGTACTTAACATAAATTCATATATGTTCACACAAAATTGAACTGAGACATAGACAAAGAAACACAAACGATCAAAAGTGCAGAACAATCGAATGATTTATGGCAGAGTCAATAAGGTGTTGGTCCACCCCTGGATGCAAGCTGCCACTCGACGTGGCATAGACTGATACAGTTCCTGGATGGTGTACTGCGGAATTTCGTGCTAAATGGTCTCCAACTGTTGGGCTAAATCGGCGACATTCTGGGATGTTCGCAATCGCCTTCCCATGACGTCCCAAATGTGCTCAATAGGAGAGAGATCCGGCGACCGAGCTGCTCAAGGAAGGATAGGGCAAACTTGAAGACAGTTCATAGCAACACGTGGCGTGTGCGGCCGGACATTATCCTGTTGGAAAGTAAGGCCTCGGTGTCGCTGAAGGAACGATAACACAACCGGCCGTAGAATATCATCAACATACCGCTGTGCTGTCAGTGTGTCAGGAATGACTACCAGAGAGGACCGGCTATCAAATGAGATGGCACCCCAGAACATCACCCCCTGTTGTGGGGCTGTGTGGCGTGCATTAGTCAAGGCAGGATCCCCACGCTGGCCTGGACGTCTCCAGACACGTCTGTGGTTGACGTCAGGGCACCGTTGGAAACGGGACTCGTCACTAAAGACTATACGTTCCCAGTTAGCGCAGTTCCACGTTGCTCGAGTGCGGCACCACTGTAATCTGGCTTGACGGTGAACAGGCGTGGGTGGTAAGCGGCGTAACGGGCGGCGCGAGCGCAAATTCCTCTCGCTCAGGCATCTGTTGATGGTCATAGTGGACACATTTGCGCGGGTCACACGCTGTATCGTTGATAACGACGACTCCGGTGCTGTGACAGCTCTTCTGACAATCGCTCTGTCTGTCCGTGCTGTTGTGGCCTTCGGTCGACCACTGCCGTCCTGACGCTGATGCCTGCCGTTGCTGACCCACGCTTGCCAGCATCGTCTGATCGCCGCATCACTTCGGCCCAAATGTCCAGCGACAGCTCCATTCGACCAACCAGCTTCTTTCAATCCGATCGCACGACCTCTTTCAAACTCTGACATCTGCTCATAATGAGCACGAATCCTTCGGCGTGGCATTCTTACAGCCGACGTTAAGATAGCGCAGTCGAATGCAACAGCTACTTTGAGCATACGCTTCAGAATCGCGCCTTATATACACCTGATGCATGCGCCGTTCGGATGCGCGGGAGCTCCCACTATTCATTCATTGGACACGAAACTTTAATCATTTGCATGTTCGGTCCGGGTGTCTTTGCATAAGTAATTTCCTTACAATCGGACAACGCCTCCCCGGTGCGTCGTTTTTTTGTTATCGAGTCTATTTAAAAATTATTTGCTGTATTTAAAAAAAATCTGTTCATTGTTTTAAATGTTGTGGTTAAGTGTAAGAGAGGGCCTTGAACCCTAACGTCGCCACGAATAAAATCGAAATACTTACTTAAATCACCTCACGCTACAACGCTTGTCTACAGGCTGATGGAGAGCATTTTCAGCACTTAGTGTAATGGGGTAAGTTTTATTGATATTTAATCTATTCTTAACTCTGATTATCCATTCACCGAAGTTTATGGGTTTTCTGCGGGTGTGTGGGAAATTTGTGATGGTGACCTTGCTCCCGTTTACCGACACACGGCATACAGGAAGGGTGGCAACACTTGAGGGACTCGACCCGTAATATTATTATTAATTTATCTGAATCTGTAGCATGTAGGCTAATATACCATTCCATTAAATTTGTTCACTACACAAGTTACACAAGACGTTATGTAAATCTTAGATCAAATTTCAGTAAACAACAGACATAAATTGAAGATTTCCCCCGAATAAGGATATAACCAACAAAAGAGTAATTTTTCAGGAGAGATAAAATTTAATTATGGCTAATTGCATATGCAAGTGTACAAATGAGATCACTTAATAAAAATAATATTTTATTGTTATAACTGAACTTTTTAAAAATAATGTATGAACTGGAAGTAAAATGAAATGAAATGGCGTATGGCTTTTAGTGCCGGGAGTGTCCGAGGACATGTTCGGCTCGCCAGGTGCAGGTCTTTTGATTTGACACCCGTAGGCGACCTGCGCGTCGTGATGAGGATGAAATGATGATGAAGACGACACATACACCCAACCCCCGTGCCAGCGAAATTAACCAATTATGGTTAAAATTCCAGACCCTGCCGGGAATCGAACCCGGGACCCCTGTGACAAAAGGCCAGCACGCTAACCAGTAAAGTCAAGAATGTTTAATATGAAGCAAGAGGACATTACAGAATTTTTCAAGGAAATTGATTTCTGTAAACTAATTTTCTACAGTACTACTTATTAAACAGTAATGACAAAGTAGAGAATACTCATTTTCGTGTTCATTTCATTAAATATGCGAACAAATAATTCTTTGAGTAGTGTATATCTACTCCCATTACGATCACGGCGTTATGTGAATTCTTTTTAGTTACTGTTAAGACCATTTTACATAGAGCCGGACGAACTGGAAGTGATGCGATGGTAAATAATCTGCAAGTATGCCTTACATTTGTTTATAACAAAAGAGAAATACTGTATACACACTATGAACACAGATTATAGTAAATGATATTTGGTGTAATAATTAAATAACAACAACAATAACATGTCAAGAAAATATTTCAAAATACAGATGTGATTTCGTCTATGGCATTTATTTAAATGATCTATTACACCTGGTGATGTACAAACACAAGCTCTGTCCACCATCGTGTCTGATGTTCCAACGCTACACCACGGAGGATGAAGTTCTGCTGGCTGTAAACCAGTTTGAAGTTCTAATGTAAGACACAAGATGACACCACAGCATACTGCAGCGATGATACACCCCATTTCCACTGAAATCTCACTTCTAAAAATTTGTTGGTTACACCCTTATTCCGGTAAGGTCTTCAGTTACGTACAGCAAAATGAGAGAGAAATCTCAGGTTGTTCAAAATACTTCTTTAATCGATACAGAACCATCTTTCCTTCAACTCCTATAGAATATGGAATTTGACATACACACACGAATATACAGTATATGAATCTTTTGCGGTAAACATTTTGTTATTTGTGTGTGTGTGTGTGTGTGTGTGTGTATGTGTGTGTGTGTGTGTGTGTGTGAGAGAGAGAGAGAGAGAGAGCAATGTGATTTGCTCACTTACAGAAAAATACCTTTTTCGATAAATTATGGAGACAAATTACCAAGGCACTTAAGTGCGTTATAGATGAGATACTTGGAGCGGTGCATCTGTATTCGAGTTCATTACGGCAGTATTCAAAAGTTACAAAACATTTATTTACTCCTTCAGACCAAATATAAACCTCTTCAAACAAGCCTCACAGTTTAGGTAATTTAGTTTAGGTGATGAAAATCCATATCATCAAAATATACATCGGAGTTGAGACTTCCATTTGTGTGCAATTTCTTTAATATAATTTAAAATATCCTGAGAGTAGGCAAGATGCAGAATTATATTTATGTTTCTTCTATAATCTTTAAGACCATGTTTTTTAACAACGAATAACATTACATTTCCTTTTACGAGTGAACAGTAAGGATGATAAAATCTGCCGAGTGGTAAATTCATTGCAATAATATCACAACATAAAAGTGAGTCATCTACAAAAATGATGGAAAAAATAACTTGGCCATACGTGAAGCAAGATAATGAACCTGTTTAAGGACCCAGTGCCGATGTAGAGGAAATCATTCATAATCTGCAGGCTATTCAGTGGCGGCGTGCAATCGGCCGATGTATAAGAGTAGCTAGCTGAAAGAAGCATCAGTGAAGTCACCGACGAGGAGCTTAACGATAGTCAAACTATTAGCGCTGATGTTATTGAAAACGATGTGAATGATGAAGAAGGAAATTAAAAGACTAGTCACGCTCCGATCAAAGAAGCGTTCGAGGTTAAGCTGAAATATATCGAATAACATCCAGTGAAAACATGTCTGCGGGCGTGTTTGTGCATAAAGGAGCAAAGGGATGCACCAGTAAAGTCAAGAATGTTTAATATGAAGCAAGAGGACATTACAGAATTTTTCAAGGAAATTGATTTCTGTAAACTAATTTTCTACAGTACTACTTATTAAACAGTAATGACAAAGTAGAGAATACTCATTTTCGTGTTCATTTCATTAAATATGCGAACAAATAATTCTTTGAGTAGCGTATATCTACTCCCATTACGATCACGGCGTTATGTGATTTCTTTTTAGTTACTGTTAAGACCATTTTACATTTCTTGCTGTGATATATTAATGGTTTTTATTTGTACCTCGGATTATCCGACCTTTGCGGTGTACCGACCATGTCCCGGTTCAGTAAAAAATGTCAAAGGTATGCTTTCATGAGCACGAAGTTGTAATAAGATTAAAATAAGGAAGAATTCCATCAGTGTTAATTTACTTCAAGATAAACTAAAATCGATCTATTTAAATACTACAATGTCAAAATTTATCTCTAATAAACGTTATTTAACATTCGCGTTAATCTAAGAGCACGAGTTCATTACATTTAAATATTCTTCAATGCCAAACTCAGTGTGTAGTAATTCGTTCCTGGAACATTGAGCATAAGAGGTGAAATAACGTTGCGTACTTCGTATCATATTTCATCGTCTCTGACATCAAGAAGAGAAATATAAACTCTGCTTTTCCTCTTAGATATTTAATTTGGATTCTTCTGTAGGGATTTTTATCTGGTACATCGTATTGCCATCATGGGGATGTCTGTAACTGGTGCAGAGACATCTACATACTTAACGACCAGTGCCCATCCACTGAATAGCTCTCAGATGGCTATGCACTCGCCTCATTTACTCAAGGCTACGGGATATAATCCCACCTCACTCAGGTGGCATTTACTGTAGATACGCTTTGAGTTCGAGAGACCTCTCGTATATGTACTATCTCGTTCAACAACTCCTTCTCAGGACAAACTTTAAGCTCCCCATCTTGTATCAAAACCGATAGTAAGCGAAAGAACGTTAAACACATAGGATTTAATATATGTCTTCTTTCCAAGACGTCTTCTTCCCCCTGGACTTTCTATATAGATGAATCGGTTAGCGTGAATGGGGATTCGAATTCCATAATTACCGTTTACTGATGAAAATTCCGAGTAAGTCTAACAGTTTCACCTGAACGGAATTATTCAACTCAATAAAACTAGTTGGATTTTCTAGTAAAAACTACGTTTAATTAATTGGAAAAATCTATATTTGTACTTACATAAATTCATATATGTTCACACAAAATTGAACTTATCGTTTAGTCATTTACTAACATTATACTTTCTTTCTAAATAGGGGGATTCTGGAGGCCCACTACAATGCAGCATGGAAGACGGACACTGGTATCTTGCTGGAATTACTTCGTTTGGTTCAGGATGCGCAAAACCCGGGTATCCTGATGTTTATACAAGACTTAGTTTCTACGTTCCGTGGATTGAAGGTAAAATCAAGATGTGGGAAATTTGAAGTGCTCGTATTGTTATTTCTGAACAATGAGGATTACTCCAACGACGTGTCTGATGGGATGTCGGTGTAAACAAAATTTATAGGGTATACTTTGCTCCGTGTATAAATATCCGTGTAGCTGTGAACTCACACACCCATATGTGTTGTGCTCCGGAAAATTTAATAGAATTGTAAATTGTTTGTTTAATTACAACAACAACAACAACAGACCAACAATCTGTGTGGTTCCTCTCTATGTTTCATTCGAAAGATTTTCATTTACTTCCTAAGAGGATGAAAAGTTAAAACTACACAAACACACAAAGTATTTCAGGAGGAATAGTAAAATTCTCGGGAGGCAGACGTATGGACTGTACCTTGTAAACACATATACTATAAGCATATGCCCAATTTGAAATGTGTGTGTGTGTTTGTGGACATAGGTGTGTGCATCAATAAATGCAGCGGTGAGTCATTTGTATTAAACTATTGCATATTTCCTAAGATTTTTGTGTCAATAATTCATTTCGATTGATCTATAGCACATTATATGGGGTTTTGTATCAATAAATACTGTACATGAATAAATCATTTGTGTGTATTTAATAATATTTGTAGTGTTGTAGTTATGCGAACCATACAAACAACTGTAATTTCACACAGGCATTACTCATTGGACATGTGTTTATATGACATTTTTTACTTGAAATAGTCCATACTACTGCCGAAATATTTACTATTCCTTCTGAAGCACACTTTACACTATAGTCTAAATACTGCAATTCTGGTATGCTAATCTTCGAAATTTTAGCGCAAGAAAGATCGGTAAAACAGCAGGCAGGTACATATACCATGACCTTTCTTTATTTAGTTATGTTTATCGTTAAGTCGTCACTACAGTAACTGGTTGGATCCTCAAACCGTACCACTGTAGGTAATGTGTTTAATTGGAGATCCTATTACTCAAAAAGTGGTATAATGAGGAATACTAGACAAATTACCTCCCCGAACCACAACGTATTATTGCAGTACGTCTGACCCTATGATGCACACATTTCACAGCAGCTACGGGCACTGGCCGTACCCTGCATCACCCGTAACTCAGCAGTTTCCGTACTATCACATCCATAAATCGTACAATTAGACATCAGTGAAAACTACATTTTGAACCTGCCTGTGCCAATGGGCAAGTGCAAAAATCTCTGGCGAATAATGAATTCGTATAGTTTTGCAAGTTCTTGGATGGACGATAAATAAACAAAAGATATATATAAAAACAAATCACTGTATGCCACTAGATTTACAACGAATCGTAAATGAGGTCACAAAAAGTAACACGTTTGAAAAAAATAATTTTTTAAACTAATACAAAAACGCTTAGAAAAGTAAGTCTTTTAACTCGGAGTGTTTATATCTAGATTTAATGGGTTATTTTTGCACTAAGTTTTCGCTTAATGATCGAGTATAACTATATTAGTGCATTCGAAAAGTATCATTAATATACAGACCATTTATAACTTTGTAGATATTCTTACCGAAGATGATATATAATATGGCTGGCTGGACACGCGTAAGGTGAATCTAATGAATACAAATAATAATGATCACTCGTTTCAATTCATTGACTGTGGATGGATTAATCCAGTAATCCTTTCCTTTTTTTTAGTATATTTGTACAAAATTTCTTGAGTGGGGAGGTTAGGAAAACGAGTAAGCTAGATTCCTTGATATATTACATACCAAGATGTCCTTCCAGAACTTTCGTTATGGCTAATTTATGAATGGGATTGCACCATCGTGCTGAAAGAAGGCTTCTTGAATTTCACGCTTAGTTTGGTGAATTGGAAATAAGTCAACAATTTCAGTGCAGTGTTTTTATGGTATCTTTGACGAGATTTGGTTCATTTACGGTTATATGGCTTGTACTACATCGCACCTTAATTTTCTGACACCGAAGAGATTATTATGTACAGTACATCCACTGGGATATTTACAGAGGAGAGTTCTTTATGTTAGACATTAGCGAAAGCTACATTTTCTTCTTACGTATGCCATTTATCAGGTGTTAAAATGATGCACTCAATAAGACCTGACAACTGGCAAAATAAATTCGTATAGCATGGAACGGTAAGTTTCAGAGGTGGAGAATGTTGTAGCTAGTTTCGTCGGTTCCATCCACAAGGCGTTTCTGAAACTCAGAGAAGTACTTGACACAAGCATAATGTTTTTGTTCTTCTCTGTTTGTTCCATTTGGCACGAAGACCTGTTATGATAATCATTCCACAAACATTCTTTTGTACTTTACTGTATCATCTCATAAATGTTGCAAAACCTTTCTCCCGATGTGGAGGGCCTTCTGGAATGGAGTGCTTCTCATACTCTCCCATTTCGTGAATATTGCCCAGCAGATGTGCAATCCTCATTATGGGCACAAAGAGGTACAGATAATGCATGCATTAGAGATGTAGTTCTTGCTTTCCCTTTGTTATTTATTTTATTTATTTGCTATATTTGCTTGGCGTATTCCTTTCTTTCTTTCTTTCTTTCTTTCTTTCTTTCTTTCGTTCTTAATCCGTTTACCCTGCAGGGTTGGTTGGTTTTACCTCGGATTCAGCAAGGGATCCCACCTCTACTGCCTCAAGGGCAGTGTCCTGGAGCGTGAGACTCTGGGTCGAGGGGATACACATGGAGAGGAGGTCCAGTACCTCGCCCAGCAAGTGTGATTAGCTGTCACCCCTGGAGGCCCAGGTTCGATTCCCAGCACTGACATCCTCAAAGTGGTTTTCTGTGGTTTTCCACTTCTCCTCCTGGAATAAGGAAAGAAAGAAAGAAAGGAAGTATTATTATTATTATTATTATTATTATTATTATTATTATTATTATTATTATTATTATTATTATTATTATTATTATTCAACTAAGAAGTTTACAATATTGTCTCAGGAGTATTCGGTGCTGCGTTCGTATGCACAAGTTACTTTTAACAATGCATAGTAAGGACATACAAATCACCGAAACCTTGATCTAGTCAAACTGTGTTAAACATGCCAAGTGATTCAACTAATCCTATGATAAGTGAAGTAGACAAACTTATGTTTTGTGCTTTTATTCTGTAATCTCTTTCTAAACAAGTAGTGTAGGTATAGTGTGCCGGTTATTATAAGAACATACTATAAATAAAATAATTACAGCTAACTACATGTTTCTTGTTTTAGTTAAGACAACGCAATGCCATTGGCGTGATCTGAACTGTGTTTCGATAGAGTAACAATTGTTTATTTTCGGGTGTTATTTGCCCAGTCACAGCTACAGATTTCAACACCAGGATGCATTGTGTGTTTTAAGGTCTTCAATTGGAAAAGCAAAATAAGTTAATATCGTAAACGCGGCAACGGGACTGTAAATTTATATGGAATACGAACTACAGGTATATAGCTTTACATTTTCAAAAATTCCACTATCATAGCCTGAGATTCGATCCGAAGCCGTTTTGGTGAGAAACCGGTGGCTACGTCATTCGGTTACCAAAACATGCCACAATAATACGTAGTAAGGATGTACTGAGCCTATAAACATAATATTGGACGGATCTAAAACAGTATGAGACATCTCACAGCAATAGAACGAGCTTTTCGGGTTGTCAGGCCAGTGAAGTAACTGGCATGTTCTGGGCGAAATGAGCACACGCTTACGGCTTAACAATCCAAAATCTGGTTTTATTGCTGCAAAATTTCGAAATGCAGTCACGAAAAAAATTATTTGGGTAGAACTTGCGACGTCTTCTGACAGCTGTTTGCCTTCTGTGGTGGAACAGGGGAGTGAAAAACTTACAATCTGTTTTCCAGTCAATGACCAGGTCAGGGATGGAATGAATGAAACCCCCATCTTGCGGCGAGAATAGGAATTGTGCCGGCTGCCGAAGACTGTCGCACTCGTCTGGGGCAATGTTTAATGGCTGACAGATGAAATGAAATGATGGTGGAGAGTGTTGCTGGAATGAAAGATGACAGGGAAAACCGAAGTATCCGGAGAAAAACCTGTCCCGCCTTCGCTTTGTCCGGCACAAATCTCACATGGAGTGACCGGGATTTGAACCACGGAACCCAACGGTGAGAGGCCGACGCATTGCCGTCTGAGCCACGGAGGTTTTTAACAGGGGAGTGATAAGCAGAAAGTACAACTTTGCTGGTCGCTTGCATTTTTTCCTTCGCTAACTCCATCCAGGGAAATCGAAGCGCCCGTGACTTTTCGGAATACAGACAAGTACTAGCTTGTGCTAAAGGAGCAACGCTTGTCCTAGCTGAACTCATCAAACTAGTGACCCTGTAACAGCATTTAGGGCCCTACAGACGAGGGCAGTCTCACTGGCTTCTCACCAAGGCGGCCGCGTTCGAATCCCAACTAATTCATGTGGAATTTTTGAAATAAGGCACGCCCCTGTCTTCTGCGTTCCGCGTTGAAGTGGAGGTTCTGTTGCTATGATCTCGATATCAACAGTAAGATTAAGTTGCAAGCTTGTATTGCAATAGCATTTACTATGCACAGATTCTCAAGTCACTGGATCAGCTGAATCACTTATTGTCAGTGTGTAGATATAGAAATGGTTGTACTGTGTATAATATTTTATGTGTGTTAATTAATTTTATAATGTTCAAATAAAGTTTTTTAATGAAAAACTGATCTTTATATTTTAATTTACACCCATACAGGGTGGGCGATAAATCACTGTAACCCCATGTAATATTGTAGAATATCTTTGTAACTTCCAGCAATGACGAGTGGCGGGAACACAACGAAGCACACGAGAGAATATTGTGTTGAGTGGTTGTCCACTCAGTTGCAGTGTTAACATGGCAAATTGTGGTGTTGGTGGTGATTATTGTTTTAAGAGAAGGTACTTGCATCCGGAAGATAGTGGGTTCGTATCCCACTGTCGGCAGCCGTGAAGATGATTTTCCGTGGTTTTCCATTTTCACACCATGCAAGTGCTGGGGCTATACCTTAATTAAGGCCGCGGCCGCTTCCTTCCCCCTCCTAGGCCTTCCCTATCCCATCGTCGCCATAAGACCTATCTGTGTCGGTGCGACGTTAAGCGAATACCAAAAAAAAAAAAAAAAAGAGAGAGAGAGAAAATACAACTAGGCAACCATCCTCTATTAATACTAATCAGAGGGAAAACATTGGAAGGAGTCCGACACTTCGAAAAATGAAGGCATCGGCCAAGGAAAGACAAGGGCCTCGCAGGGCATGACCCTAAGCCTCGCTACTTAATACTGACGAGGTCGGAAAGGAACAAGTTTTGACCAAGGGAAGTCGGATAGAATAGATAAAAGTGAGGAGCTTGGCACAATTCATTGGAAGCAATAGGCCCCTTGGTCACCAACCCAAGCTTGCAAGTTAAAAGCCTCGGTGCTCTTTTAGTCTCCTCTTACGACAGAGAGGGGATACCGCGGATTTTATTCTAGCACCCGATCCACTGAGAGATTACCATGGCAGATACAAGCAGTTATTCAATTGAAGAGTGATTAGTGACAAGTGTCTGGGTGCATGAGAGACCACACACAGGTCAAACAATGGCCCATATTACAAGTACGTTTCAGAAACAATTTTAGAAGACTCCGTCACGAAAAGCAAATCGTAAAAAAAAAAGCCACCACTATTAGATTGATAGAAACGCACTTTCCTACTTGGCTTTGTTGAAGGCAGACTGCTAATGACTTTACGTCGCACCGACACAGATAAGTCTTAGGCGACGATGGGACAGGAAAGGGCTAGGTCTGGGAAGGAAGCGGCCGTGGCCTTAATTAAGGTACAGCCCCAGCATTTGTCTGGTGTAAAAGTCGGAAACCACAGAAAACCATCTTCAGAACTGCCGACAGTGGGGTTCGAACCCACTATCTCCCGAATACTATATACTGGCCGCACTTAAGCGACTGCAGCTATCGACTGAAGAGTAAATAAAAGGTATTGCGCTCGGAAATGAAGCAATAAGGCCCTCCGATGAGACCCACCTTCCCCCTCCGTTATAATATTTTCTTCATTCGATGTTCACAAGTGAACTGTCAGACACCCATTTGGAGAAATTGATGGACACTTTCTCATGTGATGCCATTGACTTGATAGTTCCGTTCAGAAATAAGTACGCCTGGTCAGGATAAAATGTCCATTTTAGGACTGAACTGGAACATACTGCAATCCACCACAAGCTATGGCATGTAAGGGGATATGACAGCAACTACCCTGATTGGGCCCTCCTTTTTCGATGGGCCCGTTAATGTTGCAACTTACTCAAGAATATTGTTCGATACGTGGTTAATACCGCAGCTGAGAGACATAGGCCTAATGAATAATGTATGGTTGCAACATGAGGGGAAGCCAGTATACATCGTTCTACTCATGCACTGAAGAACACCTTGCAGGCCGCTGGATTGGCCGCGGTTTACTGATATCAGTAGCGCAATTAACTTAGCCACTGTGCAGTCCAGACCTTATCACCTCGGAAAAATGGGGTATCATCCACAGGCATGTGTCAGCGCAACCAGTTACGAAGACTGATTTTAGAGACCTTCACCATTCCTCATAAATGTTACAAGAAATGTCCGATTGGTCATGGAAGTGCTTTAGTTTGTGTTTTGAGCAGGCATCGTCAATCGAGAGCGAAATGCCTTCGGAGCCAGTTTGCTCCCCGCTCTCGATGAACGAGAGCAGCTTAGCGAGCAAGTAGGGGAAGTGCATGACTTAGTATGTATTGAAGGCCAGTGGCGCAAGTACAGTACGACCACGGCATGCAACCCGCCTGACTGCTGCTCTCTTGTCACGTGACAAACAGCCTTCCCGAGCGGAACAAGTAACACCGGCTCCTTAGAACAACTACGTGATGACGACTGGTTTTGAGCATCAAGGAACCCATACAGATACACTACATAAGGTAAGGTGATGCCTGCGAGATATCTAGTTATCTAGTTGGTAGTGGGGGTACCGTAGTACAGTCACTTCTCACCACCGGTACATTGCACCAGACATAAATTTTGAAATAATGTGTATTGTAACAAGGACTGTTTGATGACTGAAAAATCACCACCCTTTTGTGAACAAATAGCTTTCGTGATTAGGACTTTGCAGTTTTAAATGTCGGTATTAGTTTCAAATCTCTACCCATACATCAAAATTCATCCAAAAATTATTTTGTTTACATAATTGTGGTCATAAAACTGTTCTTCCATTCGACACATCTCGTCGAAGAAAAAATTGTTGTGTTGTCTGTGCATACCGGCAGGGCAGATGTTTTCAGGACAGAATGAATATTATGGATTGCATAAAACTACATTGGAAGGGGCGGGTGAATCACGCTCAGTATACATAAACTGAGGTCTGGGCTGCTTGTCCAAAGCCACGTATTAACCAATGAACATCTAGAGTCACATGCTTCTTATTTTGCTACAAATCACTGAAGACATATAATATGTAAAATTCTAGTCACAACAGCAGTCCTTTTACAAAACATTAATTTTTTGTTTAGGTAGAAATGAAACTGGTGTAGGTTTTTCTTGCTATTTTGCTTTACGTCGCATTGACACAGATAGGTCTTATGGCGACGGTGGGAAGGGGAAGAACTAGGATTGGGAAGGAAGCGGCCGTGGCCTTAATTAAGGTACAGCCCCAGCATTTGATTGGTGTGAAAATGGGAAACCACGGGAAACCATCTTCAGGGTTGCCGACAGTAGGGTTCGAATTCACTATCTCCCGGATGCGAGCTCACAGCTGCGCGCTCCTAACCGCACGGCCAACTC
The DNA here is from genome assembly GCF_040414725.1 of Anabrus simplex. NCBI lineage: Eukaryota > Metazoa > Arthropoda > Insecta > Orthoptera > Tettigoniidae > Anabrus > Anabrus simplex. The sequence continues at coordinate 160,622,415 of NC_090267.1, read as the reverse complement.
ACTCGGTGACCGGTATAGTTAGATCACATGCAGTACGTAAAATGTGTGTCTTCCCACATAATAGCAAATTAAAGTTGAATCAAGGAGCAACAAAGCTAATGCAGTGAACTCCATTTGCGATCAACAGTTCACAGACGAACTTTTCCTTACTTAACACTTTACTATGTTTGTCTCAGAATTTATTTATTCTGTAATTCTTCTACTCCTTTTTCTTCCTCTTCTTCTTCTTCTTCTCCTCCTCCTCCTTCTTGGCTTTTTCCCCTTTCTTGGGGTCGGCGCAGATTTGGTCTGGATTTTTACAAATTGCATTACGTCGCACCGACAGAGATATTTCTTATGGCGACGAAGCGGCTGTGGTCTTTAAGGTACAGCCCCAGCGTTTGCCTGGTGTGAAAATGGGAAACTACGGAAAACCATCTTCATGGCTGCCGACAGCGGGGTTTTATCGCCAGATGCCTTGTCTGTATATGGAGGGATATGTTCACTGTTAGTTACATATTTGTATGGTGGCTGGAAGCGTAGTACGTTGTATGTAGATAAAGATGTGTATTAAGGCGAATACAAACACCATGACCCCGAGCTAGAGAAATTAACCATACGAAGCAAAAATCATCAACCGAACCGGGAATCGAAACCGGGCCTCTGAACCAAAAGTCACCGTGTTAACCATTCAGTGAAGGAGCCGGGCTTCATGTTTATTGATTTACGGGTCATCAAACAAGCGTAGAAAGTTCTGAATAGTAGTACTGGCCGTGTAGACGTGTTGGAGAGATATTGGGAAAGACTATACTAAGTAATGTTTTCGTCCCGAACTGGTGAAGCTCTCTTCAGGCACATCCCCAATTGAGGTGAGCTGCACGCACAATTTTAGCCACTTGCCAGCCCTCTTACCATTCCTACATCTCTGGCAGTACCCGTAATCGAACCCGGGTCAGAGAGGACGGCAGCTAACAGTGTTGAAACACACAAAAGTTCCATATTCGGCGTGCCAGTAGGAAGCGTTTTGTCATAGAGAAGTAGCCTACCAATGTCTAGGCCGCTTACGACAGGTGGACTTTACAAAAGAATATGCAAAATATCCAGGTACAGGTCCTTGCTTACTGTTTTGCCGTCAGAAACTAATTCCGAATGCACAATTCTGAACAGATCGAAATGAACCTCCCAGCATACTTTCCCTTTCCCGCGACTCGGCTTAATTTTTCGATCAGTGTGCAGATAGTGATTATCGCGTTAGGCTCTCTGTCGTTCAGAATGAAATAAGCAGCACCAAGTTTCCTCTGTCGTTAAAAAGAAAGCACCACAGGAGGAATTACAAGAGGTTGCAAGGACAGATCTTGTTGAGTATATTAAGTATGAATGTACGAACGTAGGCCCTATAACCCAAAAAATAGGTTTCATGGACGTAATTCTAATGATCGGTTAGTCACCTATAAATACATTGTTTTATACTTGTAATTTACTTAATTTCTTGTTTGTTGAGATATTGTATCAGTGGAGGACTTAGTACTACAGGCTAGTGAAATTACGAGGGTTGGAACTGTAATAGGTCCACCTCTGTGGTGTAGTGGTTAGTGTGATTACCTGACACCCCTGGAGGCCAGGGTTGGAGGGTTCGATTCCCGCCTCTGCCACGAAATTTGAAAAGTGGTATGAGGGCTGGAACGGGGTCCACTCAGCTTCGGGAGGCCAACTGAGTAGAGCGGGATTCGATTCCCTCCTCAACCATCCTGGAAGTGGTTTTCCCACTTCTCCTCCAGGCAAATGCCGGGATGCTACGTAAGTTAAGGCCACGGCCGCTTCCTTCCCTCTTCCTTGTCTATCCCTTCCAAACTTCCCATCCCCCCACAAGGCCCCTGTTCAGCATAGCAGGTGAGACCGCCTGGGCGAGGTCCTGGTCATCCTCCCCAGTTGTATCCTCCGACCCAGATTCTGAAGTTCCAGGACCTTGCTCCTGAGGCGGTAGAGGTAGGATCCCTCGCTGAGTTCGAGGGAAAAACTGACCCTGGTGGGTAAACAGATGAAGAAGATGAAGAAGGAACGCTAATAGAGGCAACTATTTAATTACGACTGATACAAAAGATATATATTACCATGTTTTACCGTCCTTCAAAGTAGTCACCAGCATTGTGCATAACCTGTTACCAGCGATGCGGAAATCGTAGGATACTTTATAAGAGCATGTTGTGGTGATAGTTCGAATACCGGGCGAGTTGGCCGTGCTCGCAGAGGCGCGCGGCTGTGAGCTTGCATCCGGGAGATAGTAGGTTCGAATCCCACTATCGGCAGCCCTGAAAATGGTTTTCAATGGTTTCCCATTTTCACACCAGGCAAATGCTGGGGCTGTACCTTAATTAAGGCCACGGCCGCTTCCTTCCAACTCCTAGGCCTTTCCCATCCCATCGTCGCCATAAGACCTATCTGTGTCGGTGCGACGTAAAGCCCATAGCAAAAAAAAAAAGATAGTTCGAATGGAGTGATCTGCTGCTTGACGAATCTCTGGAACAGTTCTGAAGTGAATTCAGTTGAATGTGCGAGAGGTCGTACAGCAACGACAGTGCCATCAAGGTTTTAGAGAGGCTTCAACAAGCGAGGCCAAAATGTGGCAGACCTGTATCGGCTAGGTCGTCCTGGTGTCAGAAGGAGAGGAGCATGCTCTTGCTGCGTTACTGGATACTAATTGACGTCAGACGATTCAGGGCTGCCGGCAGTGGGGTTCGAACCCACTATCCTCCGAATACTGGATACTGGCCCCACTTAAGCGACTTCAGCTATCGGGCTCGGTGATCCCTACTTTGAAGGTCAGTTAAACTTCGTAATATGTATCGCTTTAGTACCAGTTGAAATTAAATAGTCACCGCTATTAAAATTCCAACTTTTGTATTTCGAGTCTAAAAAAATCATTTTCAGTACTAAACTTAACAAGTCACAAGTCTATGTGGCTGATAAACAGTTCGGTTTTATAAAGCCGCCACACTCATAATGTGTGCTGAATTCTAGCGAACACCTGAGTTCACTTGAAGGTGCATTACAAGGTATTCTATGAAATTGTACACTTGCATTTAATAAAACAAGGAATATAAATCATGTGCCAGCCATTTTCCCCTCCTTCTAACCGAGTACATCAAGTTAATGACTCCCCGATTTAACATACCGAACGAGTGGCTACGCGGTTTGGTTCACGTACCTGTCAGCTTGCACTCGGAATATAGTGGCTTCAAACCCCACTGCCGGCAGCCCTGAGGATGGTTTTCCGTGATTTTCCATTTCCACACCAGGCAAATGATGATTCTGTACCTTAATTAATTCCACGGTCGCTTACTTCTCGCTTCTAGCCCTTTCCTGTCCCATTGTCGCCGTAAGACCTATCTGTGTCGGTGCGACGTAAAGCAAACTGAAAAGAAAAAAATAATTAAAGAAAATTAATTAAAATGGGATCAATGCCACATACTTAGAAACTCCAAACCCCTCGATATTACATAGTCCAAATCAACATACAAGTAAGAAAACACCAGGCATTATGAAATTTAACATAATACAAACACCTGCGCTGAAAATGCAAAATGGTAATAACTGTGACTGGCTAATAATTTTTCAACAGCGCTTTTCAACACAAACATCCGGAAGTGGATACTCTACCACTAATCGTCAGAGGGAACTACACTTAAATAGCTGTTATAATCAGCATGAAGATGTCCTTCGTAGATTACTTTGAAATATATCACGAGAAAGTTTTGTTGAAATGAATGAGGAATACGAAATTTCCATCTCTCTTTACTGCAGGGCCAACGCTCCCATATAGGTAAACTAGGCCTATAAGGGTGCCAGAATTTGGAGGTCACGACTGCCGCGGAATGATTTTTTTTTTTTGTATCCCACATTGCATGTTGCTTAATGCTGTTTAACTGAATTATATCAAAAATATAACATACAATTTCATAACTAATTCATTTACCTAGTGAATTGTTTGCTATATTTTATTATATTATAAACGCAAAACGATGTGTTTTGTGGAGAAACATATTCCGTGATCAGGACTGTGCGTTTGTTAGTTCAGTTCCAACAATGCATTTTCGCTGTTTTTTACACACAAAAATAAAATGGCATATGGGTTTTTTTAGTGCCGGGAGTATCCGAGGACAGGTTCGGCTCGCCACATGCAGGTCTTTTGATTTGATTTCTGTAGGTGACCTGTGCGTCGTGATGAGGATGAAATTATGAAGACGACACATACCCCCAGACCCCGTGCCAGCCAAATTAACCAATTATGGTTAAAATTCCAGACTCTGCCGGGAACCTAACCCTGGAACCCTGTGGCTAAAGGCCAGCACGCTAACCATTTAACCATAGAGCCAGAGTGTTTTCTACTGTGACCTTATCGGTCATGTACATATTTATTTATTAATTATTTGGCAGTGAAGAACCTTTGTAAAGCTCCCTCGTACTTGTTACAAAAAGTTGCATTAGGTTGCACATGCTTACACAACCTTTGTAGCCTGCTAAACACCACTCCGTCTTAACTAAAAGGATACACAGATAGAGAGAGAGGGAAGAAAATCTCAAGCCAGAAAAATCGATAATGATACCTTCACCCGTTGAAAAAATGGCCGAACACGATGTTGCCAGCTCGCGAGTTGCATTTGTATGATGAGATCTCGAGACATGCATAATATTTAATATGGGAAACCTCGGGATGGTATATGATTTAATTATAGACATCTGCCAAAATTCTAATTCTTTATAATATATTAACGTGTGGAAGAATACGCAATCGTTGCATTATATAACACGCTAAGCGTCCCTTGTACGCAGCACCTTCATGGAAGACATTGTTGGGGCATTATTTTGATAATTAATTTTGAATAAATGGCCGAACATTTCAGGTTCCGCACATAACCAGACTACTTAAGAATCTGAGTCACACGTTTGAGTGTATTACCGATGTCATACGACACGTTGAACTATTAATTAAAAAAAAAGTAGTGGGGACTATCCATTGTCTCTTGCATGGAAGGGGGAAAGTTTATAAAAGGAATCAGATGATGACAACAGTATCCACTTCACGCGAAGGATTCAAAGCAGAACCACGGTTTGATGGTGTTCTGATCTATTTAGTGTTTCAGACTGTAAATGTACAGTTTATATCTTCGAGAATATTGTAATTGTCTACAAACAATAGTATTTAAAAACAGGTTGAAGTTATGTGATCGCAAGAACGGTATAATTGTAACTTTTTAAGTGATGCAACAAGTATTAATTTCATTATAGTGCTATTAATTGTATTTTTTGTGTTAAAGTGACGCAACAAGTCTTAATCTCATAAAAACTGTTATAAGTGTAGAAGATAACCATTGGAATATGAACGTGCTCAGCGGGAGTAGCAACGGACATGAACCCGTGACCAACGTCAACACCATGGAAGCTTAAAAGGAAAGAATGAGGGTCTTACCCGGGACCCGAACCTTGGATTGTTACGACATGATGATAAGTACTAAAATGAAATAATTTTTTAATAAATGCGCGGTTATTCATTATGCAGATCACGTAAATTAGGTTAGACATGTAAATTGCATGTAATTTTTTAATTAGAAAGAGAACTTGTGAGTGGTCTTCATATTCATTTATGTTCATTTCATGGAATTAATAGTCTACTCCATGGGCTTAAATATATATATATAATTAACGTAATGCATGTATTTGACGTGATGATAAAATATTAGTTAGTTTGAGAGTGCTTAGATTAGGTAAATGTAATAGATAGTGGATTTGTTTTTGGCACTGAGCCGAGCCGTAATTTTGTATATTTATTTACGTGATATCCAAGCTTATTATGATAATGCATGTGATTATGCTTGTAAAAATGGATTATCGACTGTTAACATTAGGATAGCAAGGCACTCTTATTTTCATGTAATTCGCATGATGATATATTTGTAGATGGCTGTATTAATTATATGCGTAACTTGTGACATGCCTAGACATCGAACAGACGCCCTCCTATTGAGATTAGCGTTTTCCTTTTATGTGAAATATTTTCCCTTTCTATATATGCGAAAAACGTTATGGATATGTTTAAAATCCATATTTGATTTTATTGATTTGATTTTAAAACGTAGGAAAAACCTAGGCTGTATTCTGTAATCGGATGGAATCGAAGCCGGTCATTCTGAGTTGATGGATGTGAATATAAGAAAATGAACACTGGATTGATATTGTATTGTAGAATTATGGCAGGACAGTGAATTTATAAGCCAGTGGAGCTTTGGAAATATGATATGAGAATATATAATGAAATAAGATTATTTAACAAATATGTGTTCCAAGGGAAACGATTTGCTTTCACCTTGAGATGTTGAAAGGATATTTCTGCCACACTGGGCCATTATTTGCCCGGGCTTTGACGTCCAGAGATTTACGATGAGGGGAGAGTGAAGAAGGCTTGCCCCTTTTAAAGGATTACTGTATGCTGTATTGTTCGAGCTATTCCACTTAGAATGAAGGCCGTGCGACACCGATTATTGTTTAAAGGGTTCTTTGACTTTTTCATGTATGATCTTATAATAATATTTAACTAACTGGAACGCCAGTATTATCATTTATTTGTTGACCATATGATTAATTAAGAAAGGCAGTTTTATTAGTCCCGTTTGTCGATGCCATCTTGGATATCATCGGTTCGAGTTCTGAGGCAACCATGGATTTTTGTTGTCACTTTTTTTTTTATATACAGCCAATTTCATGTGTATATTGTTATTGTTTATTTTCATACTGTGTAAATATTTTCTTTTTTTAATACATTCTTTTAGTCGTGTTTCACTCTTTATGTGGATGACAAATCGAGTTTTATTTTCGTAATTTTTGTCATTGGATTCATTGGGATGTGGGTTCGATTTCTGGACCCGACATCAGTCATTTTATTTTGATTAGGATTATATCGACTAGCATTCATTTATTCTTTGTTTATTTTTGTAATATAAATAATTTAGCTAGGTGACCACTTCAAGTTATACTCAATTTATTTTGTTGTATAAATAATTGCTTCTTCTGATAGTGAAGAAAGTTCGTAATGATAACCGTCGCATTTATAAGGATATTTCTGATTTTTTTATTTGAAAAGTATGTTATACAAATTATGATGTAATATTTATCATCATGTCGGGAAGAAGAAAGAAGTAAAGGAGAAATAAATTTTTTTGACACTTTACAATTTGTATTTAGTCCGTTGGACATTGCATATTCAACATTGATATACTATAAATATTCAGGATCAACCTTTAATTAATTTGATTTATCAAGGCTCAATAAATAGGTATTTAAATTTTTGTCTGCCTGTCATTTTGCCGAATAACATTGTATCCCAGGTTTCCTTCCGTTCTTTTATGCCTTTAAGCTAGTTATGTGTTATTTTCATTGATCTTCTGCCGCGAACGCACCATGGCCTTGGGAGGTCGGTGGTTTGATTCTTTGGAACGGAAGGGTGCAGTAGACCCTTGCACGGTCGGAAGAGCATTTGCTCACCCATCATTCTGAAATTTTTTTGTTCCCTCCTGATGAGGTGGCATTTGACTCTAGACTAAAAAGGTCCCTTTCCATCAGGCGCTTTGGCGTATGGTGCTATATGGCGGTATCCCGACTTTTTAGGGATTATCATGCAGTCATTTGGTTCTATGCGGCAAATGGCGTGGGGTGGAAAGGATGCATTTGGCGCCCAACGTGGGGCATTTTCGGCATTTTCGGCATTTTTAGGCATTTAAAATGTTAGGTATTTTCGGCATTTTCGGAATTTTTGAATTTTTCGGCATTTTCAGAATTTTTCGATGTTTTCGATAGAGATAATTTCAAATGATAACTTTTGCGAAAATGGGCGTCAGGCATGGTAATGCCATATTTAGGAATATAGGACTGACCAATTATTATATGAAGGAACACAATGGTTGTTCAATTTATGGGATGCTGATAATTGGATCAGTATGAGAAGTGAATGACAGATTAAAATTAATGTGATATTTATGGCAAAATGAAAACATAGTCGTGGTTATAGTCTAAGTGACGATAACCAGGACAGTCATTCATAGTAATTGAGGTACCCAAAATCATGTAGGGATTTAATTAAATCCCGGGAAACAATAAAATGGTTTTCCCAAATCTGAGGAAAAATGAATATCGATACCCTTCAGGTAATCGTATTCATGGGTACTTGTCAGGAGGTACTGGTTGTAACAGGCCTCATTACTCATAGTGAATCATTTATTAAATTTGTGTTAGTGTTTCGCGGTAGGTAAAGGTGACCTCAGGCCTTTACTGTTTGTTGTTAAGTGGCAGTAAGTTAGGATTCATGTGGAAAGTTTTGGGACGATATTACCCAGTGTATTAGGTGTATCTGCCTCAATACTAGAAGGATGGCCTAATTTATTGGCATATACCACCTGTGTTGGTATTTAACTTGCGATATTTTTATTATACGAACTTATTCAAAATTAGTAATAATAATAATAATAATAATAATAATAATAATAATAATAATAAATATAATAATGATGGGCTACATATTTAAAATATTGTGATGAAAGGTACCCTTGATAAATTATACTGTTGAATAATTCTGAGATAGCTGTATTCAGGCTATATAATTAATTCAAGTCACATTGTTGTGAAAGTTGTATGATTTTGGATTAAGTTGACCTTGAATTGGATTCATTTTCAATTTGATTTCTCCTAATCCGAGGTTCGAGTTAAGGGGGGCCCATTTTATGGAAATATTGTGTAAAATGGATATGAAAGCCATGAGGGCTCTGATAGAGGAAGTTAAAAATATGATAGGTCAGAATAGTGTAGACATTAAAGTGATTCATAGGAGTTTAGATGAATGGAGTGAAAACATTAAAAATATAATTGATCAGAAATTCGATCAGTTGAATGAAAACATCAAAAATACTTTTCAAAAGTTAGGTCAAGATATAAGACAGAGTAGTGAAAAGATGAACGGTTCTATAGAGGAAGGTAAAGAAGAAATATGTAAACAGTTAGATAAAACGAGTAAGAATTTAGAGGAAACGGTAATTGAGCGCGTCGAAGGTGTTGAGACTCAGACATTAGGTATGTCAGGTAAAACTGAAATGCGTATCCAAAAGGAGGCGAAGCAGTCTATCTCATTAAAGAAGTCGGACATAAGAAAGAAGAAGAAGAAGAAGAAGAAGACGCATAGTACCACGAAAGGTTCGAATTGGAGATCACAGCCTAGAAGAAAGAAGAATGGATCGTCAGGCCAACGGAAAAGACAGTATCATATCAAACGGTACTGTTACAAGTACGAACAGTGTACTAGTCCCAGAAGATGGTATTCAAAGAAGAGAAGTCGACGCAGAAGAGGTTTGAAGCCACAACCCGCGAAGTGGAAAGAAAAAGTAGATGGGCGAATTTTGAATCCCAGACGATACGTGGAGCAGCGGAAACGTATTCGACAGAACAGACGGAAGACAGCCGCGTTGCAGCAAGCAACCGAATATAGAGGTCCAGAGTTGGAAACTCAAGGAGACATAAGTAGGGATCTTAAATAGAAGTCTTTAGTGATGACATACGATCCAGAAGCATCGACATCATTAGGACATTCTGGCAGGAAAAGAGAGAAGAAAGATTAAAGTGTCAAACTCTATCTTCAGAGTAGTAGTATAAGGGACATTAAAGTAAATACCTATATTTCAGATTGTGATCGCAGATTAAAGGAAACTGTACTTGATACAGCAAATTCAAAAATTATATTATCCACCAGGAAGCATTAGAATAGAGCCAGACCAGAACTCCGAGGAGGAAGGAGAGGATCAAGATGAAGATGATGACAACATTCCACAGGATGAAGAAGATGAGAATCTTGAGGAAGATGAAGTCCAGATGACAAGGATTGAAAACCAGGAAGACGAGGATATCCCATGGTGCCAAAATTGTGAAGAATTAGAACAACGTCGAGAAATTTTGGGTCAACTTGCTTTTATACTCGAACGGGATAACCAAAGGTTTAGGGTTGAAAACCGAGAGCTCTTGAGTACAATACACTGCCGAAGAGACCGCAATTAAATATGTAAATGAGAGTCTCTTCAATAAATTGAAATCAGTCAAGAAATTTGTAACCCTTTCCAAATTTCTTGAGTCCGACGGAAAGGTAGATGTGACCTTATCGGTCATGTACATACTTATTTATTTATTATTTGGCAGTGAAGAACCTTTGTAAAGCTACCTCGTACTTGTTACAAAAAGTTGCATTAGGTTGCACATGCTTACACAACCTTTGTAGCCTGCTAAACACCACTCCGTCTTAACTAAAAGGATACACAGATAGAGAGAGAGGGAAGAAAATCTCAAGCCAGAAAAATCGATAATGATACCTTCACCCGTTGAAAAAATGGCCGAACACGATGTTGCCAGCTCGCGAGTTGCATTTGTATGATGAGATCTCGAGACATGCATAATATTTAATATGGGAAACCTCGGGATGGTATATGATTTAATTATAGACATCTGCCAAAATTCTAATTCTTTATAATATATTAACGTGTGGAAGAATACGCAATCGTTGCATTATATAACACGCTAAGCGTCCCTTGTACGCAGCACCTTCATGGAAGACATTGTTGGGGCATTATTTTGATAATTAATTTTGAATAAATGGCCGAACATTTCAGGTTCCGCACATAACCAGACTACTTAAGAATCTGAGTCACACGTTTGAGTGTATTACCGATGTCATACGACACGTTGAACTATTAATTAAAAAAAGTAGTGGGGACTATCCATTGTCTCTTGCATGGAAGGGGGAAAGTTTATAAAAGGAATCAGATGATGACAACAGTATCCACTTCACGCGAAGGATTCAAAGCAGAACCACGGTTTGATGGTGTTCTGATCTATTTAGTGTTTCAGACTGTAAATGTACAGTTTATATCTTCGAGAATATTGTAATTGTCTACAAACAATAGTATTTAAAAACAGGTTGAAGTTATGTGATCGCAAGAACGGTATAATTGTAACTTTTTAAGTGATGCAACAAGTATTAATTTCATTATAGTGCTATTAATTGTATTTTTTGTGTTAAAGTGACGCAACAAGTCTTAATCTCATAAAAACTGTTATAAGTGTAGAAGATAACCATTGGAATATGAACGTGCTCAGCGGGAGTAGCAACGGACATGAACCCGTGACCAACGTCAACACCATGGAAGCTTAAAAGGAAAGAATGAGGGTCTTACCCGGGACCCGAACCTTGGATTGTTACGACATGATGATAAGTACTAAAATGAAATAATTTTTTAATAAATGCGCGGTTATTCATTATGCAGATCACGTAAATTAGGTTAGACATGTAAATTGCATGTAATTTTTTAATTAGAAAGAGAACTTGTGAGTGGTCTTCATATTCATTTATGTTCATTTCATGGAATTAATAGTCTACTCCATGGGCTTAAATATATATATATAATTAACGTAATGCATGTATTTGACGTGATGATAAAATATTAGTTAGTTTGAGAGTGCTTAGATTAGGTAAATGTAATAGATAGTGGATTTGTTTTTGGCACTGAGCCGAGCCGTAATTTTGTATATTTATTTACGTGATATCCAAGCTTATTATGATAATGCATGTGATTATGCTTGTAAAAATGGATTATCGACTGTTAACATTAGGATAGCAAGGCACTCTTATTTTCATGTAATTCGCATGATGATATATTTGTAGATGGCTGTATTAATTATATGCGTAACTTGTGACATGCCTAGACATCGAACAGACGCCCTCCTATTGAGATTAGCGTTTTCCTTTTATGTGAAATATTTTCCCTTTCTATATATGCGAAAAACGTTATGGATATGTTTAAAATCCATATTTGATTTTATTGATTTGATTTTAAAACGTAGGAAAAACCTAGGCTGTATTCTGTAATCGGATGGAATCGAAGCCGGTCATTCTGAGTTGATGGATGTGAATATAAGAAAATGAACACTGGATTGATATTGTATTGTAGAATTATGGCAGGACAGTGAATTTATAAGCCAGTGGAGCTTTGGAAATATGATATGAGAATATATAATGAAATAAGATTATTTAACAAATATGTGTTCCAAGGGAAACGATTTGCTTTCACCTTGAGATGTTGAAAGGATATTTCTGCCACACTGGACCATTATTTGCCCGGGCTTTGACGTCCAGAGATTTACGATGAGGGGAGAGTGAAGAAGGCTTGCCCCTTTTAAAGGATTACTGTATGCTGTATTGTTCGAGCTATTCCACTTAGAATGAAGGCCGTGCGACACCGATTATTGTTTAAAGGGTTCTTTGACTTTTTCATGTATGATCTTATAATAATATTTAACTAACTGGAACGCCAGTATTATCATTTATTTGTTGACCATATGATTAATTAAGAAAGGCAGTTTTATTAGTCCCGTTTGTCGATGCCATCTTGGATATCATCGGTTCGAGTTCTGAGGCAACCATGGATTTTTGTTGTCACATATTTTTATATACAGCCAATTGCATGTGTATATTGTTATTGTTTATTTTCATACTGTGTAATATTTTCTTTTTTTTAATACATTCTTTTAGTCGTGTTTCACTCTTTATGTGGATGATAAATCGAGTTTTATTTTCGTAATTTTTGTCATTGGATTCATTGGGATGTGGGTTCGATTTCTGGACCCGACATCAGTCATTTTATTTTGATTAGGATTATATCGACTAGCATTCATTTATTCTTTGTTTATTTTTGTAATATAATTAATTTAGCTAGGTGACCACTTCAAGTTATACTCAATTTATTTTGTTGTATAAATAATTGCTTCTTCTGATAGTGAAGAAAGTTCGTAATGATAACCGTCGCATTTATAAGGATATTTCTGATTTTTTTTATTTGAAAAGTATGTTATACAAATTATGATGTAATATTTATCATCATGTCGGGAAGAAGAAAGAAGTAAAGGAGAAATAAATTTTTTTGACACTTTACAATTTGTATTTAGTCCGTTGGACATTGCATATTCAACATTGATATACTATAAATATTCAGGATCAACCTTTAATTAATTTGATTTATCAAGGCTCAATAAATAGGTATTTAAATTTTTGTCTGCCTGTCATTTTGCCGAATAACATTGTATCCCAGGTTTCCTTCCGTTCTTTTATGCCTTTAAGCTAGTTATGTGTTATTTTCATTGATCTTCTGCCGCGAACGCACCATGGCCTTGGGAGGTCGGTGGTTTGATTCTTTGGAACGGAAGGGTGCAGTAGACCCTTGCACGGTCGGAAGAGCATTTGCTCACCCATCATTCTGAAATTTTTTTGTTCCCTCCTGATGAGGTGGCATTTGACTCTAGACTAAAAAGGTCCCTTTCCATCAGGCGCTTTGGCGTATGGTGCTATATGGCGGTATCCCGACTTTTTAGGGATTATCATGCAGTCATTTGGTTCTATGCGGCAAATGGCGTGGGGTGGAAAGGATGCACTACAGTGAAGAAAGAAATACTCATTGGGCTGCCAACTTTGTTCATAGACAGGATGTGGCTCAGACAATTAGCCTCAATGCACATTTTTATACCATCTTCAAGATGGAATTCAAAATGAGCAATTTCCTTTGTAGTCTAGGTATACGATATATTACTATAGAACGACAATTTAATTTCTGAATGAGCATTTTACACATTTTTACATCGGGGTGTTGGGCACTGAGGCCTTCACCTGTGGCGCCAAGATTTTTTGCACCGGTTCTCCACAGCAAAACGTGCTAATGTTCAGATGTGTACTTTGCTTTAGGAATCAAGAACATCTAAAACTCTGGAAAAGTTTTTGTCTCCAAAATAAAAGAAGAATCCCTCATTATTACGTGTGTCCTTTTGCTATCAAGAAATCATGCTCTTGCGCCATTACGGAGTAATAGAAACACCCTATAAAAATTTAGTTAATGGCACCTCATTAGATACATTAGTACACTCGCATGATGCAGCTACTACTCGACCTACTAATTACACATATTTACGTTTTCTTTGTAATATAGACAATTATTTTACTGATGACTAATCAATAGTGTACCTCAAAGTTATACAGTATATGATCATTATTATTTATATCCTGTGTGAATAGAACTGAAACCTTGATCTAAGACACCAGGGTACAAGTTTAAAATCAACAGTAATCTTCATAAAAATTAAATAGCTGTATCTTTTTATTCTAACATGTACTGAATTTCTATAATAAGTCTACAGTGAGATATCTCTAAATTATTTTGTGCAGAATCTTCAGTTTAAATGACGGAAACTGGATAGGCCACGAACACAAACAACAGGTAAGACGGTTTTGGTTCGATATGAGTAAGAGCTGAAATAATGACGTAGAATTTTCAGACAGTCAATACTATACATGATAAAGTTATTAAATTAAACAATAAGCAAAGTAATACTATTTTTTTATACATCGAGTTGAGCCTCTATGGACTGCATGGTAACAACCAACTTCATTTTAGTGTCCTGGTCTTGTTCTTGTTCCGGCTCTGACTTCCTGCCAGTATCTTCTGAGCCCAGCGACGAGTGCCTGTTTATGCTCTTCAGACAAAGGTCCCCTCCGTCTTCTGGAAGTTGATGCCATTTTGAAACCTTGATAGTTGTTCACCAACCTTCTGAATGCGTTCCTGTCAAGAATTTCTTGGTCTGAAATACCAATCTGCTTCAGATCGTTTTCGCATTCCTGGAACCATCTCGGCCTTGTTGCCTTAGACTGAATAAAATTCCATACTCTTTCTGTTAGTCAATCATCAGTCATCCTCAAGAGATGACCGTAAAATAGTAGCCGTCTCTTCTTAATGGACGCTGTGAGAGTTTCTATCTTGCTGTACAAACCCTCATTTGGTCTCATTCGCCATTGTCCATCAACCCATCTATTACCTAGGATTTTTCTTAGTATCCTGCGCTCTCTTTTTTTCCAGTCGGTCAGTTTGACCTTTACTACTTAAGGTCAAAGTTTCAGACGCCCATAATCCCTCAGGTTTTACAACTGTGTTATAGTGTCGGAACTTGGCCCCTACACTCATAGACTTTTCATTATAGGTATTCTTTGTCATTTGGTATGCCTGATCTTCTTCATCCGTAATAATAATAATAATAATAATAATAATAATAATAATAATAATAATAATAATAATAATAATAATAATAATAATAATAATAATAATAATGTCTTGTGGGTTCCGGAGAGGCCTGGTGCATGTCTTTCGAGCTGACCTCCTACAGGTGGCATGCTCGTCTGTGAGGATGGGGTACTACCTCAGACGAATTCTAAAATTGAAGATGGCACAAACATCCAGCCCCTGAACCAGAGGATTTAACCAGTGGTTAAAATCCCAGACCCGTCCGGGACCTCTTGGAACAAAGGCCAGCATGCTAACCATTTAGTCATGAATCCGGACAAAAGCAATGTTTATACTGTCCATGGTCCTAATACAAGTGGAAGGTAAAGGCTTGTACTGACCGTAACTTCAACATTAAGTGGATAAGTGGATAATATGGATACTACTATGCCTGGCCAGGTACTCATTCCATGTGTCAGCTGAATGAACTCCAGAGTCAGAATTGTAAACCTTGTTTCTAAATTTTGTACCTCCTGGGGATAGATAACTGACATGATGTTTACTCTTTCCAGTGCAGTTTTTCATTCTGATTTCAAATCTGAAATCCATTTTGCTCTACTTCATCAGGTTTTGAAGATTTTCACAAAGTTTTATTTTTCATGGAACAGTGTTCATGGAAAATTGATGTCATGGTTTTTTCGTTATTTTTCATACAAAGCCGAATGTTTTAATTTGTTTATTTTCTGTCGTCAGTGATGTCCAGAGGTTACACAAATTCACCAGATCACTTTTGCTACGTACACGGCTATGTACCAGACACATCCAATAAGTGCCATGTGGTGCATTTGCACTGATCTTTGCTAAAGCCATTTTCATTAGTATTCCATGTAGCAATCAGTGCCTTAGTGAAACTTCTGTCTGTGAGTTGTTTTCCTGGATACAATGTTAAACATATGTATATGGTTAATGTCGTATATCCCAAGAATGTTGGGTGATAGAGACAAAATGGTGTGCATATTTTGAATCAACATGTATGAGTTGTCTCAGCACGCGGGTTGGATACCAAAATATCCGCCGAAAGTCAGTGTAATGTTAAAAACATTTCTTAGCCAACAAACTATGTCTCCCCATAATACAAAAAACGTAAAATTAAGCAATTTCCTCAATTGTGCTGAAAGCTGATGGGCTAAAGAGCCCGGAAAGGTTTCTTGGAGAGCTCTGAAAATGAAAACCTACAACCTGTTTTCCAGTCTTAGACCGGGTCAGGAATGTAATGAATGAAACATATATAGGCTAGTATTACAATGGGGTCGCCCCTCCCAAGGTGATTATTAATGACTGATAGATGCGATGAAATGATAATGGAGAGTGTTGCTGCAATGAAAGATGACAGGGAAAACCGGAGTACCCGAAGAAAAACCTGTCCCGCCTCCGCTTTGTTCAGCACAAATCTCACATGGAGTGACCGGGATTTGAACCACGGTATCCAGCGGTGAGAGGCCGACGGGCTGCCGTCTGAGCCACGGAGGCTCTTGGATAGCTCTATCAAGCTAAAAAAAAAGAAAATTTAGAAAATTACTTCCGGCCTAAATGCAGTTCCGGAAAAACAGCCTAAAATTGCATGTTTCTTTGCTCAGTTTCTTCTTTATTCAAATCCTAGCCAAATTAACTTATTTACGTAATTCTTTCTGTAATGTGCCCCTTGTCCAATACTCCCAGGCGTGTTTTGATGTTTTAATGTCCACACCGAATGCAGTTATAAGGGCTTAAGTGAAACTCTGCATTGACTCACATTACCGCTCGTAGTGGTGCTTAAGTGAAACTCTGCATTGACTCACATTAGCGCTCGTAGTGGTAGAAAAAAGCAAACTGCTAATCGACCGGATAATGATGATTAAGAAGGGGTTGTAATTTTTATAAATAAATAAAGAATATATTATCATACTTTATTATGTTTTATTTACCTACAATTCGTAGCTCATATCCCTAGGATGTTTTCAACATTGTGGTGCTTGCCTGAAGGGCGAGCGAGAACTGTGGATATTTGTATATGTCTCTTGGCACAGGTCAGAGCAAAACGAAGCAGCCACCGAGGTGTCAGTTTCATTTATGACTGTGACAGTATGGATGGTGCTGAGTAATGACATTCGGAGCACGACTTCTGTGTCTCGATGTCATAAAAGGTGTTCATGTTAGGGCCAGTCGTGCTGAAAAAGCAATCTCTAGCACAGTGGGAAAAGCAATGGCAAACAAACTCACTTCTCGTCATGCCTTGCACGCTTAATTACGGCACCACCATCGGTTTTTGCGGTTTCCTTTGGATCACATCATGTTTGGTGTTGCTATGAGAGGAGCTAACCAACCTCCGAGCTGAAGACTTAACAGAAACATTTACGACACACAAAACTTAGTATGTCTGATAAAATGTAATCTTTTACACTGTTCTGTTGGAGATTTTGAAGAGAAGATTCACATCTAATAGCGATATTATGTAAATACCAGTGGCAGTGTCCGGCTCCATGGCTAAATGGTTAGCGTTCTGGCCTTTGGTCACAGGGGTCCCGGGTTCGATTTCCGGCAGGGTCGGGAATTTTAACCATCAGTGATTAATTTAGCTGACACGGGGGCTGGATGTGTGTGTGTTGCCTTCATGATCATTTCATCCTCATCACGACGCGCAGGTCGCTTACGGGAGTCAAATCAAAACACCTGCACTTGGTGAGCCGAACATGTCTTCGGACACGCCCGGCACTAAAAGCAATACGCCTTTTCATTTCACCAGTGGCAGTCCTTGAATTGAAAATGTCACAGATAAAATCATGTCAGGAGACATGTTATGAAATATTAGGCTAAATACGCGAATGCTTTTAGCCGACATTTTTAATTGGGCTTCCAATTATATAATCCAGAGGTGCTCGCGCTGGGCGTTTCGTCCCGCGGGTCCCCAGCACTGTAAGTGGGTAAGCTGGCAGACGATGAGCGTATGCTATTCAGCCACAGTGACGTTGTGCTTACGTCACAAGCAGTGTAAGCGGGCGAGCAGGCAGGCGGTGAGTGTATGCTATTCAGTCACAGTGACGTTGTGCTTACGTCACAAGCAGTGTAAGCGGCCGAGCAAGCAGGCGGTGAGTGTATGGAATTCAGTCACAGTGACGTTGTGCTTACGTCACAAGCAGTGTAAGCGGGCGAGCAGGCAGGCGGTGAGTGCATGCTATTCAGTCACAGTGACTTTGTGCTTACGTCACAAGCAGTGTAAGCGGGCGAGCAGGCAGGCGGTGAGTGTATGCTATTCAGGCATAGTGACGTTGTGGTTACGTCACAAGCCGTGTAAGTTGGGCGAGCAAGCAGGCGGTGAGTGTATGCTATTCAGCCACAGTGACATTGTGGTTAAGTCACAAGCAGTGTAAGCGGGCGAGCAGGCAGGCGGTGAGTGTATGTTATTCAGCCACAGTGACGTTGTGTTTACGTCACAAGCCGTGAAAGTTGGGCGTAGTTGTCCCAGTCACTCTCGATCACTGTGGCGAAAGACGAGTTCGAAAGGGAGGCAGAAAATAATGAAATAAGTAAGAATTAGCCAACAACATAGAAGAAGCTGCTCACCAGCTACAGAGCCTCTATACCATAGCAGCTAAAACCGGCTTGAGGGTCAATATAAAGAAAACTGAGTTCATGACTAACATAAAGGGAGTCCCACCTACTATGCCACTGGAAAACACCACCAGCAGTGAAGTACCTCGGGGAGTGGATTTCAGCAACCGAGAATGAGACATTAGCAATAAACACCAGATGCACCAAGTTGGAAAGGATCTACTATACCTGTAAGAGCATCTATACATCCTAGTGCCTCTCTAAGAACCTTAAACTCCAACATTACAATTCAGTAGTAAGACCGTCCGTACTGTATGCCTCTGAGTGTCTTCTGATGAACAGAAAAGGTCCACTGAGGAAGCTAGAGCTCAAGGAACGAAAAATACTAAGGAGGATTTTAGGACCAATAAGAGAAGGAGATGGTACTTACAGGATAAGGCACAACAAAGAGATCTATGACCATCAAGAAGACATGGTTACATCCATGAGGAAGAGGCAATTGACTTTCTATGGGCATTTGACTCGTATGAGTACTTACAGATTTACCAGCAAGATCTTTACCACTACAGGCAGAGGGAAAGCGTCCAAAAATAAATGGATCACCACAGTGAAGTCCGACTTAGAACAGCTGGGGATTTCAGAACAAACCATACAGGATCGTGTATTATTCCGGCAGTTAACCTTTCAAGGTGACTTTCCAGAGTCTCTCACCAGCAGACAGAGTACAGGCACCACCCGACCGAAGTGGACCGAGGAAAGGAAACAAGCACACAGCCAGAAGATGAAAGCTTTTCTGGACAAGGAAAAAACAGAATTTCCATACAAGGAGTCGAAACGAGCCCCGTGGTCCTCAGTAGGCCCAAACGACAAGAAGAAGAAGAAGAAGAAGAAGAAATAAGTAAGAAATAAGTTATTTATGTGCATTGCAGTGTATGTATGTTGACCGGATACAATAGAGTGTCAGGCCTACATCCTCAAATATTTCTGTAATTTGCGTAATGAATCACAGTTTTCACTATTAACTTTGAAGAGGTGCTTTAAAAGCATTTCTCATATAATACAGAGTTAAGGTGGATAAGCTGTGACTTGTGGTTCCTTGGGTTTAAATTATCTGATAAACTCACCAACAATCCAATCATACTTACCGGGAATAACATCAATTAGGTCATTTATTTGAAGGTATACTATACATCTATTTGGTGGATACATTTACATTGTTGTTGCACTTTTAATCTTGGATAGTAAATATCTATGTCCCCACTCGTGATGAAACTCCCTCTCCATTTAGAGACTAGCTATTATCATCGGACGTCTGATAAGTTTCCAAATTCAGTG
Organism: Anabrus simplex; assembly: GCF_040414725.1. NCBI lineage: Eukaryota > Metazoa > Arthropoda > Insecta > Orthoptera > Tettigoniidae > Anabrus > Anabrus simplex. Next base: position 160,602,391 of record NC_090267.1, on the reverse strand, counting down.
AACAGGGAAATTCAAACAACACTACAACACTGTGCAATATCAAACAGTGGACTTGTTGAATTATGTAAATATATTACATTTTGCTGAATGAATAACAGGAATTTTACTTTTTTAAGAAATGGAAATACTGGTATTCCCATCCGAGGAATTGTAAATCGCAGCTTGGACGCTTAAACCTGTACCTTTTTAAATTGTAACACAAAAATTATAACATGTTAGTTTTCCTTGAATGTATAAATATAAGAAAATAAAACCGACTGTTTAAATCGAGCGCAGTATAAATCAAACCGGAATATCTTGAAAAGGTCGTTTTTTTCTTAGCGTTTTCATCTTAAATACTGTATCCCATTCAGCATTTCGCTAAGTAGTGGAGGGGAGCTTCGTAATGACAATCGAACGTCACTGTTTCCTTCCCTGCAAGGTGCGTTCACTCTCTCGCTTCACTGTGACGTATGCTTGCTACGTAAGCTGCCCGCATTTACGTCACGTCATCCCAACCGCACTGGGCTAGCCTCAACGGGCGCCCAGCCGAGCACCTCTGATATAATCTATCCATTAAAGTTTCATGTTCCATTTGCCCCTCCTCCCCTACCCTTCTGAGCGTCCCTACTAGCTTATACCTTAATTTGTCTTACGAAAGGTCAATAACTCTGTATTTCTTATATTTCAGACCCAAAGAAGAACACAAGAACAAAAGAAATGCAACAATTTACACGTGCATTTTTCCTGTATTTGGTAGTGGACTTTACCTACGGTGACTTTCTCTTCCAGCCAACCCAACTGTTAAACAACCAAAAATACACAGGACTGATAAAGGTTACTACTTCTCTCGTGGATGGATATTTACATGGCAGTAGTGGGTTAATGAGCATAGTTGTTGGTTCAAATCAATCGATAATATCCCATAAGCTTCTACAGCATATGCACCAGTACTCTCCTACTGCACTGCAGCTGGTGGACGTGAAGAAGGAGGCGAACAAACTCGCCTACAGCAGGAGTGTTGTGTATCTTCTCTTCCAGGATGACGTATCTGACGTAACGGTGGCCTCTAACATCGATCATCTGAGACGACTGGGTGGCTGGGACTCTCGTGCCTTCTTCTTGGTTGTTACTGAATTGGTGGGGAGTAATTTGTCATGCAGTGCTCACCTAATTTTTGAAAGGTTTCAGAAATATAATATACTGAATGTTGCCTTAATACTCCATAAATCAGTAGAAAGTGCAAATAAATCCGTCAATGAGGTTCTTTCCTGTTATGAGACCAAAGTCCTGACTTACAATCCGTTTGAAGTTAACGGCAGTTTCAACGGTATAGTAGATATCACACACCTTGCATTGAATGGCAATATTCGAATATTAGGTGAGGTAAAGCTTAGAAATTTACACAAGAATATTCTCAGAATATCTCTTCTTGAAGTCCCCCATTATATTGAATCATGCAATTGCAAATACAATGCCACAGGTATAGACGTGCAAATGATGGACATGGTGACTTCAAACATGAATGCAACACCTATCATAACTGTGTTTACTGACAAGCAAGGCACTATATCGTTAATAACAGATATCACTTTTTCTAGAAATAATATGTCATTCAACTCTTTTGCATGCATGATCTCGCTGTTGGGCATTCTAGACTTCACATATCCTCACACAATTGAAACGATGACCATCGGAACACCAGGAGCTGATCGAATTCCTCAGTACAAGAATTTGTTTTTGCCCTTCGACAGATTAACATGGATTTTTGTCTGCTGTAGTCTTCCTTTTATGGCCATTACTTGGTATACCATTAACTGGCTTGAGAGTTTATCAAATTCTTCATCCAAAAATAAATACAGTTTCTCATTTGTTTCGATGGCCACAGTTTCAACCTTCTTGTCAGTATCCTTCTCCTCACCTACTGCTCCTTCTGAAAGGCTGGCTTATATCTTTTGGATCTTTTCCTGCTTGATAATAACAAATTCATTTCAGGGTTCTCTTTCAAGTTTCCTTTCCGTCCCGTTCTTTCAACCAGAAATAAATACTATTGAGCAATGGTACGACTCCGGTTTACCTATCCTTATGTCCCAAGTGGGTTACGAGCAAATGAAAGATTTTAATGACGAAGAAGACAAGCTCACTAAAGTTGTTGCTAGGATCTTAATTGAAGAATCAGATCCCAAGAGGTTTAGAGATGTTTCTATTCACAGAAATGGATCTATTTTCGCATATAAATTCAGACATACATTTTGGACCAAAAGGAAAGAATACTGTAAAGTGGGAAGGTCCTTGATACATCTGTCGGATGAGGGAATTGGGCACATACCTATGGCATTTATGGTTTCTAAGGACTCTCCTTATTTACCGAGACTTGATATCCTTATTCAACGGGTTATTGAGGGAGGCTTCCTTAGTAAGTGGTACGACGACGAATTGCACAGAGGATATATAACCCAGACGCTTTGTTATTCTGGAAATTATCATTCGGAGCCAGAACCTTTTACAATGCAGCATTTACAGACAGCATATTGCATGCTCTGCTTTGGACTTGTGTTAAGTGCACTCTGTCTAGTGACAGAGTTACTCTGTTGTCGGAGATCTTCACACTTATTGCAAATAAAACTTAGGATGTAACTGGAGCATTTTTCAGCTAAATCACTCATGAATCACCTTCAGTACAGCGGTATTCTCTGCTTATGACAAACTTTTTGGGTTATCTAGAGTTGAACCTCTGTTAACCGGAACAAAGGGGGAGAAAGTGGTTTCAGGTAATGACAATTATGAATAACAATTAAAATATCATTTTTATGGTTAAGAAATGTTTTTGATGTTTTAAATGAAAGCAAATGAAAACAATACAAATAAAATGTTAACAAAGCATTTTAATAAACCGAAACTACTTCACATATTTAGAACAAACTATATTCAATTGTGTATATACTTATACTGTACATATTGCACTATTTTTGGGAAAAAAAGTCTTCTAAATTATTTTGGTTTTCTTTTCACATCGTTTTCTAACCGCTATGTCACACCTACGTTTTATTAGTAGAATTTCAGAAGGTTTTGATCCGTCATATCACAAACTGAGTTAGAGAAGGGAAGGAGGCAGTGAAGGTCAAAATCCAAGCATTCTGTTACTCATTCCCCTGGTCATAATTATAACATAACAATGATACGTCAATTCGTTTTTACTGAAACTATTTTTTTCAGTCGATTCGGTTAAACGGCATTTCTGTTAAAAGTGTTCCGGATAACATAGGTTCTACTGTATTTTTATGATCAGTGCTCCACCTAGTCTACGGTAGTTTATAACAGTGGCTCACATCCGTGGCTCCATTTTCCTGCTGATCATACACTATGGCAGTTACGATCGTTTAAGGCGAGAATATTCTAATCCTTGTATTTATTTTTGGGTAGGATACTACCCTATGTAGAGAAACGAAGTGCTATAACAATCAATATTTATCAAAGTGATTTAGTGTAGTAAAAAGACTACAGCATATTTATGTTTATAACCTCTTAGACCAAGACGAGAATAGGTGGAACAAATATAATTTTAGACATGATACAGGTTTTTGGACTTATGCCGTGTCAAGAAAATAAGGTGAAATTCTTCACGTTTCAGATTTTACTTTATTTCTAAATACATGATTGAATAGCTGGAGTATTCACTTTACCGGAACATTGTATAGGTAATAGACCTTGTGCATATGTGTACCCCAAAACCTACACTGAATTACATCCTTGTGGATTATATTATTGAAACCTCGTTCTCAGTAAAATATTTACAAAAAAACCTATATACAGGAAACACTTTACTTTTTGCAATGGAAAGAGGCTCTTTTTTCGCATAATCCATCCTAGAAATTAGATTGTAAGTTGTTTCTTTTTCGATTAAGTACTTTTTCAATTGAATTAAAGTATATTTGAAATGGACTATGTAAATTTTTAAAAACATCACGGTTATGGTCCCCAACGGGCACCATGTCGTTTGTTGAATTTACATATCGTTTAGCGCTACATTTTCTCCTCACTCATCTGCACTTTTGTCCTTGATTAGTTAGATCAGGGTCAGCCAACTGGCTGGCGTGTGGTGTAAGAGGGCGCGTGTGACGTCGGAGAGCAAGTGTGACGTATGAGCGCAGAAGGTGGGGAGATGCTGTGAGACGAAAAGACAGCCTCGCTTTGTAATAAACACGTGCAGTGCCATACGTAGTGGTGGTGGTAGTCGTAAAGTACGTATGGATGAACCGGGCACATAACGGTGCGACAAGCTACCTACCCCTCCGATCTTGTTATCTTTATGGGAAGATCTATATTTATTTGTTGAAAATGATAGGAATGCTACAGCTAAATGTTTTGTTTGTATATGTAGAAATAAAATTGCTTTGTAACTCTTATGCTACTTCATAACAAAGTTACGTTACAATAAAATAGTTAGAGAGAAATATATACTATACATACCGCATTGTACCTGCAGCACTTGGGCCTCCCCCTACGAATGACGTTGTGTTTCCCCTCGCCCCTCGAGCCTTCACTTCTCAGTTACAGTACTAAGTACTTCGTTTCGCTGCCCGAGCAGAGTGTATGACGTGTTACCTGACATCACATGTACACGCAGTTGGCTGACTCTGAGTTAGATCGTTTTTGTAAAATTTTTAAGTATTATAAACTAATAGTTCACACCCTTTTTCACTAAACATCACAAACATATCAGAACGCACATCACTCATATCGTACCACCTCGCAGTATGCCAACCGACAGAAGAAGCGTGTGCCGATGTTCTTGGTCACAAACTGCCTTATGACTCATATCAAAACAAAAGGGTTTGGAATGTGACACTTTCTCTGAAAGAACGCCTGCACTTTTTTAAATAACGTCAAAAATAATATTTACTTTTGTACGTAATGTGAGGACGGAACAACATTTATATTACGTAGAGCAAAACAGACATCCGATGAAAATCGAATAACCCCCCTCCTCCAGAAATTAGCGCCGATGCAACTCGGCAACAACCCTAGAACTATCTACTGTAGAAAACATTCCAGTTTCTACATTTAACACGTGAAATGAGTAATTTAATACCGAACAAAGGCAATCTGTATACATAAAGTTGTAGGGGGTCCGCTGTCTGTAATTTCGTTTGTTTTGCCAATTTTTCAGATATTTATACATTTTAGGTCAACTCAAGACCGAATAGGTGGTTTTCATTTTTCGTGTCTGTTTGTATGTTTGTCTGTTTGTCTGTCTGTTCCACCATCACGGCGAAACGGATGGATAGATCTCAACCAAACTTCATATTTAGATTATACTCATCCCGAGGAAGGTTTCGATATGCATATCATTTTAAAATCTTTGAATAGACGGGGGTTTATAGGAAAACCAGAACGGTTTTCCTCCATTTTCTCTGATACTATTGATTTCCTGTAAACTCCGTGGACCGTATGTGAAACGCATCTTCATTATAAACAACTTTTGTTATGTTCATTATTTATCTTATGAAAATAGTAAATATTTTTTGTGGGTATAATGCTCTGCATTGAGTGACCGACAGACCGACAACGAACCTACAGGTTACCATGGCAACGTCTCTGACTGCATCCCAGCAGGGAAGTAACATATTGCCATTTTCCTCATCATGCTTTTAAATTCGTGGTTGTTCCATGGGTAGAAGGCAAGAGAGGCGTCAATTGACCATTCTGCGGGATATTGACGGAATATCGTTGGAGGTTATAACCACCGTCGAATAGCTTAAGTAAAAATACCATTAGTCATCTTCTTATCTGTTTACCTAAGAATCCCTGCGTTTAAATGTATCCTCTGTTAGCGCTTTCTTATATCCATAACTCACACCAGCATAATTTATTGAGGGGCGTTTGATTTTCCAATACATTCACTTGGTATTTACATATTTGTCGTCATCCGGATATCCTCAGTTATAATCCATTTTCTATTTGTCAGCTTTCTTAACTGTATTCTTTTCTTCCTTAATTACTCCGTATGTATGCGAATGCTAATCCCGAAAGCTGGACACACTTTTATTTGAGGAAATATTCTAAGGTACGCAAATGTATAACTTTTGGCCCCGGAAAATATCGAAATATGGATACAATTTTAACGACGGTGCATACCTCCGTTTCGGGATAATTGGCGGCTAATCGGTAAGTCATATCACAAATCAGAAAGCACAATCGCGTTTCGTTTTGGAGAGATCTACAACTTTGGTCCTATTACTTTTTGTCGTATAACTATCCCTTATACGTTAAATAGAGTTGTATTTCTCGATTTCAAGTTAATTTTGTACTTTTACATGTAAGTTATATGTTATCTTTTGGCACACTTATAGGAAAGATAGAATCATGATTCATGACATTCGACACGCACATTGGCATGAGCAGTGGCCATGTGATAGCCAAATTGTATGATTCTAGCTGTCACATGAGTATCAAAAATATAAAGTAGTATGTGAAAACTGTACAAAATCTCACCCCATTCTATGACTCTAACTCAATCAAACCATAAATATAGGAGATACGAGAAGATGTCATGGAACCAGCCATGTAGAACACTGAACGAGGCGTCTAATGGTGAAGTCCGTTTGTAGATATGCCTTGCAGTTTCAAAGCAGTAAATCTCGAAATAAAGGTCTGCACTGCTAGACGTGTCCATGCTTGCTTATCTATATAAATAAAGTTGTAGGGGGTCCGTTGTCTGTAATTTCGCTTGTTTTGCCAATTTTTCAGATATTTGTCCATTTTAGGTCAACTCAAGACCGAATCGGTGGTTTTAATTTTTCGTGTCTGTCTGTTTATCTGTTTGTTTCATCATCGCGGCGAAACGGCTGAATAGATCTCAACCAAACTTCACATTTAGATTATACTCATCCCGAGGAAGGTTTCGATGCGTATCATTTTGAAATCTTTGAATAGACGGGGGGTTTATAAGAAAACCAGAACGGTTTTCCTCCATTTTCTCTTATACTATTGATTTTCTGTAAACTCTGTAGACCGTATGTGAAAGGTCTCTTCATTATAAACAACTTTTGTTATGTTCATTATTTATCTTATGAAAATAGTAAATAGTTTTTGTGGGTATAATGCTCTGCATTGAGTGACCGACAGACCGACAACGAACCCACAGGTTACCATGGCAACGTCCCTGACTGCTTGCCAGCAGGGTAGTAGCTTATAGCCATTTTCCTCATCATGCCTTTAAATTCGTGGTTGTTCCTTGGGTAGAAAGCAAGAGAGGCGTCAAATGGCCATTCTGCGAGATATTGGCGGAATATCGTTGGAGGTTATAACCATCGTCGAATAGCTTAAATAATAACAGCATTGGTCATCTTCTTCTCTGTTTACCTAAGAAACCCTGCGCCTAAATGTCCCCTCTGTTACTGCTTTCTTATATCCATAACTCATACCAGCATAATTTATTGAGGGGAATTTGATTTTCCAATACATTCACTTGGTATTTACATATTTGTCGTCATCCGGATGTCCTCAGTTATAATACATTTTCTATTAATTTCAACTTTCTTAACTGTATTATTTTCTTCCTTAATTACTCCGTATGTATGCGAGTGCTAATCCCGAAAGCTGGACACTTTTTTCTTTGAGGAAATATTATAAGGTATGCAAATGTATAACTTTTGGCCTTGGAAAATATCGAAATATGGATACAATTTTAACGACGGTGCATACCTTTGTTTAAGGATAATTGGTGGCTAATCGGTAAATCGTATCACAAATCAGAAAGCGCAATCGCGTTTCATTTTGGAGAGATCTACAACTTTTGTCCTATTTCTTTTTGTCGTATTTCTATCCTTTATATGTTAAATAGAGCTGCATTTCTCGATTTCAAGTTAATTTTGTACTTTTACAGGTAAGTTATATGTTATCATTTGGCACACTTATAGGAAAGGTAGAATCATAACATTCGGCACGCACATTGACATGACCAGTGGTCATGTGATAGCCAAATTGTATGATTCTAGCTGTCACATGAGCATCAAAAACATAAAGTAGTATGTGAAAACTGTACAAAATTTCACCCCATTCTATGACACTAACTCAATCTAACCCATAAGTATAGGATATACGAGAAGATGTCATAGGACCAACCATGAAGAACACTGAAAAAGGCGTCTGATGGTGAAATCCGTTTGTACATACGTCGTACAGTTTCAAAGGAGTAACTATCGAAATAAAGTTCTGCACTTCTAGAGAGTGACTGTACATTGACTATTTTGGCAAAATTTCCATACAAGTTATCCGTTTCAGGTGTAGTAATGACCATCTGCATATTTTTCGCTATGGTGTCTGTTTGTTTGTCTGTCTGTTTGTCTATAACTTTGAAACTCCTCAATATATTTCCACCAAACTTCATATTTAGAATCTACCTGTCCTTGAGTAGGTTTTAGGGCAAATATTGTTTCTAAATCCCTGAACTGACTGGGGGTTTATACGAAACCGAAACCTAGATTTTGTACTGCTACAAATATATACACAACCAAACTTAATGGAAATCTACCTGCCTTAATGGAAATTAATTTCTAAACATTTTTTTCTCATGTGCATCATTTCGATACGAGGATTAATAAGGGAGATATCATTAACGGACCGTTTTTCGGTACAAGTCCCACCGGACTTAACTCAGGAACGGGTGCATGTAAAGCGTACTTCTTACAACTTGAAAACTACTGAAAATATTTGAACCAAACTTTATATTTAGCATCCACCTATCCAAAGGTAGGTTTTAAAGGTCAATAACATTTCATGTTTCCGGAATGGACTGGCGGTTTATAGCGAACCGAAATGGTGTTTTTACTATTCCACAATATATACAGTACAAGACCAACCTGACTGAAAATCGACCAAACTTGATGGAAATCCATTTCTAAAACTTCCTTTTTCATGTGCATTTTATCAACAGGAGGATTAATAAGGGAGATAACATGAACGGTCGTTTTTGCAGGTTAAGTCCAGCGGACATAGCCCAAAATATGTTTTAGATAGAGCAGATTCCTTATCTATCTATATAAATAAAATCGTAACGACTATGTGCCTGCACAATAACTATTTTGGCGAAATTTTCGTACAGTTACCCGTTTAAGGGGTAATAATGACCATCTGCATATTTTTTGGTTTAGTTTCCTGAAAGTCCTAATTTTTACACTCCTCGCCCAAAATCCAGATTGCTGCATGATCTGCCAGACGAACAAGAACATTAAAATTTGGCAAAATCATACGTTTTAGCCTGTAACGGACGGCAAAGTTCCAAGATTTTTAAATTTTTCACTTTTTATCTCTGAAGAATATGGAAATATGGAGGCAATTTTAATGATGGTTCAGACCTTCGGGAAGTGTTATCACATAACCGATGGCACAATCTCCGTTCAATTTGGAGTGATCTACAACCTTGGTCTTATTACTTTTTGTCGTATCTGTATCCCTTTTACATCTGATATTTCTCTATTTCTCGATGTTAAGTAAATTTTGACATTTCACATGCATAATTCATACTTTCAATCACTTATAGAAAAGATAGAATCATCAAACTCTAGACGAAAATTGACCCACCCAGTAGCCATATGTGAGCCAAATGCTATGTATGTAGCTGTCACATAACTATCCGAAAAGTAATGCAATGTGAGATAATCTTACACGAACTTTACCCTATTCAACGTTTCCAACTCAATCTGACCCATGAATAGATGAGATATCATAGGACCAGTCATTTAGGCCGCTAAATTCGGTGTCTTATGGTACAATCGTGTGTCGATATGACGTACCGTTTAGCAGCAGTTAATATGTAAATGAAGGTCTGCAATATTGTAAACAAGCATATACTTTCGTATGTCGATCTATACATGTTCACTGATGTCGATTTGTAGCGATCGAGAAAGGGTGTGCCTGCTATTGTAATCAGTACTTCCCACACCGACTTTGACTGGCAGTAGCAATGGAGTCCTTCTCCAACTCCTGTGTAACTGGCATTAGTAAGGAAGGCCTACCATTGTAATGAATAATTCACTTCTCGATTTGACTTGCAGAAGGCAAGGGAGCATGCCGTTTTGTTTAAAACTGCCCTACCCGATTGTGTTTGGCTGTAGGCAAGGGTGCCCGCCATTATAAACAAATGTACCCATCTAAAATGTGACTGGCATTAGGCACAGTGGCCTGCTACTTTGATGGAAACGCTCCAACTTGGTGTGACTGGCAGTAAGCTGGCTGGCAGAAGGAAAAGAGGCCTGTCATTATAATAACTGCACAACTCAATTTCGACTGGTAGTAGGGAAGTTGCCTGCTATTATAATAAAAACTCCTCAACTGTAATCTGTCTGGAAGTAGGAATGGGGGCCTGCCATTGTAACGAAAACTCCCCAAATAGATTGTGACCGCGCAGTAGGCAATGGGTCCTGCAATTATAATGTAAACTTCCCAACTCTTTTGTGAACGGCAGCAAACAAGTGAGCCTGCCGCCATCATCACAAATCCGTTACAAACACTTTACATTGGAAACAGCGTATGGGTACCTCCCCATGCTGTTTCTCGGATAATGCTAAGGGACATGCAATTTTAAAACAATCTTATTTACTGCATGTACAGTATGTACCGTACTTTGATATTCGAATACAATGTAGAATACCGTAGCGAAGCACGGGTACATTTGCTGGTAATAAATAAAATGCTGGGGTGTGATATACAGTATGTACGTACTATCACAGCTGAACAACAAAACAAATAAATAATATTTGTATACATAAATCTCGGATGCTCTGTTGCCACATGTAACGCAAGAAAATACTAATTTTAGAAATATTGAGTTTTTAGATAATTATTAATGTAAAGAAATACTTTACTCCGACAGTTGACAAAAATTATTTGCAAACCCGTCAAAGTAACTTATTCAAAATTCATCTTGTATGTGCCTTTCCTTGTGTTTTGTTGTCTGGTTGGAAGCAACGTAGTTCATTGTCGATTTGTTAACAGTGTAAATGTAGTCTCAAATAATATCTCAATCGTTGAACACAATGTGTAATATGAAAGAGAAGTTTAAATATATATTATTGAATAAGATCTTTATTGACCGTAAAGGACGAAAGAACTAAACTCCGTCTTTCCCTTTCCTCACGTTTGTATTGAAAAGAAATCGTGTTGTGAGATTTAATCTTAATTTGTCATTACAGTTTTACGTCACACTGACACGGAGAGATCTTATGATGAGGATGGGGGAAAGGTCTAGGAATGAGTGAGAAAGAAGTAACCGTGGCCTTAATTAAGGTACAGCCCCGGCACTTACCTGGTGTGTAAATGAGAAGCCACGGAAAACCATCTTCACGATTGCTGACAGTGGGGTTCGAATCCACCATCTCTCGAATGCAAGCTCACAGCTACGTGACTCGAATCGCATGGCTAACTTTCTCGGTTTGGGCATATATTTTCTTCTTCTTCTCCTCTTCTTCTCTCCCTTTGTGCCTTTAGACGTCGGGACATTTCAACCATTTACTAAAGTGTCTTCTGTCGTGCACCATTCTCTGAACCTCACCAAGGGTCTTCCCTCGCTTCCTGATCAATTCCAAGATGTACTCCTCTCATTCAATCGATGGCCTCCCTCGTGTTCTTCTTCCTGTTGGTCTGGCTCGCCACACCTGCTTCGCTTTCCTTTCATCTTCCATTATTTCTAGGTGACCAATCCAGCCCAATCCTCTCCTCTCAATGACATCCAATTATTGGCTCCTGCTGAAGCTCATCTCACACTGTGGTGTTTCTAATATGGTCTCTTCGTGTTTTCCCGGCAACTTTCCGCAAATATCTCATCTCAGCGGCAACCAAACGGCTCTCCAGTTTTTTATGCACTGTCCAACCCTCTGCACCATACAGGAGGGGTGGCAGGTATATAGCCGCATTTGTGTGTTTCTAATAATGTCTTTATTTCGTATGATTGTATTGTTTATACCATAGTAAACTTGATTAGCTTTTCTAATTCTGTTGTTTATTCCTGCCTCTAATTTTCCATCCTCTCTGAAAATGGTGCCCAGATACTAAATTTGTTCCACTTGCTCAATATCCTCATTGTTCCACTTGATCTGAAGCTGCACTTTTTTTCTCCTTTGGTGAACTGCATGACCTTGGTTTTGCTCGCATCCACTTCCATCCCACGGTCCTGGAAGGCATAAGCCCATTCAGATAAGAGCTTGTTGGAGATCGTCCTCTTTCCCAGCCAAAATCAGAATGTCGTCTGCAAAGACCAGGGATTGAACATATATTGGTCTCAACCTTAATTCTTTTAGTTCTTCTTTTACACTGCTTAATGACTTGGTTCATGAAGATCACAAAGAGAAGAGGGTTCAAGCTGTCACCCTTCTTTACTCCCTTCGCCATTTCAAATTCCCTGGAGCATTTACCAGCTATTCTCACAACTCCTTGGACTCTATTGTACATGCTCCTAATGCGGCATAAGAGAGTCCTGGTTACCTTTTCATCTTCAAGTGCTGCCCAAAGCTGTTCCCTGGGGACCGAGTCAAAAGAGGCCTTTAGGTCGACAAATGCAGTTAGAACATCCTTCCCTCGACTACGTCGTTTCTCTATAACGGTTCTTAGTGTGTATATATGGTCGTGTGTTTGTCGACTTGGCCTGAAAGCACACTGTTCTTCTTCCAACTTTTCCTCTACTTCTTGTCTCAGCCTCCTCTCCAATATGCGAGAGTATATCTTTCCGGCCACACTGGAAAGACAAATTGCTCGATAGTTTGCACAGTCCAGAGTGCTGCCCTTCTTATCCTTTGGAATCTTCTGAATGCACCATGCTTGTTGTCATATCCTTGTCATCCACTTCACCACAGCCTCTCCTCCATACTTCATCAATTCCGGTGAAATTCCATCCCAACCAGCTGCCTTGCCCAACTTCATTTGAGTAACAGCCTCTCTTACTTCACTCTGCATAATTGTCTCCCCTTCTTCTAGTTCTTCTTCTGCCCCGTTACCGGCGTCGTTTTGTGAATTCTGGTCTGTGCAGAACACATCCTCATAGTACGTGCTCTATGTATCAAGGCTGTCCCGTGGCCTCGTTTGGATCTTCTGGTTCCTGTCTTTAATGTTTCTGATTCTCTTTCCAGTTTTGCCTTGGAGGGATCTAAGTATCTTCCAAAACTTCTTCTGATTATTTCTGTATTCTGATTCCATTTCCTCACCAAATTCCTGCCAGTTCCTTTCTTTTGCCTCTTGCAGTTGCCGCTTTGCTTCATTAAGTGCTTCAACATAATTCCTCCAGTCCTCTACACTTCTTGTTCTCATGTACTCCTTCCAAGCTACCTTCTTCCTCCTTACACCTTCCTTGACTTCCTCAGTCCACCACTTTGTTCGTTTCCATCGTGTGTTTACTGTAGTTTTCCCACAGACCTCTTCTGCTACTTTGATAATATTCGTCTTAAATTCCCTCCATCTCTCTTCTAAGTTCCAACCTCTCTCATGTTCTTCTCTTTCTGTTTGCTGAATTGTTTCCCCCAACTTCTGAACATAATTCTGCCTTACCTCTTCCTCTCTAAATGCAGAAATTCTTATTTTCTCAAATCGAAAATGTGAGGGTGTGGGTGTAGCCTTGAACCTTGTTTTCATAACCAGAAGCCGACGTTTTGTACTCATTTCTGCACTGCGGAAGACCCTTACATCTAGTGCTGCGTAAATTATGTTCTTAGTGTAACAAAAGTAGTCAATGCAACTCGTTGCTCCTCGGCCTACTGCCTCAAAAGTTATTCTATGGATACTTTTAAGGAGGGGAAAAGAATTCCAGCATTTTTTCACCATTGGTATTGACGGTTCGTTCTGCTCCATGTTGGCCCATACATCCATGTCCTCGACGTAACCTATTTCCGATCCTAGCATTCCAGTCCCCCATCGCAATAACACGTCTACTTCTTTCCCAGGCTGTGTCATATCTTTTCCTGGAAGATATTTACAGTCAAGCCAAGCAGTAGCGGCGATTAGGGATAGAAGGGGGAGGGGAGAAAAAATACATAGACAAAAAATCCCGGGTTTGAAGGATATAGCAGCCGCGGGGGGAGGGGCATATATATCATCAAAAATTTTAAAAAGCTAAAAAAAAAGGTAAGATTTTTTCTGCTCTCTGAGCGAATTTCCACTGAGAGGTAAAGGTTGTCAGTTTACCAACTTAAATGCGGAAATAATAGTTCTTTTTCGGAGATTTTGATTGAATACTATACAAAAAACCTTCACAAAAGGAACAATATATTACAGACGTTTTACAATTACATAGAAGTACAGCGCGATTATACAATTAAAAACCATTTAGTGTTTGACTATACACTAAGAAACTAACAGACACTAAAGAGACTGCTAGACTGACGAATGCGCGTGGCAAGCGGATAAATCATACCTCAGTGTCCACGACCTTGACAAAAAATATACTCCTGCTACCCTTCCTCACAGCACATGCAAGGTCTCAACTACATGGTGTGGAGCTACACAAATCTATTAGCCGTGATGAACGACATTTTGTGTGTATTTCCGCTAATCATTTTGTTAATAATAAAAGGAAGGAATTAGTTGATCAGACATCAGGGCTTGTGCAAATTGCTTTTTAAAATAATTCCTAGTTTCTGTCGACTAAAATGTAATGTTTTGTCCACAAGGTGGGAGGGGGGTGACCCACTCGCCCTCCCCCCCCCCCCCCCGTAATCGCCACTACTAATTAGCCAAGAAAGAAATCAAACCAAACCCCAAACGACCAAGCGACCGCTGTTCAGCCCAAGTGCCTGCAGATTGGGAGGTGTCGTGTGGTCAGCACGACGAATCCTCTCGGCCGATATTCTTGTCTTTTTCGAGCAGGGACGCTATGTCACCTTCAAATAGCTACTCAACTGAAATCACACAGGCTGAGTGGACTTCGAATCAGTCCTCAGATCCAGGTAAGAATCCCTGGCCTGGCCGAAAATTGAACCCGAGGCTTCCGGGTAAGAGGCAGGCATGCTATCACAATCAAACCGGAGTTACTAATGTTTCTTTCAGGAGGTTCCCCTTGGTGCCCTGAGTATAGACCTCAGTAAATACTGTAGAGTGAGCGCTTGATACAGTCGATAAGCTTTCAGATTTAGGAAACCAACCACAGTGAGTGGATTATGTCAGAATTGTCTAGTTGCGCGCTTTGGGTTAGGTATCAAATTTCATATCACATATCGATTTCAATAAAGCTTTTAGAACACCCACATCTCTCTCCTTCCCAGGAATACCCAGTATACGTTACACATTTAAAAGTTTAATATTTACATTTTTCTTCCACGTGTGTGAGCATGATAAAGCACATAATGATACTAACTCTTTTAAGGACTGGAAGCTTTTGTCTTTTCTTTAGGAAACCTTTAACTTTTGCAAGACTGAAAAAAAGAAGAGCTCAATCGCACTCCAACTTTAATGTAGATGCAGTTAGACCATTTTTAAAGGCTATTTGTTTTAAATTTATCAGGTAACTTTTGAAGTTCCATTTCGTTGTGAATACATAAATTTGCTTTAGATTCATTAGATAACTTTTGAAGGCCTACATTAATGTAAATATAATATTATTTAATTATTAAAGGTTAAACGGCATTGGTTAACTATCGAAGGGTATACTTATTATACGCGAATGCATGTCTTCGTAGGATCTCGGCTTAATCCGAACGTTCTTTGTTTCTTAACTCAACTACATCAACAGTTTATTTCTCAACGTACACTCTTATTCATTCAATTTCTGATTTGTATTCACTTGTTATTTGTTGTGTGAAAATAAAGGTTATGTTTCTGTGTGATCTATTATTTAAATTACATATTGAATCCTATACCCTTAATTATTTGACGTATGAGCAATGGAAACGTGTGCAATGTTCTAATAGAAAGAAGAGCAGAATCGCATACAAACAACTTCTTGACGACAGCTGGGGAAAAGATTTATTGCACCAGAAGGACATCCTAATTTTCGCCTAACTGATAAGTTTTAAGAGCTAAGCTTAAAGAGGTAATTACTTGCAAATACTGTATTTCGAAAGTGACTTCATTTACCACTGATCTGTATTTAGGACTGTGATCCAGGTGGCAGATTTGCTATCAGTTAATTACTTGTTTTTTCTTATTTCAAAGAAGTAGGAAATTTGTCGAACATTTCCCTCGGAAAATCATTCTAAATACCAGTTCCTCTTCCTATAAACTAGTAATTGAATGGATGAGTTGAAAAAGGTATTATTCTTTAAAAAAAAAGGCAAACTAACCTAGAGAACCATGTTATCCTTTGAAGGTATCTACATCACCTGAGCAGTAAAACGATGGATGCGCAACATCTAGTTTCACGTATGTATACGCTACACCATTGTTTCACATTGTCACACCTGGCAATAATCTGTAATGTACGGTGTTATACCATTTACCGACCATGTACTGTTGTTCTTGCACCTGTATTCAAACAATAAAAAAGTAACATCAAGTGGATTTGCTATTTACAAGACCGACTCCAATCCTCAGACCGTAATATAAAAAAATCATGGCGGCCGAAGTAGCCGGAATGCTGGTATTGGATAACATGAAAATATCATGTACATATTATATAAAAGGTGGTAAATTAACATGATAAATGTAACATCATAGGGAAAATCACTTTTACATGTATGAAAACGCTTCGCCAAAAAGAATCACATATATTCTACTAGAAAAGAGACCAACAACCTGATTATTTAGAAATTTCAATTCGTCAAATAACGCTTTTTCTTAGATTTCACTTCGCTGGATAGGTGAAAATACATTATAAATCTGTTAAATTGATACTTCTAACATCATTTTGAATGTTTAAAAATCAATTAAGGTACGAAATTCCTCGATTTAATCGCTCTCATGAGAGCTGTGAAACACAATTTGTTGTCTTAATTTAGAAGTGGAGGACAATTTCTTAAATTCAGCACCAAACGAACAGGAAGTACACCCGAAATAATAATGTTATTGGCTTTACGTCCCACTAACTACATATGTTACGGTTTTCGGAGACGTCGAAGTGCCAAAACTTAGTCCTGCAGTAGTTCTTTTACATGCCAGTAAATCTGTCGACACGAGGCTGACGTATTTGAGCACCTTCAAATACCACCAGACTGAGCCAGGATCGAATCTGCCAACTTGGGGTCAGAAGGCCAGCGCCTAAACCGGAGTCACTCAGCCCAAGTACACCCGAAATGATTATGTTAACCCAGTGAACGGCCCTGATCATTTTAACATAATGTTGACATATGACATAACAGCACTTCACACAATGATGATAGTAACCTTAGTAATGAAACGTTCAGACACTAAAGATATAATAGGTCTTTACCCATTAAAGAACATGAGTGCAAAAGCTCTATTGACTAAACATTGATATTTAACCACATGGACGAGCTTTAGTTCGGTGCAATCTGCTTGATAACAGATAACCACGGCATGAATCGGAAGGTGATGGTAGTGTAAAACCCTACGTTACAAACCCAGCTAATCCCTCTAAGTCACTATATCTTCTGTGTAACATAGAGATAGGCACTATCGACTCAAAACCACTATCGACTAGTCGGGCGATAGTCCCTTCAAACTATCGACTGAATAGTCGAATGTTTTCAGTCGAACAAAAGTATTCATTACTTCCTGTTGAGAAGACTGAACAGTCGAATGATTTCAGTCGAAAGAAAGCATTCATATAACGCAAGTAGTCAGTCCATGAAAAACATTCGAATGTTTCCAGTCGAAACTCTCCGTATCAAAAGTGGAGAGTCGTGCTTTTACGAATTCGACTGATTTTAACGCAGTTTACCAATAATTAGAAATCACTTGTATAGACACCCATTAGAACAAAATTAATGTTATATTGAATGACTTACAAGTTTATTCAAAGGGACCCACGTTCGCAGCCGAGAAGTCCACACCACTCCAAATTAGGAATAAGAAGCTGCACCACCTGGATATCCCAGGTCCGTATTCCATTCACTGACCGACAGTGGATACCATATCCTTAATGCAGTTTTACATGGGGTTTTCTACATTCATTCCTGGCAAATGCCACAATAGTAGCCTACTGTACCTTGGGCGCATACCCCAATCCCAGACTTTTATAATCACACTATCGGGGAATTCACAGTTGCGCAGGTTAAAATCCGATTTACGCACTCGTCCGTACACGGCGCTAATAAATAGGGAGATGCCCTTAATACGAATCAGCATCATAGGAATGGTGCTAAATCGACAGTGAAACGTAGAAAGACGACAAGGAGGCTCTATTCCCGAACAGTGCTAACAATAATAATATGTAAAATTTGTTGCTGTAGTACACAATCAAGATATATATGAGAATAGCCAAACACACTACTACTGTATATTCTGGATTATTATTATAGTTATGCAGATTTTTATAGTTATGCCTTATTTATGAATAACGTAATTAATATAAACAAATATCCAACGAAATAAAGAACACATAAACGACAAGAGAAAATCGCCACATTAAGTATGTACCTATAAAGTTAACATATTATATATTACATATCCGAAATGACCATAAACCGATAGTTCCATTCGCTTCCGCGTCGGTGTGAGGGGAATGCGACTGAATTCAGTCGACTTGTTTTGTGCTGACTGGACAGTGAAACGTGGAGAGATCCTTGACGGGAATGCGACTGAATTCAGTCGACTTGTTTTGTGCTGACTGGAGAGCAAAGCGTGGAAAGATCCGTGACGGGGACTGCGACTGAATTCAGTCGACTTGTTTTTTAAAGTAGTCGACTGTTGCGATAGTTTAAACTATCGACTAGTTCGATAGTTATCAGTCGATAGTGCCCAGCTCTAGTGTAACAGTATACAGATTGCTCCATCTGTCACACTTATAAGTTTTGTTATACTCCAACATCCAGCCAAACATTTCAGTAGGCAAAACATAGATTATTGTAAAATAAACTTGCATCTAAATCACTCGACACTTTGAAACACATAGACACTGACGGAATAACACAACATCAATTATATTCTATCTAAATCAATAGTTTTCGAGGGACACGAATAGTTTGGAAGTAGAGAAATGGCTTCCTTAACCTAAGACTTATTCTCAAAATGATGTATGCACGCTACAGTTTTGTCATGGACTTCAAAATAATCACGATGTATATTCCTAATCCATTTCTATCTTAATGTTCTATTCCGTAGGAAACTTATGAATAGATTTATGAGAGGCATTGCCATAGTTAGATTAAAACCTGGTCCACCTAGTGTACTCATGTTTTTTAATGGGTAAAAACACGATCAAAACAAGCATATTCTCACATTACAGCGTATAATTACAGATCGTATGTGTCCACTGACTCATACAAATACACTCGTATACTCATATACTACAAAGAAACTAACATTTATCGTCAACTTTCTTAAAAGTACACAGACTACATACGATAACAACAAACCAAAACAAACCCAGATTTCCAACAATTCCGGCTACTCGATTCGCCATCTTTGAGCGATCGAGAGTAGCATTGTCTGAGGATTTTAGTCGATCTTGCTATTTACTACAATCTCACATTTTCTTGAGCCCTCGGCTCCCTACAGCCAGATCGGCACAGCGTTCGGTAAATGCTGTAATCGGAACATGCGTGAACAACTGTAGGAATGCTAATCGTCAGCCCATCGCCATCGGATGCCTGGTGTCCTCGCCTGGAGCCGTCTCGTCGCCGATCTGACGCGGGACCACAGTGTCCCCGCGTCCCCCGAGTCCTGAGTCCTTGCCGAATGGTTCGTCCATGAACCCGGAGAGGTAGGTGGCCATGTCCCACGATGTCGGGTCCCGAAGGATCCTCTTCTTCACGATAGCGTTACAAAAATGTTGCAAAGTTTGGGCTGGGAAGACTTGGAAGAAAGGAAACGAGCTGCTCGACTAAGTGGTATGTTCCAAGCTGTCAGTGGAGACATGGCGGGGAATGACATCAGTAGACGAATAAGTCTGAGTGGTGTCTTTAAAAGTGAAGATAAAGTTGGAATTCAAGAGGGCAAATTGGGGCAAATATTCGTTTATAGGAAGGGGAGTTAGGGACTGGAATAACTTACCGAGGGAGATGATCAATAAATTTCCAATTGCTTTGCAATCATTAAATGCAGGTGAGTAGTGATTGATTGATTGATTGATTGATTGATTGATTGATTGATTGATTGATTGATTGATTGATTGATTGATTGATTGATTGATTGATTGATTGATTGATTGATTGATTGATTGATTGATTGATTGATTGATTGATTGATTGATTGACACAGGTTAGTCTCGAAGGAGTGGTTTTTTTTTTTGTTTTTTTTTTTTGCCAGATAGAGAACTTCTTTACGATACATGGGCTTCACTCTTTCTAGTGTAGCTAGGTTATCCTTCAATAGGTGTTCCCAGATAATGTCTAAGGCGTATGTCATGATGGGGGCAGTTTTTATGTAGACTTTTTACTCTCACAATCAGCAGCATCCAAGTTATAAGGAACGCTCTGCCATCTGTTGAAAATATTTGGAAGGTGGGAAAAGTTAAAATATCAAAGAATATTTAGGCTAGCGGGAAATTGTATTCTTCCGTGGTCAGAGGACGTGAATACTGTCTGGCTTGACAGGTAGTAATCAAACATGGCTGCCTGCAATGACATTACTAAGGATCAGAATATTAATTAAAGTGTTAGTCGCTTACCAACCTGCTAAGTACTTAAATGTATTGCGGGTTAAGGTGATTAGTTGCTACCCTCGGAGGCACGGGTTCGATTCCCGGCTCTGCCATGAAATTTGAAAAGTGGTACGAAATCTGGAACGGGGTCCACTCAGCCTCGGGAGGTCAACTGAGTAGAAGGGGACTTGATTCCTACCTCAACCATCCTCGAAGTGGTTTTCCGTGGTTTCCCACTTCTCCTCCTGGCAAATGCCGGAATGGTACCTAACTTAAGGCCACGGCCACTTCCTTGCACCTTCCTTGTTCATCCCTTCCAATCTTCCCATCCCCTCAAAAGGCCCCTGTTCAGCATAGCAAGTGAGGCCACCTGGGCGAGATACTGGTCCTCCTTCACAGTTGTATCTTCCTGACCCAAAGTCTCGCGCTCCAGGACGGTAATTTGAGGCGGTAGATGTGGGATCTCTCGCTGAGTCCGAGGGAAAAACCAACCCTGGGCGCTTAACGGTTTAAGAAAGGAAGAAAATAATAATAATAATAATAATAATAATAATAATAATAATAATAATAATAATAACACATACATACATACATCATTATAGACCGTTATGCCTTTCAGCGTTCAGTCTGCAAGCCTCTGTGAATTTACTAAACGTCGCCACAATCCTCTATTTGCAACTAATACTGTGGCCCCATTTCGTTCTATACCTCTTATCTTTAAATCTTTAGAAACTTACTCTAAACATCTTCACCTTGGTCTCCCTCTACTTCTCTTAGCCTCCATAACAGAGTCCATTATTTTCCTAGGTAACCTATCTTCCATTCGCCTCACATGGCCCCAACATCGAAGCCGGTTTTTGCGTACAGCTTCATCCATCGAATTCACTCCTAACTTAGCCCTTATCTCCTCATTCCGAGTACCCTCCTGTCATTGTTCACACCTGTTTGTACCAGCAACCATTCTTGCTGCTTTCATGTATGTTACTTCTAACTCATGAATAAGATATACTGAGTCCACCCAGTTTTCACTCCCGTAAAGCAAAGTTCTTCTGAAAACAGACCGATGTAGTTTCGTCTGAGAACTGACTTCCTTCTTACAGAATACCGTTGATCACAACTGCGAGGCGAGCTCACTGCATTAGCTTTACTGCGCCTTGATTCAATCTCACTTGCTCCTGGAAGAACACACGCCCTAAATACTTAAAATGATCTACCTGTTCCGAGTTGTATCACCAATATGACATTCAATTCTGTTGAATTTCTTACCTACTGACATCAATTTAGTCTTCAAAAGGCTAATTTTCATACCATACTCACTGCACCTATTTTCAAGTTACAAGATATTAGACTGCAGGCTTTCCGCACAATCTGACATTAAGACCAAGTCTTTCACAGACTGCTTACTACATTTTCACCTAACTGAATCCCTCCCTGTCAGTTTATACCTTTCAGCAGATGGTCCATGTAAACTACGAACATAAAGTAAGTACACTGAACCAAGAACTCATTCTGCCATCAATTCTCACTGCAGCCCAATTGTCAACATAAATGCATTTGATTGATTGTAATAATCTACCCTTAATCTCATAGTCTCCTAGTATAGCGAACATATTTTCCCTCGGTACCCTGTCATATGCTTTCTCTAGATCTACGAAATATAAATATAACTGTCTATTCCTCTCGTATCATTTTTAATTACCTGGCACATACAGTACTGAAAATCTGATCCTGACAGCCCCTCTGTGGTCTGAAACGACACTGGTTTTCATCCAACTTACTCTCAACCACTGATCACCCCCTCCCTTCCAAGATGCCAGTGAATACTTTGCCTGGTATACTGATCATTGAGATACCTCGATAGTTGTTGCAATCCTTCCTGTTCCCTTGCTTACTGATAGGTGCAATTACTGCTTTTATCCAATCTGAAGGCACCTTATTATTCTATGAAGCGATTGCATCCCTGCCTTCCCACTATACTTCACATTTCAGGTCTAATTTCATATATTCCTGCTGCTTTATGATAATGGAGTTTATTTACCATACTTGACACGTCCTCAAGCATAATTTCACTAACATCATTTTCCTCCTCCCCACGAGCTCGGTTGTTTGCGATGTCACCAGGAATATTTCTTTTTACGTTGAGAAAATTTGATAAATATTCTCTCCACCTGTCCAAAACACTTTTCATATTCTTTTTCCCTCACTTCCTAAGATTGTTTATTACTGTCCAGAAAGGTTTCCTTGCTGCTTGACCTAGACTTTCCAGGTTAATACCAAAACCTTCCCACGACTTCTTTTTGGATTCAACAACTATTTGTTTCACTCTGTTTCTTTCATGTAAGTACAGTTCCCTGTCTGCATCAGCCCTTGGTTGGATTCATTTCTGATAAGCCTTCTTTTTACGTTTACAAGCTGTTCTCACTTCATCATTCCATCACGATGTTCGCTTTTCCCCATCATTATACACAGTTGTTCCTAGGCATTCCCTTGCTGTTTCTACTACAGTATCCGTGTATGCCACCCGTTCTCTTTCTATATCCTGAACCTGCTTACTGTCCACTGTTCGGAACTTCTCACTAATCATATCCATGTACTTCTGTCTAATTTCCTCTTCCTGGAGATTTTCTACCTTGATTCGTTTGCAGACAGATGTCACTTTCTCTATCCTAGGCCTAGAGATACTTAGTTCACTACAGATTAGATAGTAGTCTGCATCATCGAAAATTCCCCGGAAAACCCGTACATTCCTAACATATTTCCTGAATTCGAAGTCGGTTAAGATATAGTCTATTATAGATCTAGTACCCCTACCCTCCCATGTGTAGTGGTGAATAGCCTCATGCTTGAAGAATGTATTCGTAACTGTACACGCATACTCGCAAGGAAGTCCGTTAAACGCTTCCCATTCCTATTAGCTTCCATATCTCGCCCACATTTACCAATCACCCTTTCGTATCCTTCAGTTCTATTTCCAACTCTCGCATTGAAATCGCCCATTAGCTCTATCCTATCCTTGATGTTGACCCTGACTACCATGCCACTCAATGCTTCATAAACCTTGTCAACTTCATCCTCATCTGCACCCTCACATGGTGAATACACTGAGACAATTCTCGCCCTAATTCCTCCAACTGCCAAATATACCCACGTCATTCGCTCATTTACGTGCCTAACAGAAACTATGTTGTGTGCAGTAGTATTCCTGATGAACAGCCCTATCCCGCACTCTGCCCTTCCCTTTTTAACACCTGGCAAGTACATTTTATAATATCCTGTCTTTTCCTCATTATCTCCCCTTACCCGAATAGCATTTACTCCTAGCACACCCAGATGCATCCTCTTTGCTGACTCAGCCAGTTCCACTTTCTTTCTCCCGTAATCCCCATTAATATTGATAGCTCCCCATCGAATTCCATTTGTTTCGCCAAGTTGTTTCCAAGGATTCCGTGGCCTGTCAAATGGAAGTGGGACTCCGTTACTCCCATAGGTCCGAGGCTTGCTTAAAATGTTCTGAGCTCGGTAAATTCGTGAAGGGGGATGCTACTGTACTTACACACAGTCCAAGTGAGGATCTCTCCTCTGAAGGGGTTAGGGATCAGTGGTTTATTTTAGGGATCAGTGGTTTATTTATTTATTTCGTGTCACAGAGTGTTGACAAATCTTAAAATATCAGTAAGGTATTATATACAAACAAAACAAAATACATCCTATGTCGTGAACATATTTCACACGAAGTCTGCCCAGAAATGGGCAACAGCAATTCCCTCTTCAGTGGCTTGAGTCAAGTCTTGAAGTGTACAACGAACAGGGCAGGACTGACAGTCATAAAGGTGTTGGATGGTTTGTTGCTCCCCGCAGTCATAGAAGTCTGACTGATCTTTCAAATAACCCCATTTTTTTAGGTTATCCTTGGAATTATCTCTTCCACTCCTCAATCGATTCAGTGCCTTCCAGGTTGTCCATTCCAAATGATGACCACGGGGCGGTGATTCAGAAGGCACCGTCCAGTCAGAAAGATGCCCCATTCTTGCTCGCCACATATCACAACGTGCTGTTCTTGTTAGTTCATCCAGATCCTTGGAGACATTGAGGAAACTTTTGCTGGACTTCAGTCTTCTGGGTGGAGGTCGATGTGCAAATAACGGGTGGGTGTTTGTGAGATCCACCTTCGACCTCTCTTGCCTTGCAAACAATTCTCGCCGAATGCCTGGAGGAGCAATACCAGCCATGCAGTAAAGTTTGTCAATGGGAGTTGGTTTCAGACACCCAGTAACTATTCTGCATGTTTCATTAAGGGCTGTATCCACCTGCTTCGTATGGACTGAGCTGAACCAGACAGGACATGCATGCTCAGCCGCAGAAAAACTGAGAGCAAGAACTTAAGTTCTTAACACAGTTGGATGGGCTCCCCATTTGCTTGAGCCAAGTTTCCGGAAGATATTATTTTGGGCTGAGACTTTCTGTCCAGAGTTAACCCAGTGTTTCTTGTATGTTAAGGTCCGATCTAAGATGGCCTTAGATGTTAGGCCCCTTTAAACAACAAGCAAGCAAGATCTAAAGTGTCACCCAGGTACCTTGGTGTAAAAAAATGCTCCAGTTGTTTACTCTCTCACATCACGCCCAGCTGCGTAGTAGCTTCTCGATTTCGAAGATGAAATTCACACACCTGGGTCTTAACAGGGTTTTGTGGTAGCCGGTTTTTCTGATAATATGCTGAAAGTTCCTCAAGTGCTTTTGAGAGCTGCACTTCAGTGGTTTGAAAGTCGTCGCACTGGACCACTAAAGTCAGGTCATCGGCATAAATGAAGCTTCTAAAATAGGAAAGCCTTGGCTGGTCATTCGTGTAGATGTTAAAGAGGATTGGCGAGAGTACACTGCTCTGGATAAGTCCATTCCGTTGATCCCTCCACCTACTGTACTTTCCTTGAAACTCAACAAAGAACCGGCGGTTCTGCAGGAGAGTTTCAACAATCTTCGTGAAACCATAGTCTCTTGTGAAGTTATAGAGATTGTGAGCAAAGTTGTATGATGCACTGTGTCGTACGCTGCAGTAAGTTTCACGAATACCACTCCTGTGATGTTACGTCTACATCCTCTATGTGCTGAGTTAAATTGAGCACCTGTGATGTGCAGTTCCTTCCGGATCTAAAGCCCGCCCCTGTTGATCTACTTTCGATGTGAGGCGTTCAAGTAGAATCCTCTCAAATATCTTATAGAGCGGACAGAGTAATGATATTTGCCTGTAGCTCTTAGGATCTAATGGATCCTTACCTGGTATCAAAAGAGCTATCACTGGAATCACTGGAGACTTCCTCAACACCTTAGGTATCTATTTACTGTGCAGGCAATTGTTTAGGAAATCAAAACCCCGCTTCCTTGCTCTGGAACCAGAATGTTTTATTTGTTCCACTCTCATATCATCCAGACCTGTAGCCTTAACATTTTTTGATCAGTGGTGGATTGTATAGTCCTAGCCGCCTTAGCACAAGGAGGGCCATGACTGAGAATATGTCGGAGATGCCCACTCCCATTCCGTAGCAACTGGTATCCCGAATCTCAGGACCACTAATCTCTTCCGATTTCCTTTTAAAAAACGAGTAATGATGTCTGACTGTTGTAATATTTCCGCGTTACTTGATTCCAAGTTACGTTACATTGAGGGTGCTGGAGAAAAGCAACAAAGAAGCCTTGAAATATCAGGTCAAACGCATGGAACAGCATTTCACCTCTGGAAACCTACTTATCAGTCTAGGTCGAACTCATGGCGAGTGAAGTACCACCACTACACCATAGTAGTACAGCTGTACGTACTGAAGATCTACATGCCGGTGAATGCTCCGCCATCACTCATCACGGTGAGATAGAGGTCCAAAATAAAAGAGTAAATTCCTAAGAAAGATCCTCTACCAAGGCGAATATCACGTCAGGTCAAATGCGGAGATGTACTCAAAGTTTGAAAAGCTCTCACTTGGTATGTGGATGCGCCGTCTTCTGTTTTACTGTTACCTGTCTCTCTCGAATGCCTTAAAAGCAAAAGCAAAGCAAAGTCATCTATGTACAGGCCATGAAGACCCGTGGAGTGGTGGAAGGTAAAGGCTACTTTTTTTAAAATAATGTTATTTGCTTTACGTCCCACTAACTACTGTTAAGGTTTCTGGAGACGCCGAGGTGCCGGAATTTAGTCCCGCAGGGGTTCTTTTACGTGCCAGTAAATCTACCGACACGAGGCTGACGTATTTGAGCACCTTCAAATACCACCGGACTGAGCCAAGATCGAACCTACCAAGTTGGGGTCAGAAGGCCAGTGCCTCAACCGTCTGAGCCACTCAGCCCGGCGGTAAAGGTTTCCACTATCCGTAACCTCGGCACTTGATGGATTAGACTGGTTAGCTTTAAACCCGGCGCTGAGTGGTTCAGACGGTTGAGGTGTCGGCCTTCTAACCCTGACTTGGCAGGTTCGATCCTGGCTCAGTCCTGTGGTATTTGAAGGTGCTCAAATACGTCAGCCTTGTATGGGTAGATTTGCCGGCAGGTAAAAGAACTCGTGTATATCTTCATTTTCCTATTTATCCTTGTACATGGCTACACGTAGACTTTAACTTATTAGTATAGACATCATCATCATCATCATCATCATCTGTTTACCCTCCAGGTTCAGTTTTCCCTCGGACTTAGCGAGGGATCCCACCTCTACCGCCTCAAGGGCAGTGTCCTGGAGCTTCAGACTCTTGGTCGGGGGATACAACTGGGGAGTATGACCAGTACCTCGCCCAGGCGGCCTCACCTGCTATGCTGAATAGGGGCCTTGTGGAGGGATGGGAAGATTGGAAGGGATAGGCAAGGAAGAGGGAAGGAAGCGACCGTGGCCTTAAGTTAGGTACCATCCCGGCATTCGCCTGGAGGAGAAGTGGGAAACCACGGAAAACCACTTCCAGGATGGTTGAGGTGGGAATCGAACCCACCTCTACTCAGTTGACCTCCCGAGGCTGAGTGGACCCCGTTCCAGCCCTCGTACCACTTTTCAAATTTCGTGGCAGAGCTGGGAATCGAACCCGGGCCTCCGCGGGTGGCAGCTAATCACGCTAACCACTACACCACAGAGGCGGCTAGTATAGACATTATTATTATTATTATTATTATTATTATTATTATTATTATTATTATTATTATTATTATTATTATTATTATTATTATTATTATTATTATTATTATTATTATTATTATGCCTTTTCTGGCAGGACCTAGTGTTTACAGTGCACTATGTCTTCTGGTATGGGCTAGAGCAATTTTGTTACTTTCATTGATCTGTCTCTGTCTTATCCTTGGCTTTGACAATATGAAAGAGACTTGAGGTATGAGCGATGCTAGTAATGCCAATCCTTATGCAGCCAGTCCCTGCTATGAATGGTGTAAAAACGTTGCTCATAGGGTCGGTTGGTGCATCTATTTCAGTGGGCTTGGCAGACTGATATGTAATAGCAACTTCCAGCTCAGTGAGGAAAGCAACGGGAAACTAACTCACTCCTCATTTCCCTAGTACGCCTCTTCAGTGATGCCTAGGCCATCTATGACAGCTGATGGCAGAGCTGTTGAGGATCCAACCAGCCTTAGGGCTGAAGACTGAACATACATACATTATTATTATTATTATTATTATTATTATTATTATTATTATTATTATTATTATAGTTGCAAGAACTCTTCAATAGTTTCTTGGGCAAGAACGATCTACTGCTACAGGGCATTGGTATTATATGGAACGTGGATAAATATTTCCTATATTACTGACTGAAAGTAGTCGGTGATCGTCTTTTCTGGCTGAGAGAGTTAGATACCTACAGATTTTTTGTTATCAGATTAAATGGAATCGTATTCCATAGCACTCTATCGCAATTAATATTGTAAACATACATGATATTATCGTTAATCTCTGAAGAGAAACAGAAACGCGACCGTGTTGCAAGTAAAAAAGTTATTAAGTAGGTCGAGATAATGTTCGTTCGTTATCCTGAGCGCTTTCTCGACGTATTGTAGAGATTCAATTAACATTATTACAAAATTATCTTCATCATCACGTTCCCATGAATAAAATATGATTATTCAACTATTAATGATAATGAATAAACATTAGAGACTCAGATAGACAACGAAATGTTAAAATTGGGACGACCATCGGATCCTCACCGGCGAGTAAAGATGGCGACATGCGATTGAACCTTTGGCGCCGTGCTGAATGGCTCAGACGGTTGAGACGCTGGCCTTCTGAACCCAACTTGGCAGGTTCGATCCTGGTTCAGTCCGGTGGTATTTTAAGGTGCTCAAATACTTCGGTCTCGTGACGGTAGATTTACTGGCACGTAAAAGAACACCTGCGGGACTAAATTCCGGCACTTCGGCGTCTCCGAAAACCGTAAAAGTAGTTAGAGGGACGTAAAGCCAATAACATTGATTATTGAACTTTTGGCTCCTCGCTCAGTAGGGCAGGCTATCGTAACAGGCGATTAAAAGGGGCCCCAGAGGCTCTTAACCTTGGACCGTGGGCTGGCGACCATGGGGACCTTAGGTGAGTCCTGACATTGCTTCTACTTAGTTGTGCCAGGTTACTCATTTCCATCTATCCTATCCGACCTCCCTTGATCAACTCTTGTCCTTTCCCAACCCCAGCGGTATCAGGTGCCGAGGCCTAGGAAGTCTTTCATTTTCACGCACTTCGTGGCCCTTACCTTTCTTTGGACAATACCTTTAGTTTTCGAAGTTGTAGAACCGCTTCCAATATTTCCCTGTGGTTAGTGTTGATAGAGGATGGTTGCCCGCCCATTTGTACTTCCTCTTCAAACAATCATCACCACCACCACCACCGCTCGCCCGGCAGGGAGTGATTTTGTTATCGTAAGTGGGCTTTACAACGTAAGTTTCCACTCCCCAACACAAATCCTCACAGCAGTGGCTTCTGGTTTAGGGGATGTAACCGAAAAAAAATTGCAAACATCAACGCAAACAGACCGTCATTCCAAACACATTTTTCAATAGAAAACAACAAACAAGACCAACAGAAAAGTAATCCAGCATCCAGTAATCCAATGGTCTGTTTCATAAATATTTCTGTTCAAATGACTAACATACGACTTACGTTGTGTAGTTTCATTCACAGTTGGACGCGGTTGTCCTTCATTTATAATTCGGCTTTTCTCCGGAAAAGAAAGTATACTAAATGGTTCTCTTAATAATCGTCAATTAAACAATGGTTAGAATTCAATTCGGACTGCGCGGTATAAACGCGTGTCCCTGACGCTCCTACATCCATACCTGTTGAACTACTCTCTGATCGGTGTGATGTCATTTCAAAATCGCATGAATCCCACATTTTCTTTGATATTTACACTACAAGCACACGAAACTAAATTATTTATAATACTACAACACACATATATTATCATTTATAGGCTTAGCACAAGAAAAGAACCTCTCAAAAGCATTGCTGGATTAAGGTATTTGGGGGCCCTGGACTATTTAAAAATGTGGGGCCCCTTCTTCGTAACATCACGTAAGACTAAGAGCATCCAGCGTTAGGAAAAGACTACAGGCCTTATGGGCTTTTCCTTCTATTGGTGTTACCCACTTTAGTTCTACATATATATAAAAATTATAATGAATTTCTATCAAAATGTATACATTTTCTTATGAAACAAGCATTGGTTGTGCCATACAATACTGAAGAAAACGTAAAATCATTTTGATATCTTTGAGTTTATTCTTTTAAATATCGTAACTTATATGCGGTTCAGTACACGGAACAGCTGGCCATGCTTGTCGCATTGCGCGCCACATTTCAGCGTGTAGTGCGGAAGTGTGTACAGCAGTAGCGTGCATTGTGGGTATGCAGGCTAAGCCGGGCTTACCCGTTGGATTTGAGAAACAAAGTAAACAAATTAATGCAACTGTAAGAGCAACAATTAATTTTATCTTCTCAGTTGCCATTTTTTTTAAATTACACAATTGCTGCAGTATGGTTTTTTTGCAGAATGTAGCATATCCATTCTGCAGTGCGAATTTCTGCAGTAGCGAGGGTAGGCGACACATCTACCGCTTGGCTCGCCCAGCTTTGAGTTCAAGGTGACGCATGCGTAGTAACCGCGCCAGTAAGAGAGCTTGGTAAGCCGACAACTCAACGCTGCCCGGATCGAGCGCATGGTGCAGCAGTGTCTTATTTACTGTGATTTAGCCAAATACAGTAGAGACAATACACGACACTTACGGATTTCGCCTTGCTAAAATGGGAGACAATTCGACGGTGGCGCTCCTAGTGACTTGACCTGAACAAATCGCGCTAAATTCAAATATCAATGGAAATGTATATACGGAAATGGATAAATAAATTACGTCTAGGAAGAAAGTGGTATTGAGATATTAACTTCGAAGTTGCTAAAGCAATTCTGGATAAATGAATGAAGAATTATTTAAAAGGTTATTATTCAAAGACTGAAATTAGACATATAAACAAGGTGTGAAATGGACTGCTGTGAAATGGCTTGATCTTTCATTTATGCATTACGTTTTTAGGTTTAGCATACCTGCCTGAAATCTTACGGTTGGATTTGTCTCTTTTCCTCATTTAAAAACATTGTATCATCACTTTAAGACATTTGTCAATACAAATATTGGCACATTCCTTACACATATGATGCAATGAATTAACATTTAATAGCTGGACAATTTTCCTCTTAACATGAAGCCTACTAACAGAAAGAAAATCTATAAAATCCCGGCTTTAATCTGAGAAGAGGGATAAAAGAAAGAAAAGTTTGAAAATGTTGTCGATAGTGATGCTTTGAGGAATATTTACGTACAATTAGAGTAAAAATGTAACATGCCCGTTAAAACATGGGTCGAGCAGGTCAGAAGATTATGAAGTACTATAAAAATCTCTGTTACTGGAAGAATATATATGCAAACACAATATTACTTACATGTTCTTGTCACGAGGGAACCTGAAGAACGACCGCGCATTTTTCTCTACTTCGTAATTACTGCAGCCAAACACAGCACATACCTTTCCCCTCATGTTGAGAGGAGATATCAAGGAATGACACACGCTACTATTTAATTCTGTCAACTCACTGAAAACGCATAAATAACACTAAAAACTTCACACAAAAATACACGTGCTCTTATGACAGAATCAGTACCGTTCAGGTCTATCCGCTAGAGTGAGCTCCAATAGCTGTCCCTCGATATCTCGCTCAGTGTCGCGTATTGTCTCTACTGTATTTGATTTAGCTTATTGCTGAAACAGCTCTTGCGAGTGACAACTGACAGCAGTGAAGAACTTAAAAGCACGAATATCCAGTGCCTTTTAGAATTGAAAATTAGGTTTTTTCCTTAAATGTAACAGTGTGAGAAAAACTGGTGTACTAGTAGGTACCGTACCAGCGTTTTAGTGGAGCATGTGGCATGTTTGTAGGAGCGTACATTCTAATTATTTTCATAATAATAACATGCAACGTGACAGTGCTTATAATTAGCCTGTGTCGTGAGTGCGTAGGACTACTTGTGAATTTATGTAGAAGTATTAAGTGAAATTTCTTCTTACTGTCAACTACCGTGTCATAATATTTACGATGGCTGACTCAATTTGTGTGATTGAACAACTGTTGGACAAACAGTTTCGTTCTAGGAGCTTGTGTGAGAAACTAGAAATAGTTCAATCTGGAAAACCTTCTCCAGATATGCCCAGCCTTAAAAACGCATAAAAACAAAAATCAAGAGTACGTTCGTCATTTCCATACTTCACAGTACAGTAAAACAGAATGGATTGCTGGAAGTTACATATTTAATAAACTGTTGTTCTGGCCATGTTTACTCTTTGCAAGAGATCGACACTGCTTATGATAATCTGAGTAACTTGCACCGTGCCATTCAAAAGCATGAGAAATCGTAGTCACACATGTCTGCACTGTTACAGCTGAGAACGTTTGAAAAATCTAGAATTGATATTCAGCTCGATGCTCTATTGCCTGCAAGCACTGTACAATATAATGAAAAACAGGGAGGTGCTCAAACGATTGATTGATGTTGTGGTTT
Organism: Anabrus simplex; assembly: GCF_040414725.1. Classification (NCBI taxonomy): domain Eukaryota; kingdom Metazoa; phylum Arthropoda; class Insecta; order Orthoptera; family Tettigoniidae; genus Anabrus; species Anabrus simplex. The sequence goes on along the minus strand of NC_090267.1, from coordinate 160,569,648 downwards.
TTAGCTACTCACGAATTCTGAGGGTGAAGATTCTTTGAACAGGGGTGCTTATTTGGGTGCAACTTACTCGCCACTTACGATGCGAAGTTAAGTAAACACCTGGATACATAGACCGTGTTTCGCGGAACTTCAAACAGGATATAAAATGACTTAATAAGGGCTGTCAGTGATGTATCATATCATACATATCTTTATTACCCACCCTAGAATACACCATCGGCTTTACAGGTAATAAAGACAGACAGAGTGAAACCCAAAAACAAAAAGAACAAACAAACAAACAAACACTAGGCACTACATCTCTCCTAAAACTACTTAGCTAAATTATTTACCTCTAAATCTACTCAGTGTCCCCCCACACGCACGCGGATAGCCGGCAAACGTGCAGGAAGCACCGCACTACAAATTACCCTATTTCCCTATTCCCCTATTTCTACCAACCACCTAGGGAAAAAAAATAGTAGACTGGTCTCTGCGTCAGCCCTGGTATGGAATACATGCCCACCAACCCGTTGATCGCAGGGACCAGCCTCGCCACGTGAGAACTGATCTTATTTCTCACCTACACCTGCTGACAATGTATTCCTTACCTACCATGTGTGACAAGCCAGCTTGGCGGAAACCAGACCCATCTGTCAGTGATGTAGTTTTGGAAAAGTGAAGTCAGAAATAAAACACGCTATTTTTGTTGCCCTTCTTCTTGACGATACTTCGGACATTATGAATTTGTCTCAGCTATCAATCACTCTGAGATACGCTGATTCTGAAAGTGGTAAAGTTCACGAAAGGTAAATTACTTTCACTGATGTCAGCTCAGATTGAACAGCCAGTAGTTTGCTTGAACATGTGAGAAACATTGTTACTGAGTTTGACTTAAACTACAGGTTGGTTGCACACACGTTCGACGGAGCAGGTGTGATGGCCGGCCACACAGGTGGATTAAGAACCAACGTACAAGAACTCTTTCCGAAGGTCATATTTATCCATTGCTTTAGTCACAAGCTTAATCTGATTTTGTCACAGTCAGTTTCCTGTGTCAAGGAATGTAGAATATTTTTTCAGACCTTAACGGGATTAGGAACATTTTTCCAAAAGTTCTCTAAACGATATCATGAACTGATAGAATTTACAGCAAAGAGGATGCCTAGAAATACTCAACAAGGTGGAATTTTTCATCTTGTCTTGTTCACACAGTGAGTTCCTTCATTCCTTGAGTTCTTTCGGAGTATTCTAGATGAAAGCTCAAACTGGGGCAGTATACAATAGCAGCGGCACAAGGTCTCATGAAATTTCTGTCTAGCATTGAAACTTCCTATTTGTTACTGATTTTTAGCAACATTTTTACCTTCACTGATATCGTTTTCAAACTCCTTCAATCCAAGCATTTAGACGTCCTATATTGCTGCCAGAATGTTCAGGAAATCAAAAGAGAGATACTAAACCTTGGGAATAAGTGCGACGTAACTTGGGCCGAGACTCTGGTCTATCATGGTGCCGAAGACTCCCACCAACTAAACGACAATGTCGGGAAGAAGATCCAATAATTTCAAGGAAATTCCTATACTACTCAATTTTTTACGACATTATTGTACAATTAGACGAACAATTCGGGTCATTAAACCAATTACAGTTTACATCCTTGTTGGATCCTCTGAAGTATGAAACGTACTGAGGTACTTTTCCTCATTCTGATTTTGAAAATCTTTAACTGTCCTATAAAGTCTTGTTTGAGTTTATCCGATTGAAGAATGAACTTACCGTGCTGTATTAGTTTGACGAATTTTATGGTCAACACTCTCATCAGTTAGTGTGTTCCGTGAAAAGCATACAATTAAATATAGCCCTGCCTGAAAAGTACAAGTTGGATTTACTTAGTAACTGTTCCAAACACAACAGCGTTAGTTTAAATATTGTTTTCAGCTCTCAGGAGGATTAAGACTTGTCACAGGTCAACATAAAGACAAGAGCGGCTTTCAGACTTGGCTGTTCAGTCCATAGAAAAGGAAGTTCTGCATCAACTGAAAAGCACAGACACATTTTATGATAATGTCATCACACCATTCATAAAACAAGAGGGGCGACTATATTTCACCTTCAAGTAGACTCAAAGCGACAAAAAATCTTGCGGAGGAACATAATGCATAGTTTCGTTAGTAGTGGAGCATACAGTGGACAGTATAAGAACTTCTGACAAAAACGTACTAAGTAAGTTACTATCCATTTTGAGATAGGTCTATCTGTACAATGTAATATGAATGATGCTGTTCCATCAGTGTCAGAGGTACTTCAAGTCGGCTTCCAGGCTGAAGGGTGAAAAGTGTAACAGGTCAGAGAGTTTTCTGATACATACATAAGAGACCAAGGATATTTTCAACATAATAGTGACGGGTAATTCATGAAATATACGTGATTTCTACTAATCTATGCACTTTGATGTAGGAAACTGAATAAAATAACAATTATCAGACCTAAAACGCAACAATGACACGCTTGTTTCCATTTTTTACGGATTATGCACTGTCATTGGAAATAAATAATTTATTCCTATTCATCTCAATAAGTTCATTGCAGCTTTAATATATATATATATCGAGTTTTAAGTCTACGGGTGTGATGTCATTAGTTATTTAGTGCTTCCCGAAAAGCCAATGATTTGACATGATACCGTACGCTCTGGTTAGAAGTCATTCAATTTTCACGATATTACACAAGTCTATATGGTTACAGCTTGACTACATTCCTTTATATATTGACGTACGTTAAATTGTACTTCCTACGTCAGGTAATTAGTACGTCCTATTTTGGACAGCATACCCACTTTTCAAAGCCACCGCACGCCACTGGTGTACAGTAGTCAACACGTGTAATAACTCAGCTTAACCACTGCGAATCATCATTGGTGAGGTCAGTGCGGCATGTTTCCCTTTTTGTGTGTGTCACTCATTACAGTGATTGCTTATGTAAGGGAGATATTCGGCAGAGTGAAGTGATCGTCTTCCTGGGGCGCACAGTGTTTTGTTAAAATACAGTATACCGGTATTGTGTTTCATTTTTCGTGTATTGCATTGCTTTTGGTTGTGTGTGTATCGTGTATTGTTTTTGTCTGTTTAGTATTTTATATAATCAATCAGCGAGTAATACATTTAAATTATAGCTGAATATGTGAAAATGAGAAGTAGTGAAGTTGTCAGGAGAAAGGAATGGCAAATGGTGCTTAATTCGTTTTCATATTTGAAAACAAAGCATCCAGGACGAAGTGTAAACTGGGTAGTAGATAAAGCCGCAAAGTTTTTAGGAATTTCGAGATCTTCCGTCTTCAAAATAAGGCAGGAAGCCAGCGAAGGGCCACTCCAGTGCCCCAGCAAGAAGCGGGAAAGGAAAAAGTTAATTCGCAGTAATTCCAGACTCATTAAATACGATGATTTTGTCGGAAGTGGAATACGGCGCACTGTTCATGAATTCTATTTTAGAGATGAACCGCCAACTCTGAACACAATCCTCACTTCTGTACATAGCAACCCCGAACTAACTGATTTTAAGAAATCATACGAATAGATCATTCAGCATTCTGTATTTTATGTTGCGGAAGAATATTTAAGTTATCGTATTTTGTGATAAACATGAAGCCCTTGCATCTGTTGTCACTTACGAGTAAATTTATCTGAAATGAGCTGAAGGATACAACACCGAGATAGAGATATCTCGCCGTCAGCTTGCTGTGTTGTAACCACACAGTATTTGCCTTAATAATGAAATGTTTCTGGGGACTAATAGACTCAGCACTGCGCTCCCTTAAAGCAACAACGATCATGAAACTTTCTCAGATATAAGAAACAAGACAATCATTTCGGTTTCTGGACATGCATATTATTATTATTATTATTATTCTTTCGAATGGGCCACCAGAGGACCACGTGCCAATTTCAATTCCTTCTTCTTTGTTCTTTCCTTTTCTTCCAGTACGCTTTCATCTGTTCACTATGTTTCTTCTTTCTGTCTTCAGACCACTTTGAACCAGTCGTTTTTACTTTCCTACCTTGGAATCCTTCTATTTTCAATACTTTTAACCGAAAGCCTTCTCTATTATTTATTTCTTCTGTTGTTATATTGTTTTTTTCTAAATCCTTTCTTACTTCGTTGACCCAGCTTGTCGTTGATTTCTTACTCCACAAATATCTGAAAATCTTACTGGTTAATCTACTATCTTGCATTCGATATAAATGTCCAAAAAACATAAGTCTCCTTTTCCTCATTACATCTGATATATTTTCTATTTTTTGATATATTTCAGCATTACTTCGTAATTTCCAACCTTCTGCTGTGTTTTGTGGGCCTAATATTTTCCTCATGATTCGCCTTTCTAGTATTTCTAGCTTATCTAAATTATAGTTTAATGCCAGACACTCGCTTGCATATAGGCATTCTGGCTTCACTACTGTGTTGTAATGCCTTATTTTTGCATTTTTGGATAGGCATCTTTTATTGTAGATATCTTTGGTGACACCATAAGCTCTCTCCATTTTATGTACCCTCTCCTCTACTGCAGATTTTTCTAAACCATTTTCTTGGATTATTTCCCCTAGATATTTGAATTTTTTTACCCTCTCTATTTGGCCAATATCTGTTTTCAGAAATTTTGGTGCATCCCAAATATTTGTTAAAAATTTTGTTTTTTCTGCAGAAATTCTTAAGCCAGTTCTGCTGGCGATTCTTTCCAAGACATTTACTTGGGTTACAGCAGATGTCACATTTTCAGAAAGTATTGCAAAGTCATCTGCAAATGCAAGACAATTTATTTCAATCCTTTTGTTTCCTCTTCCTAACCTTATCGGTGAAATGTTGAGTTCAATAAGTTTTTCGTTCCAAATTCTCACTATTTTCTCTAGGACACAATTAAAAAGAATTGGGGATAGTCCGTCGCCTTGTCGTACACCAGTTTTTATTTTGAAAGGCTGTGATATCTCTCCCAGAAATTTCACTTTAGAGACTGTGTCTGTAAGTGTTTCACGGATTAGATTTGCCAGTTTAGACTTTATGCCAAATTCTCGAATTATTTTATATATAGTTTCTCTGTCAACAGAATCAAAAGCCTTTTTGAAATCTACAAACATGACTACAATGTCCTTTGAATTAAGTAACCTGTGGCGAATTACTGACTTAAGATTAAATATTTGTTCTGAGCATGATCTTCCTTTCCTGAAACCACCTTGATATTCACCTAAATGATTGTCTAGTGTTGTTTCTACTCTGTTTAATAAAATTTTGGAAAATATTTTATATGCCACTGCTAATAAAGATATTCCTCTGTAGTTATTAACGTCCTGTTTATTACCTTTTTTGTGGAGTGGATGTATCAAGGCTACTTTCCATTCCTCAGGAATTTTTTCAGTTTTCCAGATTTCTTCAAAGAGTAATTGTAGCTCATTTGCTATATTTGGCAAGGACCACTTCAAAAGTTCCGCTGTAATAGAATCTTCTCCGCTAGCTTTGTTGTTTTTGAGGGTTTTAATTACTTCTTCAATTTCTTTTATAGTTGGTGGTATGTCTTCTTCCAAATTTTCATCAATATCTTGAAATTCTAATTTATGACTTGGTTCAGGACAGTTCAAAAGTTGATCAAAATATCTTGCTAATATCTCACAATTTTCAGTATTGCTTAGTCCAATTCTGCCGTTTTCATCCTTGAAACTAACATTTGTAGTTTGGTACCCCTTTAATTCATTCTTAAAAGTCTGATAAAAGTCACGGGTGTTATTTTTTATAAAGTTTTTGTCCATTTCTATAAGTTTCTCCTTTTGAAAGGCTAGTTTAGTACTTCTGATTATCCTTGCTGTTTCCTTCCTTTGTTGTTTAAACTGATCAAAATCTTCAATTTTCTTTGAGCATTTCCATTTTTTCCATGTTTTAGCCCTCTCTGCTAAAGCTTCTTCACATATTTCATTCCACCATATTTTCCTTTTATATTTTATTGGCCCAAATGTTTTCTGTGCTGCATAATTAATTGCTTTGGATATTTCTTGCCAGTTGCCTTGTTTAGCCACTTTAATTTCATCTTGGTAGTTTTTAATTGATTCTTTTGTTATAGTAAGTCTGTCTACATTATATTTTATTAACCTCTGTGGCTTTCTTTGTTCTTTATTAGGTAGGAGTTTGGCTTTAATTTTAGAGAGAAAATGGTCGGAATCAAATTCACCATTCCTTACTACTTTCACATTCATAATTTCTTTTGTACTTTTTTTTGAAACAGCCACATGATCTAACTGAAACTCTCCTAACATTGGGTTTGGAGATATCCACGTTTTAGCTTTTCTGGGGAGTTTTCTAAAGAAGGTTGACATTAGTTTCAGGTGATAGCTTTGACACAAACTAATTAGCCTAATACCATTTGTATTTGTTCTTCTGTGGGCTGGGTAATGTCCTACTACATTTCTAAATTTCTTTTCTCTACCTATTTGTGCATTGAAGTCACCTAATAGTATTATGGTGTTCATTTTCGGAATTTTGGATATTTCATTTTCCAAACGAACCCAGAATTCTTCTGTTTTTTGAGGGTTTTTCCTATTGTCTTCATTTATTGGTGCATGGCAATTAACAAGTGTGTACGTTTTGTTTTTGCATTTAATTGATAGGAGAGATATTCTTTCTGAGTTGGATTTAAATTCTGTTACATTTCCTATTATACTTTTATGAATGTAGAAAGCTGTACCAAGTAGTGGCATCCCCTTCATAATTTTGATTGCTGGTTTGCCTTTAAAGATCCTGTAGTTACAAGTGTCTATTACATTTTCATCTAGGAATCTAGTTTCTTGAACTGCCAAAATTTGAATTTTGTTTTTCTCTAGAAGTATTTCTAGTTCTTTTTGTTTACCAGTCTTGAGTAGAGAATTTACATTTAAAGTGCCAAAAAAGAATTCCTTTTTGAATTTCATTTTAGAAGGATTCCAAGGTTGCTCCGACTCAACCTTCTGATTGCAGTTGTTGGGACTCCCCAGAACCTTTAGTCCCAATGCATTGCGTGACGCAATGGTGGATTTCTCTTTCGAGTTACCACCTGGGGTAGTGCCTTCATTCAGCGGACTTTCCATACTGCAATTGAAATTGTATAAAATACAAAGTGAGGAATTAGATTCCAGGATAAGATCGGATTGTTAGTCCGAAATTTGATTTTTGTTCGTGGTTCACTCCACTAGGCTCTTCCGCTCTCTCCACCGTTCGGAACTAAAGCAGAGTTCCTCTTCCGCCTTCAAGACCGTTGGCCAGGTTTCACCTGTAACCCTAGGCAGGGGCCCTTACTGGGTGCTACCACCCGGAGCCAGATGGACCCAGGTTTTTTAACGAGGTTGTTACTCCTCCCCCTCCTCACTTCCCCGTCTCTTGATAGACGAGGCCCCGGGCTTGGGACCGGTAATAGCGGAGTTATTATTATTATTATTATTATTATTATTATTATTATTATTATTATTATTATTTAGTTCGCATCCCTGCATGTTCAAACTCTTACTCTATTTCGAATGATACAGTCAGTGGGCTATTATCCTTAGAAACGTTATGGCAAAACGAAATTTCATGACTGTAATTTCATTAATGACTGGAGATAATCTGGCATTTATATTATTATTAGTCTTGCAACAGCTGTACCAAGCGATGTATAACTTTTTGTCATCACTGTATTTCACAAGCAGTGTCCGAGCCGCGGTGAGTGAGTATGGCAACAGTGAAAGGCAGCAGGCCCATAAGGCCTGTAGTCTTTTCTTAACACTGGATGCTCTATAGCATACTGAAGTCGTTATAGAACTACTTGCACTTAAATTGAGTAATAGGGAAGTATTGAAATGGACTACAATTTTTCTCTATTTTTCATGTTAATATTTCATAACGCCAAAACATATTTTACATTTGTCTCATTACCACTATCAAATCGACGTACAAAACAGAACTTACGTTTTTTGGCACCACTAAGACATTTTCTATCCATTTTACAAAACCATTACAGTTGTAACTTACGAATGGTTCAATAATCAGAGGTGAACTGGAAGTCCTCTTCCCGATGCAAAGATATAGTATAGCATGCACATTCCACCGTGCTTCCCCTGTCCCCTCCCGCTCACTTCCTAGAACTCTTCAACCCCTCTGCCCGTACTCGCAAGCTGCCAGATTTAAATTTTCGTCAACAATAACCTTTGCAATAATTGCAGTGCGTGAGTAGCGAGGATTCGTGTCTCCGGACTGTAATTAATTCTAGCAGTGATGAAATACTAACGCGGACAGCTGATAAGAAGGAAGGAAGAGTGCGTGTTCGATATTTTGCGAGCGTAAATATTCAGGCCTTTTTATACAATTTTAGGTTCGGCCAAGGGCCGGGGCCCCTTGGCACGCGGGCTTATCCCCCCTCTTAATCCGGGCCTGCTCAAAAGCAGGAACTCCAGTATTTCACGAAATAGCAAATACATTCCGGCCACACGCGACAACTTACAGGATTCCATCTTGCACCGCCGTCTTGACGGATGTGGCTGTTTGTTCCACATTCCAACCCCACGAAAGAGATTAACAAACGACAAGAGTCCAATGCTCATGCTGCCATCTCTGTGGTAATTAGTAGCAGTCACTACCCAGCGACGCTAGTTCCATCCATCTCTGAGTACTGTGTCGATAACTGTGCATTTAAATTTTATATAAATAACTTCCAATGAAATATGAAATTTTAATATTTAATTTTCGTTGAAAATACAAGGGATGTAACATATCAATCGCATGCATGGGAAGTTCACCACTGCCTTACAGCTACGTTGCCAATACACCTCTTATTATTAGAATAGACGTCAGTCTCTCTTTCAGCTCAGACAATTCACACGTGTTTCACTCGCTTGTTGAAATTAATGTAATATTTACTTCATTCATTAATCATTTATTAAGCGTATTGCTTCATTAGCTTCATGCAACAATGTAGGAATTACAACAGCATTGTAAACGTACAGTTTGGTTCTCACACTGATACCACGATTGTCAAATACTCTTCTTAGGAGACGACCGAAAGCAGCACTAGCGCATCTTAAACGGTACTGGATTTCTGCATCAATGTTTGCACATGTCGAGAGATGGCTTCCAAGGTAAGGAAAATGATTTATGTTTTGCAGAGACTGGCCATTGATTGTAATAGTCGGAGTTCTCTTATTGGAATTAGGTGCCAGCTGGTAAAGGATCTTAGTCTTATCAATATTAATTTCCAGTCCGATAGTTTCATACGCTGGATTAAAAGCATTGAGGATTGATTGCAGATCTTCCTCTGTGTTGGCTAAGATAACATTGTCATCTGCGTACTGAAGCTCTATAACTGACACTGAGGACACCTTGGTCTTAGCCCGCAGTCTGTTAATATTAAACAGATTTCCATCAGTTCTATACAGAAGTTCTACTCCTGATGGCAATTTATCATCCACAAGGTGTAGTATAGTTCCAACAAATAGTGAGAACAATGTTGGAACAAATTACACAACCTTGCTTGGCTCCAGTAGAAATACGGAAAGGGTCTCCTGGTTTTGTGTTAGAAAGAACAGTAGCAAGCATGCAGTCGTGTAGCAGTCTAAGTATCTGTATGTATTTGTTTGGACATCCGATCAGAGCTAGAATTCTCCAGAGCTTCTCGATTAACAGAATCAAAAGCCTTGACAAGATCGATAAAAGCCATGTACAAGGGTTGGTTTTGCTCTCTAGACTTTTCCTGCACTTGCCTTGCACTGAAAATCATATCAATTGTACTTCTGTTTGGCCTGAAACCACACTGAGTTTCTGGTAGGCACATTTCAGTCAATGGCAGTAGACGATTAGACAATACTCTAGCAAGTATTTTTCCTGCAACAGAGAGTAATGATATTCCTCTATAATTGTTATACAGAGTCTTATCCCCTTTCTTGAAGATAGTGATAATGGAAGCATCCCGTAGATCAGCAGGGACTGTTCCCATGTTCCATATTTTCACAATCAACATGTGTGTATGCTGAATTAGCAAAGGACCACCCTCCTTGAAGAGCTCGGCTGGAATTCCATCTTGTCCGGGTGCCTTTTTATTCTTTAGCTGATGAATGGCCTTCTTAATTTCTTGAATAGAAGGGACTTCACCTAAGTGATCTTGAATTGGCTATTGTGGAATATCAGCAAACACACCTTCCTCGACATGTGAGTTTCTGTTCAGGAGGTCTTGAAAATGTTCTTTCCAATGGGAAGCTATCGAGTCAGGGTCTTTAAGAACTTCAGTACCGTCTTTGGATTTTAGACAATTAAGAACTTTGGTAGAGGGACCATAAATTGCTTTGGTAGCACTGAAGAAGGCACTAGTGTTGTTGGAGGCGATTAAATTCTCCATTTCCTTTGATTTACCTATCCACCATTCATTCTTGATCACCCTGCATCTCTTCTGCACTTCCGTTTTGAGCTGTTGATATCTATGTTTCTTGGGAAATGAATTTGGATAATTTTGCCACGCGTTTTAGGCTTTCCGCTTTTCATCAATTAGGTCACATATTTCTTTGTCGTTCTCGCCAAACCAATCCTGATTTTTCCTCTTATTAACACCAACTGCTTCTTTGCCAGCTGCTATAATAGCTGATTTTAATAACGACCAGTGCTGTTCAATATCTTCTGGGTATTCATTTGGAAGTTTATCAGCCAATAGGTCTTGATACCGTTGTTCCTAAGTTGTTCAGTATTTAGTTTGTGTTTTATTGCCTTCCCCTGAATCCGCCGTTTTGGAGGAACCTGTATAGCCATCACAGATCGAACTAAGCGGGGGTCGGTCCAGCAATCATCAGCACCGGTCATAACTTTGGTTATATGAACATCGCGCTTATCTCTGGCGCGGACAAAATGTAGTCGATTAAGTGCCAGTGCTTTGATCTGGGATGTTGCCATGTTGTTTTAAATCTATCCTTCTGGCGGAAGAGTGTATTTGTAATGACAAGATCATATTTAGAACACTTCGTGAGTAAAAGGGTTCCATTGGCGTTGATTTTGCCTACACCCTCTTAACCAGGCCAAAGTGATGATTCTCTGCCAACCAGAGCATTAAAGTCTCCCAGCAGAATAAGCTTATCTGACTTGGGTACATTCGACAGGAGTTCATCAAGTTGGTTATAGAATGCTTCTTTTTGATCATCTTCGGGCTTCAGTGTTGGGGCATATGCACTAATTATCGTAGCTCTTTGGTTGTTCTTGAGTTTCAGACGGAGTGTCATGAGTCTCTCATTAATTCCAGATGGGAACTCATCAAGATTGTGAATAAGCTCATTCTTTGTTGCAAAACCTATTCCATGAATTTTTAATTCGTTTTCATCTTTTCCTTTCCAGAAAAATGTATAGCCACCGCCATGTTCCTTGAGTTGTTCTTCTCCAGCGCGCCTAGTTTCACTAAGAGCAGCGATATCAATGTTGTATTTCTTCAACTCACGACTTATTATTGCTGTACGTCGCTCTGGACGATTATCTATATCAGTGTCCATCAGAGTACGAATATTCCAGGTAGCTATATTCACGTTGCAAATCTTTCTTTTGTTTCTACCGCGAATTGGTGTACTCACTGAACGCGGTAATCCAGTCAGGTGAGAAGTTAGACTGCCTATGTTTAGGGCACCTTTTATAGCCCCCTCCCCATTCAGGGTGAGCAGAGGGGATCCTAAATAGGACTGCTCAGTCACGGGTGTAGCACACGAGTTGCTCTACAGTCTGTCCTTGAGCAAAACGGCGATCACACACTCGCCGCCTACGTGCCGACTCATCACTAGGAGCTCCCAGATTACACTATCCTGCCCCCGTCGCAACTTGCCGATCGCCGCAGGACTTGAATATTGAGCAGATGATGTTGCTTTCCGAATGACGCCTGTGCGTGGAATCTTTTTACGTGGGAATGCTGGTGCACATCAACAGACACACGGCGAGACCTGGACAACCTACAGGAGAAACCTAAAATGCCTGGAAAAATATCATCAACAATGCTTGCGGAGAATACTGAAAGTTAAATGGCAAGATCGTCGAAAGAATATTAGCATCCTCAAGGAAGCCAACACTACAAGCATAGAGGCAAAGATAGTCAGGCATCAGCTACGCTGGGCTGGTCATATCGTCCGCATGTCAGATACACGCCTCCCAAAGAAAATCTTGTACTCCCAACTAAAGAATGGCCAGCGTAACCATGGAGGGCAGCTTAAACGATATAAGGATGTTCTAAAGTATAATCTTAAAAGATGTCATATTGATACGATCAACTGGGAAACTACAGCCGAGGATAGGCCCAAATGGCGTAGCATTGTATACAATGGAGTTGAACATCTAGAAAAAGATAGGAGAAGATTAGAAGCCGAGAGGAAGAACCGCAGGAAAGAACGAGCGAATGCGAGGGATGGCATTCTTGCACAACCATTTGCTGCAACCACTAGTGTGTGTTGTCACTGCAATAAAATCTGTGCATCCAGAATCGGACTGTTCAGCCATCTGAGACGACACAATTAATATGTCCAAATGACATTGTATTTATATACTACATATTCCTTGAGGAATAAATGCCTATGATGATGATGCAACAATGTGGAGGTCCTGGGAACCAAACTTTGAAATGATTCCATTAGAAAAACGGAATTAAATCTATCAGTGCATGCAAACGATGTTTTACGTCGCACCGACATAGGTGTTATGGTGACGATGGGATAGGAAAGGGCTAGGAGTGGGAAGGAATTTGCCGTGGCCTTAATTAAGGTACAGCTTGGTGTGAAAATGGGGAATCACGGAAAACCATCTTCAGGGCTGCCTACAGTGGGGTTCGAACCCACTATCTCCTGAATGCATCTCACAGCTGTACGCTCCTAACCGCACGGTGCAAACGATCCTCAGTCCAGCATCAGTAGCAGTGGTTCGGTGCTCGTGAGTGATACTCAAGCAAAGTCAACTGGGGTACGTAACGCAAACGAGTTACGTTAGGAAGAACATCTTAGGCAAGGATCATATTTCAGAGACAACTACAGTTTTGAACCTTGGCTTCCGCCAATTAGGAAAATCGTATAAAGTGGTCCTAAAAGTTTGACAAAAATGTGGCAATAAGAGGGTTATTTTAATAAAGATGATTTTTACTGTGATTTGACTAGACGCGAAATACATAAATCAGCTGTGAGCCTCATTCCGGAGATGGTGGATTCGAATCCCCTATCGGCACCCCTGAAGGTAGTTTTCCTTGGTTTTCCACTTGGGCACCAGACAAATGCTGAGGCTGTAGCCTAATTAAGGCCACGGCATATACCTTCCCAACTCTAGTTCTTTCCCATCCTTGCGTCGCCGAAAACCTTCAACGTGTCAGTGTGACGTGTACCACTAGGAAAAAAAAATATATATAACTTATCAATTCTTTAATTCTAATTACCAATCGCACAGGAACTGTTACAACATACTTGGGTTTTATTTTCACATTCTGAGGAAAAAACAGACTGTGACTGAATCCGCTTGGTGATTAAAATTCAGAGATCGTCCCTGTAAGTTGCGTTCCGAGGTGTGCAGAGTAGTGTCTACAATAGATCAGAAATGCTCAGCTGGCGCCCACTGGCAGCAGACCAGTGCAGTCGGGGTGCTCGCTTGTCTGAAATGCGGGCAACTTACGTAGAGTTGAGACGGGCAACGGATGCCCGGCCGCAAAAAAACCGGCATACAATTGATCTCCTGGCACATTCCGTGACCAGCAGGAGATGATTTACAAATATGACGGTAGTGGGCTTTAAAATGTTTTCATTCCCAAACACAAACTTCACACTTACGTTGCCATACACCTCTTATTGCAATAGATATCAGTCTCTCTTTCAGCAGACAATTCACACCTACTTTGTTCGCTGTTTGAAAGTCTTGTAGTATTTACTTCATTAATTAATATTCATGAAGTGTATTACTTTTCAATTCGCTTCGTGCAATAACGAGGAGGCCCTGGGGCGACAGCTAATTCGGTTTCCTTCCATGAACAGCAATGTTAAGGACTCTATTACGTTTATGGGCCAGTATCCGTAAAAGGTATGCTGTAGAGGAGATCGGAGCCTCATGCGGACACGAAATGTTGGGACAAATGCCGGGATGGTACTTAACTTTAGCCTACGGCCGCTTCCTTCCCTCTTCCTTGTCTATCCCTTCCAATCTTCCCATCCCTCCACAAGGCCCCTGTTCAGCATAGCAGGTGAGGCCGCCTGGGCGAGGTACTGGTCATTCTCTCCAGTTGTATCCCCAGACCAAGAGTCTGAAGCTCTAGGACACTGCCCTTGAGGCGGTAGAGGTGGGATCCCTCGCCGAGTCCGAGGGAAAAGCCGAACCTGGAGGGTAAACAGATGATGAATGAATGAATATACTCGCAAGACGAAAATTTGTAAGAGACATTTTTTTATTGCTGGCATGTGAGGGGTCGCGCTGCGACGCCCGAGTGCGCGAATTACGCTTCACACTGTATATATAAATGGTATGAGTAAAGGAGTGGAATCAGAGGTAAGTAATAAATAAGTTACAAGATTGTGAACAACTGCAAAATGACCTCGATAATGTTGTGAGATGGACAGCAAGCAATGGTATGTTGATAAACGGGGTTAAAAGTCAGGTTGTGAGTTTCACAAATAGGAAAAGTCCTCTCAGTTTTAATTACTGCGTTGATGGTGTGAAAGTTCCTTTTGGGGATCATTGTAAGTATCTAGGGGAATATAAGGAAAGATCTTCATTGGGGTAATCACATAAATGGGATTGTAAATAAAGGATACAGATCTCTGCACATGGTTATGAGGGTGTTCAGGGATTGTAGTAAGGATGTAAAGGGGAGGGCTTATAAGACTCTGGTAAGACCCCAACTAGAGTATGGTTCCAGTGTATGGGACCCTCACCAGGATTACTTGATTCAAGAACTGGAAAAAAATCCAAAGAAAAGCAGCTCGATTTGTTCTGGGTGATTTCCGACAAAAGAGTAGCGTTACAAAAATGTTGCAAAGTTTGGGCTGGGAAGACTTGGGAGAAAGGAGACGAGCTGCTCGATTAAGTGGTATGTTACATGTAATTAATCTCATAATAGAACCGTATTGAGGACAATATATTAAAATTATAAAATCCTTTTAATAATTATAAAATAATCATGATTATTTTATAATTCAATGAGTAATATAATGTATTGAGTAGGTGGTCATTATTAAAAGGATTTTATAATTTTAATAAGTAGTATGTTCCGAGCTGTCAGTGGAGAGATGGCGTGGGAGGACATCAGTAGGCGAATAAGTTTGAGTGGTGTCTTTAAAAGTAGGAAAGATCACAATATGAAGATAAAGTTGGAATACAAGAGGACAAATTGGGGCAAATACTCATTTATAAGAAGGGGAGTTAGGGATTGGAATAACTTACCAAGGGAGATGTTCAATAAATTTCCAATATCATTGAAATCATTTTAGAAAAGGCTAGGGAAACAACGAATATAGAATCTGCCACCTGGGCGACTGCCCTAAATGCAGATCAGTATTGATTGAATGACACAGAGTTTCACCCTCTCCCTAATTCACTATCATAATTAGGGTTCGGAAGTTTAAGACGTAAGGAAGTACAAAATAAGCAAAGCAAATAATCCCTAGATACTAGCTAAATATGACCTAAAAATGGTCAAATATGACTTAAGCATTCTAGGGATAGGTAGCAAGTATTACTAACAAGTGATCAGCGATAATAGAGCAGACACATTTAATAGTGCAAACTTACAGGGTTACAGTAAGTAAATTAACACTTTATACATTTATTCAGTATCATAGCCCTGACGTGCAGTCCTAATTCTGTTTTCCTAAAAAAAACAGTAATAGCAATGATTTTTTGTATCTGTCGTCGTACGTTCGTACCATCGCGACCACAACAATTCCGGGTGGAAAAGGAAACAGGTACATTTGGGTGAAGATTTTGGCCAACCCTGAAGGTGAAGGAGAAGTAATCAAGGCAACGTCACATGTGTTCTTCTTCCAGGAGGTGTGGCTTGCGACGTTGTGCACTCAGAGGTCACTCCAAACTCCATGTTTTTCAGGAACTGATTAAGATGTTTCTATAGTTAAACATTGTGGCTATACTAGCTCTTCCTAATCAAGGTAAACAATTAATTAACTGTAATTTAAATGTGATGAAGTGTGCATGATGTAATCCCACCCCAATATATGGCATTTAATTGTTTGATCAGCGCTGACAATAACTTCATAGGAACGGTTTTCCAAATGCCCTTGCATCTCTGATAATCATAATTATTTAATGCCAGGTTATTTTTACTTTGGTTTTTAGGATAAACATTACTGTATATTATTATTATTATTAATGTTATTAGCAGTAGTAGTATTTAACAGGGCCTATATTGACGAAAATAAGGGTCATTCTTTTAAATGTGGTTGAGTGTGATGCCATTTGTTAATGAAATTATAGTGGAGACCCCTAACATTTCAGCCAGAATTCGCACACAAGAATTACAAAGAAACTGGAGAATTTGATCCTCAATGAGTTGACATGCACATTACGTCTGTTGCCCTGGAGGAGCCGTTTGGTTCTTCCCTTCATTGTCGAGCCAGTGGGACGTATGGGCAGGCAGGGAAGCAAGTACTGTACCTTCCCCTCCGCGTGTATTTCGTTCATGCCTCGTACTTCATTTTCTCCACTTCACCTCACTCTTCAGATGTGTCCATTTGTTAACACATCTAATGGTTGTGACCAATGAGAGAGAGTGTGTGTAAGCAGGTACTGGGTGGTTCTGAGGGCTGTACTGATTTTTTGCCTGAAATTAATATTTCTGGCCACGAGATACTAAAGATTTTGAGTGTACAACATCTATTTCTCGGAATCATGTCTTCTAAACCTGCTACCTATTTCTTTCAGGAAAAGAAAGAAAAATACATCTACTGTACTACAGTATTTTGAAATCCTGTGTTTGAAAAGTGATGCAGATAACATGTAGCTTGTTAAAAACTACAACCGAGTTTAAACAAAAATGCTGAAAATGTAAGTAAATATGACCTTAAATCACTAAAATCATCAAAATATGACCAAATAAAAATGGCTGAAATATGCATTTATATGCAAAATAAAATTGCTTTAAAAAGAGTCTGGAACCCATCATTCACAATTATTTTTCAGGTTTCTGATAAAATGAATTCACAAATGAAATATGACTTTTCCTTAACGTCTGAACCTTAATCATAATCAAACCTCATCCGGACATTCAGGTCTCTCCTGGGTGTAAAATAGAATGACCTGCATCAGACAAGCCAAACATGTCCACAGGTACTCTCGGCATGAAAAGCCACATGATAAATATATTACAAAGTAAAATCTGTAACAAAATAAAGAAAATAGCCTTGTGGTTATCGTTCTACTAAATTAGCTTCCATGGACTGTTGTTACGTGAAGAAGCCAGAAGAAAAGCTATTAACTGGATATTATAACAACTTACCTCTCATGTGTGTGAACAAATTCAACATACACAGAGTAGATTGTGTTACACAAAATGTTATGTGCAAGATAAATGAATTATATCACACTCAAAACAGTTAAACTCACTGATATAGACAGATAATATGGACTCTGAAATTCTCTTCATAGCACAAGGAACAACTACCATTAATAATAAAGAATCACTATCAACATTATATACCTGAAGGATAAACTTTTTAATATTTCAATATATACATTGTAACAGAGAAGATAAAGTACAAAGCACTCATGCACCAGTTATATATTGATCAGAAAGTTATGATGAGGAACTGGATATTATAGCAGACAACACATTACATCAGAGAAGGGAACCAAAGGGACCATTTAATCATATGTTATTTTTTATCTATCAGGAAACTTTTGAAAATACACTTCCTGCCAAAGTTAAACATCCTTGTAATGATTCTTCCAAAGTCATTCTGTACTGTAGCAGTAGCATTTCTGCCTCTAACCCAGAGGACTGGGGTTTGATTCTCAGCCAGTCCAAGGAAACCCTCTTGGGGTATTAATTTCATTTCCATTCATTTCTTTTTCTGAAACTGGGTTTTTTATTATTTTTTTTTTAATAAATGAGGAATGATTTTAGGAAATCTTGGCCACTAAGCTTTGGCATGAATTATACAGAACTAGCTCATATTAATACACAAGTTACTGAAAAATTAAGACAGAAGGAAGACCACCGAAACAAAATGAGGAAACAATGCATGTTTTATCTGTGTGCTAAAGTGTTATTAACATGAATTCATGTATTTACACTTCTGATAGGATTGATAAATTTTAACACTAGAGCAATTATACCAAATGAACCAACTGTGGTAAAACTTCCTTAGTGTGTGTCCAACATTGCAGTGTACACTTAACCTGCTTAAGGCAGTGATAATTGTTTTAAGAGAAAGTACAACAGGGCAAACATCATCTGCTCTAAGGAGACCAATGATAAAATTAATCAGAACCTAATTGTGTCATACTGTACTGAAGTTAAAATAATATTCTTAGTCACCTAATCAAAATCTAACCCTGTATACCCTGCAGAAAGCAGACCAATATCCTGTCATTTAGAACTGGCATAAAATGTTCACCACATTTTAAATGAGATGTATACTGGCATATCTCGAAACTCATCATTTGTCTGTCTGTCTATGTATGTATGTTTGGTTTTAACTTGAAAGCTCCTTGACAAATTTTTATGAGATTTGTGCTGTTGCCTGAAAGATCTCCTGAGGAAGGTTTCTGTACATTAAATATTGAACTGTGATGAAAGGAAGATTAGCAGTAAAGGTTTCTTCAAAACAACTCAAGAAAATTATGCTAGATGAGCACTTTCTGAGCTTATGCTGCTTAAACCACAAAATACAGTATATGCATAAGATACCGAGGGAGTGGCTTTGTGGTTTGGGTCATGTAGCTGTGAGCTTGCATTTGGGGATTAGTGAGTTTGAATCCCACTGTAGGTAGCCTGGAAGATAGCTTTCTGCGTTTTCCCATTTTCACACCAAGCAAATGCTGGAGCTGTACTTTAATTAAGGCCACAGTTGCTTCCTTCCCACTCCTAGCACTTTCCTTCCTATCTCATCATTGTCACAAGACCTATCTGTGTCTGTGCAACAAAAAGCAAATTGTAAAAAAAAAAAAAAAAAAAAAAAAAAAGTAAGAATTGGAGAGCATAAAGTTTTATTAAAATATCCACAATAACAGTTCTTGTATTTGATAACCCTGTGTTAGATATGGGAAGAGCATTCCTAAGCCTCAGCTTAACTACATTATTCCATGTCTTTGTCCACGTGAACCAAATTTGTTTGTAAATTTCTATTTTAAAACACTGATTGGAGCACATCTTCACGTTACTGAAGGCAAGGACAAAAGCTAATATTAATAAACTGTAAATAATACCATTCCAACTTCTATATTTTCAGAAATGTAATACTGTAATTTGTCATCAAGCAACAACACTGGAAGTACTACCTCCCAGAATTTCAATACCTAAAATGGGCACACTCTTGGTCTTGGATTCCACTTGATGATTCTTTATGAAATTCAACAAAAAGCAAATTGTAAAAAAAAAAAAAAAAAAATTAAAAAATCATAAGAATTGGAGAGCATAAAGTTTTACAAAAATATCCATTTTGTCCATTTTGAAACTGGCGGGCTAGTAAAAAGCTCCAGTTTGTGCAAGCTGGTTTGACCGGTGTGCAATCAGCTGCGCTCACGTCGTCGTGAGCCCGTTATATAAAGAAGAGGCACAGCAGAAGAGACCAGACAGCTGTCCAGCAGTTGACTACACTGTACTGCAGATTACGTAGGGCTACTCCCTATTCTGAAGTGTCTGCACAGATGGACGAAAGTGAACTGAGAGTTTTCACCTCAGGGCATGGTCATCGGCAACAAGAAATAACCTTACCTTTCTAGACTTCATCCTGATCTGCAAGCTATTTTCAAACATCTAGTCCAATATTTCTTTTCAGAGACATTATACTTTTGCTACAAAACTTTAGTTTGTGTTCTGACAGCACAGAATTGTGTACATTGTATATATATCATTTGACAGAAGTATTACAAGACAGCAGTTTGTTCAACATTCATAGAACCTTAATTTGTATAGAGAAAATAAAATAATTGTTTGTGTTGTACTTTGGACATTCGTATACAACACAAAAGAGTCACATTTCCTTCAAGAACTGAGCTGCTAATCAAGCGCTCAAAATTAGTACAAATTATCTTACCTTCAGTGGATCATGCATGATAGCCATCCAAATGTCAACCTGGATTTTTTATTTAGGAAAGTACCACTGAAAAGGCAATTTTGGTCCTCAGCATTCAAGCAAGATACATCTTTCCTCAAGCCTGTCCCAGAATTCTACCCAGAAAAGATTCTTAAAGATTTATGCATCAGTATTATTGTTATTTCAGGATACACTCAATGGGAGTTTACTCTTACTCACTCTACAATATATAAACATCTCAACAGCAAAATAAAAATTAAGCAGGGTACTCAAAATGAGGAGATAAAGGCTATCAATCAATCAATGATCTGTATTTAGGGCAGTTACCCAGGTGGCAGATTCCCCATCAATTGTTTATCTCATATTTACATTTATTTATAATGTTTACCTATCATCATCATCATCATCTTCATCGATGTCCCACTCCAGTCACCCGGGTGTGGTTGTTTACCTATCATTCTCTTAAATATTTTCATTGAAGTTGGAAATTTATCAAATTTTATTGATAATTTATTCCAGTCCCTCACTTCTCGTCCTCTAAATGAATATTTGCCCCAATCTCTTGTTTTGAATTCTAACTTTATCCCCATATCTTCCTTCCAGACCATGTCTACACCAGTTCACTGGAAGTCTCTTTGGTGATGGTCATGGTTTCCTGTTAGGATAGTTCAGCAACTTCCTCTCGAAGTCTTCTGCCGATGACTGCATTTTCACTCTGTTGGTCAAATTCCGTTTCCAGCGGGTAGATTCTCTAAATGAGGAATGATCTCCATAGATGAATCTGCATGTATGAGCCAGCTTCATTGGAGGGATCATGTGAGGCGAGTGGAGAATATCTACCATTGTTGGGAAAGCACTTCAAAAACAATAAAACATGACACAATTCCTCAATAGTCAAACACATTTATTTTAACACACACACACACACATGGTTGATAATAATTGATACTATTCAAGTCTTAAGCTTAT
Organism: Anabrus simplex; assembly: GCF_040414725.1. Classification (NCBI taxonomy): domain Eukaryota; kingdom Metazoa; phylum Arthropoda; class Insecta; order Orthoptera; family Tettigoniidae; genus Anabrus; species Anabrus simplex. The sequence continues at coordinate 160,548,460 of NC_090267.1, read as the reverse complement.
TTCTACATCTTCTCCCACCTAAGTTAATGGTGGTCAGTCCAACGATAACTTACACGACACAATCAAAGGTTCAGTTTTAGAGCCTTATGAACTGTCCTTCCAGATCTCCACCAGTTCAAAGTCTGTTTGGTAATGGTCATGGTATCCTCTTGGGGTAGTTCAGGAAGTTCCTCTCAAAGTCTTCTGTCGATGACTGCACTCTCACTCTGTTGGCCAAGTTCCATTTTCCAACAGGTGGATTCTCTGCACTGGTCTCAGAAGCAAGCCACTCGAGGTCTTCACTCTGACCAGTCTGGTTTCACCATCAGTTCCCTTTAGGAGTTCAACAACTCTTGCCAAAGGCCACTTTACACGTTTTGTGTTGTCATTTCCCACCAACATTATTTCACTAAATGAAATCGGTCTTTGTTGCTGTTTATTGGCTATGTTAAAAAATGAAGATAACAAAAGCTTGTGCAAAAAGTGAGTCATTTTGTGTAAATAATGTTTTTATATTATATCTTTTGACTTTCTCAGGAAGTCCCTAAAAGGCATTGGGTTCTTCCATTTTTTCAGTTTCTGATCTTTGAATTTTGTAATCTACCACGTGATTTTATGGCTGATGAAGTCTCAAATACAAATGAAATATGTCCCTATTTATATTTAATTAATTCACTTGTAAAGCGATGTGTATTGATTGGGTGGACCAAACCTAACATTGTTTCTTAGTTTTAACTGTATCAATATGGATCTATACAATGAAGTTCGTAAATTATACCAACTCCTTGACGCTGAACTTTGACTACTAGTGTTTGCATCAACACTCCACAATGGTTTGGCACACTAGCTAAAGCCTCATCTTTCTGGACTTGTGAAGTAGGAGCCATTTTGTCTCCTGTTAAGTTTTGTCTCTCTATGGCTGAGTCTACCTGGGTTTGTGACAACTTATCACACATAATAACAAAATATCCTTGAGCACAAATGATGCACCTAGGCTTATTTCTACATTTCTTTTGCTGGATGTCCAACCTTGAGACAAGAGAAACAGCATCTTTTAGTCTCAAGTGCACGACAACATTCTTGCAAGGTCATCTTCTGTGCCTTAATACAATCTTGAGACTTATGATTAGACGAGCAAAATACACACTCTATTGTCTCTCTATTAGATGCAATAAGGAGACCTGCAGCTGTAGGAATTTATCATTCAGATTAGTGGTGTAATTTAAGCTCTTGTTATTCTTTTTTATACCTCCCTTGGCAATTACTGAGGGAAAAACACCAAAACCTGACATAGCCAAAGCTATCTTCTGTTTCTGTTCTACTTCACATCTAAAAAATTGCATCAAGCCGTCTAAACGATTCTTGGAATTCACACTCAGGTCACTGAAACCAGCGCCCCCTGCTTCAACAGCTGAAAAATATCACTAGGGTATAAAAGAGTGTCTTTGTCAATTTTCTTAAACTGCGGCCAGAAAGGAAGCCATCTTTTAGTTCACTTCCAAACTTCTTCAATTCCAACAAAGGCAGTTTGCATGAATGTTTAACTTGGAATGATGAGTTAGAATTAACTGTTACTACAGTTGCTTTTGGATTATGATCATCTTCATTCAATAATTTTGTTACAACAGTCTTAACCTTATAAAATTTGAACTTATATTCATCAGCTGAATTTATATCTTTGTCTCACTCATGATCTTTTTCTTTTTTTTTTTGTTAAGAATGAAGCCATATTTTCCAGTGTCGACTTAGTTAAATGCAAAAAAACTTTCCAGTCTGTCAAACACATAGCAATCACAATATAAACTATAATAATATAAACATACCTGTAAAATACACACTAATATATAAAGAATGACATGTTTCGTTCTACAAGATTTAGTAGAATATGAGGATGTTCTTGTAGAACAAAACATGTCATTCTTTGTATATTAGTGTGTATTTTACAGGTATGTTTATAGTGTTATAATTTATATTGTAATTGCTAGCCTATGTGTTTGGCAGACTGGAAAGTTTTTATTGCATTTACTCATCATCTGCAACTTCCACATTCTCAATAATATTAGTGAAGATAAGAGTATCCATACCTGTTAATTCATGATATTTCATTTCTAAAGATCCATATGTTCATTAATGCTTTCCATGTCTTTCTCCAGCATCTATAGCAATGCATCAAGCTTATTGTAGATCTTGGTTATTGATCGCCATAATACAGCTCTTGCTTTCTTTGTCATTGCTATATTCTCTTCCATGTTTCAAATACTACTTATGAACATGTTTGTAATATAACTGCCATATATCCTGTCACAGTCACCAAATGTTGGGAATGCACTTCAAAAACAACATAATATAGGCACAATTCCTCAATTGTTGAACACATTTATTTTAACACACACACATGGTTGACAATGATCGATACTATTCAAGTCTTAGGCCTATTTTTACAACCATGGAGGGAAAGAGAAGTAAAGGGAGACCAAAAGGAATCAATGCACAATTTCCATTCTTGCAGGGGTTTAACTTGTCTTCTTATATACATTGTGCTTGTTGCTTCAACAAAGGTGTAATGATTGAAACCTTGAAAACTTATGAAGATACATTGCATTCCTACTACCATTTTATTACATTACATTTGCATTTTTCAAAGAAAAATCCAAGTGTTACATTTTTTTTTCTTTTTGTATCAGTGTACCTGTAGACATTTGGATCTGAACACATTCTCAACTATTCATAGTATTTTCTCTCTGTGAAAGATGATTTTATATGAACAAAAATACCAACGGTGGGCGAACAACCCAAATAGACTATTGGCTACTTCAAAGATATAAACTTGGGTTGGTCATGCATACGAAAGTGATTCTATCAGAAGTTATTGCCTCCCAGCATCGAGTACTGGTCCTTGATCTGTCCTTAATGTCAATGATGCCCAAATGTCTGCTTGACTGATTCAGAGAAGATCAATTGATGGTGACTGCTGGAAATGGAAACTCACTTGGTTACCACTCTCATCTCCCATGTTTCTGCAATTGATGACCAGTCTGTTGAGGTCCTCTGGACTAGAGTACCTATGTCAATTCATGATATGGCCTGAGAGACACACCCAATTCTCCAAATTATATGAAATGAATAATTCCTGAACCCGTCGCTAATGTGTGCCAGTCCTATGTTTGGTCCTTTTCCACCAATCAGTCCAAATGAAGTGGAGCAAGCTATTTGGAAGGAGGGGAGCAGTAGATCTCTGAGTCTGGCAATATATATATATCAATCAAAGCATGGGTCATGTACCTCGTGATGCTCTTTGGATGGTGCTTCACAAGTTCGGCTATCCCCCAACATTTCTCTCACTGGTGAAGAGCCTCCATGAAGAGATGGAATGTAAAATCATTATCAGAAGAATGCTTTCAGAAGGGTTCAGAGTAAGTTGTGGAGTGAAATAAGGGTATGTTCTTGCTCCAATATACAGTCTTCCAATGCCAATAATATTCTTCAGTGCACCGCCTGTCACTGCCTCTTCAAACCAAATACTGGGTTCAGTAGTCTTGTCCAAGCTCATGAGAGAATAGGAATGATACTGTGCATTTTTTCCAAAATCTTTCTTCATTTGGAGACTGCCTAAGACAAAAAAATACATGAAAACAACTTCATTAAAAAGTAAAAGTAAATTATAAGTTCATGATCTCAGTCTGGCAAATACAAGTGGTGTCTGAGAATCATAAAGAACCCTAAGTGCTTTCAGCCCCCAGTCAATGAATTCCTTGGTACTAATGTTCAAGTCTGCATCAGCTCTATCATCTTCTGAGAGACTGTACTTCTTACACCGATCATGAGACCCCTCATGAAACTGCTCATACAATCTGTGGTCAGATGTAGCCAGGAATACACACAGTTTACAGCACAGTATGATCCCTTGTTTAATACCATGTCATGCAGAAACATTTTTAGATTTGTACGGTAAAAGCTAACATAAAATCATAGCAAGTCTATTTGTTACCAATGATACATTATTATGTTGACTGAATGAAGTTGCTAGATGAATGCATTATCTTGTTAATATTTTCATATTCAACTTCAAAAGAAGTACAATACAATACAAACATTTTTATTACCGTGCTGTTTTTCTTACATGAAAAAGAAGCATCAAAAACTAAGCAAGAACTGGATATCTGTATATAAAAGAACACTAAAAGCAGGTAGGGACCCTCTTCGGAGGCAGACCTACCCAGGGAGTGGCGCCCTTGCCCATGTGAGTCCCAGAGCATACTGACCCAGTGTGTAATATCTGGTATGGGTCCCAGCTCAGGGTTACGAGTGAAGACCTCAACGGCATCTACAGCGGAGAAGGTGGACTTCGGTACGGCGGAGATGGCGGGAGGGGCATACCCGTAGCGTCTGTACTCCAGAGGACTGGCTACGAAAGGCGTCTGTCTCCATGTTAGGGGCGGCCTAATTTTGAACCTGGCAGTAGGTATAAAATGCCTTTGGGTGTGACGAGCCCATTGTAACAATAGCCTATATGGACAAAGCAGATATGGTGCCTTGGAAAAGGTTAGGGCGTCCCCTGCTAAAAGTGACGCGCAGCTCTTCAGGTGCAGGGAGAACTGTGAAAAATGGGCAACCAGCACCAAACTACATCAAAATTGCAACAATAAATGTACTGACACTGATGGGAAAGACAGAAGAACTGGTTGAATTCATGGTAGAAAAAGATATAGCCATACTTGGACTGTGCGAGACCAAGAAGAGGGGTACAGGGGAGATCCCTCTGAGAGAAGGATACAGGCTGTATTACAGCGGAGGACCTGAAGCAAAAAATGGAGTGGCCATCATACTTAGAAGAGAAATCCAAGAATATGTGGAATATACAAAGTACGTCAGCGGTAGGATGATGATGAGACTCCATTTGAAAATGGCCTGAAAGATCTATTTCAGTTGTATGCCCCACAAACTGGTTGCATAGATGAACATCTAGAGGAAGAGGAAGTGGAGAGACAGATAGAAGATAAGGAAGTACTATTGATGGGAGATCTAAATGCACAAGTTGGAATGGAAAGGCAAGGAAAGGAAGATGTTGTAGGGCCCTTTGGATATGGAAATGTAAATCCAGAAGGTGAGTTGTTGGTGGGTTTTTGCATGAGGAATCAAATGATTGTTGGAAACACCTGGTTTAGGAAGAAGAACAGTCAGAAGATTACAAGGTATGGCTGGGGAGACAGACGGACAAAGACCATGATTGATTATATAATCATAGAGAAAGAACACCGGAAGAACCTTGTAGATGTAACAGCCATGCCTGAAGAAGCCTTTGGTGGAGATCATAGAGTTGTGATAGGAAAATTGAAAGTTGGAAAGATTGAAAAAACCCAATTAAGAAGAGAGAAAAGAATTAAAATATGGAAGTTGAAGGAGAAAAGCATACAAGAAGAATTTCAAAGGGAAATAATACCCTTGGTACCCAGGACAGAGGTGGAGAATGTTGAAGAGGAATGGAAAAGATTTAAGGAAGCACTGGTTGGATGTGCAGAAAAGGTGTGTGGTAGAACATCAGGAAATGTGAAAGACAAAGAAACACACTGGTGGAATGATAGGGTAAAGATTAAAGTGAAGGAAAAGAAAATGGCATGGAAAGCATGGAAAACATCTAAGACTGAAGAAAGTAGAAGAAAATATGTGGAGGCAAAGAATTTGGCCAAGAAAGTAGTAGAGGAAGAAAAGAGGAAAAGCTGGAACTTATTCACACAGAAATTGAGAGATGATACGCAGGGCAGCAAGAAATTACTGTATGGTATCTTAAGAAACAAAAAGAGAGATCAAGTAAACACCAGATTTGTGAAGGATGAAGGTGGCATAATTTTAACAAAGCCAGAAGAAATAAGAAAGAGATGGAGAGAGTATTTTCAGAAGCTGCTGAACATAAGAACGGATGACAGTCATTCAATGGACGACCAGGAAAGGGAATCAGTTGATGAAGAAATGGATAAAGAAATTACAATGAATGAAATTGAAATGGCAGTAAGAAAGATGAAGAATGGAAAAACTGCTGGAATAGATGAAATTTCAGTGGAGATGATAAAGGCAGCTGGAGCTGTAGGCCTGCAGTGGATATATCGGGTTCTCAAGAATGTCTGGGAGAATAAGGAGGTCCCTGAGGATTGGCAAAAAGGAATAACCATCCCAATTTTCAAGAAAGGTGATAAGAAAGTTTTGAAGAACTACGGGGGAATTACTCTAATATCCCATGTTGCTAAGATAATGGAAAGGATACTGGAAAGTAGAATAAGGTTGAGGGTTGAGAATCAGATACAGGAAAATCAGTTTGGTTTCAGAAGTGGAAGGTCAACAATAGAGCCCATTTTCATTATGGGACAACTAATGGAAAAGCATTGGGAGTACGGGAATGATATGGTGATGACATTCATTGACATTGAAAAGGCATATGACAGTGTCCTCAGAACGAAAGTCTGGGACAGTTTGGTGCAAAAAGGAATTGGACAGGGATTAATAAAAATGATCATGGCATTGTATAAGGAATGTTGTAGTTGCGTGCAAACACAAGTTGGCAGGAATGTTGGTTCAAAATAACTAGTGGGCTGGGACAGGGAAGTGTTCTATCACCAATCCTGTTTACAATAGTAATGGATGACATCATGAGAACAGCAAAAGCAACATATGGAAGAAGAGAAATGAACATGATGTTATTTGCAGATAATATTGTGATTTGGGGAGAAGATGACAGGAAGGTTCAAGGGCAGTTGAATGTGGTGAATGGGAAGATCGAAGAATGTGGATTGAAAATAAGTGTAGAAAAGAGTAAAACTCTTGTTATGACTAGAGTAAAGAAAGAAGGGAAACATTTAAATACCTGGGGAGTGAATTAATGGAGAATGCTCGACTGGATGCTGAGATTAGTAAAAAGACTCAAGCTGGAAGTTGCTTCTATCATAGTGTAAGAAACATGTTATGGGACAAAGATGTGCTAATGGAAGCAAAGGATACTATGTACAAGATGTATTACATTCCCATAACAACTTACGGAGCAGAAACTTGGACAATGACAAAGAAGGATGAGTGTCGAATACATGCAGCTGAAATGAAGTTCTTGAGGAGTATGATACATACAGAAGAGTAGAAGAGACAAAATAAGGAATGAGAAAATCGGAAAAAATGAATGACAGAATACAGAAGAGCCGACTAAGATGGTTTAGGCACATAAAGCGAATGAGCAACGAAAGAATGCCGAAAAAGGTGATGGAAATGCAAATCCAAGGAAGGAGAGGCCGTGGTCGACCACAATTGAGATGGAAGGATACCATCCAACACAGCATTATAGAAAGAAACCTGGACTGGGACACAGTGTTGGAGGAGTGGTGGAAAGACCAAAGAAAGTGGAGAGGAACCATATTTGCCCCTACCCGGCTACAGCTGGATAAAGGAAAATGATGATGATGATGACTAAAAGACTCAAAGGGAAATGAACAAAACTGGTCCTTGTATAATAATAAACAAATACCTAATTGAAAGACATATTAGGATGAATACCAGGGTGTTACAAAACTATTACAATGAGCATCACTTATGCTCATGGTATTCAGTGGTATTCTGTAAGGTACAATGAGCTCTCATGAGAAATTAACTTCACATCGATCCGTTTTGAGACTGACTGACCAACTATTCTCACAATTTTCTGCTTTCAGGGTGTCTTGTGTGGAGTTCCTTGGCAAAATACCTAAAGAAAACTTGTTGAGTAAGTAACATAAAAGACAAAAAATACTTTTGTGAATTGGATCTGAGCTTTCCTTTGTGTATTTTGAAGTAGCACTCGTCTTAAGCGTAAGTATGACTGTAATTTACGATATGTAATAAATTTGTTGCGGATATTCATGTTATCTCATAATAACCCCCCCTTTTATGAAACATCCAAGGTTTCCAAATAAAAAACTGAAATGACCCATTTTTATAAAAATACATTATGGGAAACCTTAGACTATAATGAAACTGAGACTGTTTTAAATGCAATTTATCTCTTCACAGTTAGCATCCTAAGTGAGAGAAGAAAATGATGAACAATGAAGAAGACATGACAAATATATAAAGTTTAGATCGATACTTTCATGGCCCAGAATAAGAGCCTTGGTATCTTATGGAGTTATGTTTACTTTGTTTGTCTCTTATACTATATAAATCCAAATATATCATGTCCAGTATCAATATCATTATCAATAACTGGCAGTAGACAGCTAATCAATAATCAATAGTTTTTTATCACCATTTTGCTATATTGGTGCAGTTTGGACTGTGTCAGATGCTGCACTAGTTCAAGGAAAGTATGGTGATTGTAAAGTATCAGTGGCGTTTTCTCACCATGTGTAAGTTGTGTGTCAGTGCCCAAATAAAATTGAAAGAAAAATAATTAATGATTTCATTCGTTTAAATGTTATGTTACATTATAGTGTGTTCTTCTTTTTTTATTGTTCGTTGTTCCACTCCACATATTGTAGTTACTCTCAGCACTGTCCAGAACAGTCTGCTATGCCACCAAAGCGTTGGTTCTGTTCTCAACAGCTTCACTCCCTTGAATCGTGCATGCACGCTTTTGCTTTCAGTACACATGTCTCATGCTCTAAACTTGACAAAGGCATTGTTTCAGTTTCCAATACTTTGTGCTGATTTTTGTTTATGAGTTCCATGTGAGTATATTATTGCTTATGCAATGAAGCTGGAGGTTTAAATGTTTTAATATAGGTAGTGAAAGCACAGTAAAACAATTATTAAACACTAGATTTTCATCACTTTCTTATAGCAAGAAAGAAAGAAAAAAAAAACAAGCAATGGTCAATGGCCACATACCCAGCCATTTTCAGGGCTACTGACAGTGGTTTGTTAATTTTCTGTACTTTAGTTCTGCAATATTATATTATTACAGGATATATGCAGACTTTCCTTTTTTTTCTCTCCATGTCTCCTATTACCAGTACATTAATTCATTTTGTGTGGGAAAGGTGAGAGGGCTTATACTTAATCCATTAATTTCGTCTATAACAATGCCTGAACCTATGGCCCAGTAAATGCCACTGTAAAGTATATGTGAGTAGAGACTCAAATTAGAAAACCTGCAAATACTAAAATAGTACAACACTTTTGTGGCAGCTTCTCTCAGAGAAGGATCAGCTCACAGAAACCACATAGATGAATAATGAAATCCACAACCTGTTTCTATTCATTTGACCGGGTCAGGAAGGGAATGAATGAAGCCCCCCATCTAGCAGCAAGGATAGGAAATGTGCTGGCTACCAAAGCCTGTCGCACTCCTCTGGGGCAATGATAAATAACTGACAGATGAAATGAAATAATAATGGTGTTGCTGGAATGAAAGATGACGGAGAAAACTGGAGTATCCGGGTTTCGAACCACAGTATTCAGCGGTGAGAGGCCGCCTGAGCCAAGGAGGCTTCACACACCACATAGATCTTGCCATCAACAGTCCACTTTATCGCTGGATGCCTTAAACCAACACCTGTTCAGAAACTCTATCGACTTATTGGAATTGCACCCCCTTATATACAAACGAAAGTGAAACTGATATCGAATGTAGGAAGCGAAGGGAAAATATAAATGTACCTTCGACTATTGGCTGAGGTCCTGGAAGAGCTTCTGCAATAGATCCATGTGAATGTGGAGATATCTAGGACCAAGCACATCTTGTAGTCTGCAGGAGACTCAGCTGGAAATATGTTATTGGTTTTACATCCCACTAATTACTTTTAGTCTTTGGAGTGGCTGAAGTGCCAAAATTTTCCCCTGTAGGAATTCTTTTAAACACCAGTACATCTACCATGCCTAGGCTGATGTTTAGCACCTGCATATACCATTGCTCCAAGCCGCAATTAAACACTCAATGTCAGCTACTAATGGGAACCAGCGAAGTCTTGCACCTTAACCCTTTTAGACCCTGCCCGCACATTTGTATAGGTAAGAAATATGTTACTTTCTGACTTCATATTTCCCTCCAAACAGTTTGAACCTGTACCACACATTTGTGAAGGTAAGGAATATATTTCTTTCTGGCTTCATATTTCCCTCCAAACAGTTTGAACCTGTACCACACATTTGTGTAGGTAAGAAATATATTTCTTTCTGGCTTCTTATTTCCCTCAAGCCAGTTTGAACCTGTACCACACATTTGTGTAGGTAAGGAATATATTTCTTTCTGGCTTCATATTTCCCTCCAAACAGTTTGAACCTGTACCACACATTTGTGAAGGTAAGGAATATATTTCTTTCTGGCTTCATATTTCCCTCCAGACAGTTTGAACCTGTACCACACATTTGTGTAGGTAAGAAATATATTTCCTTCTGGCTTCTTATTTCCCTCAAGCCAGTTTGAACCTGTACCACACATTTGTGTAGGTAAGAAATATATTTCTTTCTGGCTTCATGTTTCCCTCCAGACAGTTTGAACCTGTACCACTGTGATCTCTCTGTTTCAGCTGGTTAATATTCCAATAATAGCCAAGGAGCTACATCACTTGATTGTAAAATGTTGTTGTGTATCTTTCCCTTTCAAGAGATCCAAATGGTTTCAGAAATTTCATGAAGTAGATTTGCAAATTACATCATTATTTAAGTGTTAAAATACTTAATTAGATAGTACTAATGGTTTGTGGTGTGGGTTACTGTAGTCACGTCCTAGTTCATGAACAATGGGCAATGGCTGAATGGCCGAGTAGGTGGTCCTGAAAGACAGGATTCCAGTTGCTATGGATGGAAGTGGTATCTCGGACATATTCTGAATTATGGTCCTCTTTGTGCTCAGGCGGCTAGGACTAGGCAATCCACTGTTGGTCCCTAACCCGTTAGAGGAGAGATCCTCACTTGGACTGCTTCACAGAATTTTTCTTCGAGCACGATGCTCAGAATGTTTTAAGCAAGCCTCGGACCCATGGGAGTAACCTAATCCCACTCCCATTTGACAGGTGAGGGACTCCTTGGAAACAACTTGGCGAATAAAATGGAATTTGATGGGCAGCTATCAATATTAATGAGGCTTATGGAAGAAAGAAAGTGGAACTGGCTGAGTCACCAAAGAGGATGGATTCTGTTATGGCGTGTAAGAGGCGCAGAGGGAGACCAAGACGATAGCTAGGCTCAGTTTCCAATGATTTAAAGATGAGAAGTATAGCACTAAACGAGGCCACAGAACTAGTTACAAATAGGGAATTGTGGCAGCGATTAATAAATTCACAGAGGCTTGCAGACTGAATGCTGAAAGGCATAACAGTCTATAATGAAGATATATGTAAGTATGTGTGTATGAATGGCTCTTTAAAAGAATGCAAACTGATTAGAAAATCTCACGACGTGAAGTTAAGTTGTGTGTCACCTTTAAAACTGAGACACTAGAACAATATGTGTCACTTAATTGTTAAGATATTGTGCAGTTACATGTAAAATTAAGCTATTATAAAAGAAAGTACAGTAATTGAGAAAAATTAATGGCTCTGTCCAGTGTCTCATAAAATGTAGGTCATAAATTAGTGTAAAATAACTGTGTTTAAAAACCAGTATTTTTCCTGCAATTTTTAATTCTGTTCCAGCATAAAAGGAACTCATAATTTTTGTTAAAATTTTACCCTCAGATCTGAAATAATTAACACGTTGGGTGCCACGTGCCGCCATATGGCATCACGGTGGTCTTCAAATTTGAGATGGCGTGACGCCATATGGCGGCACACCGTTCTTGAAATCAGAGTTGGCGTGACGCCATATGGCGGCACAGTTGAGTTTCAGGCGATGCGCCGTAGATAATCAGCTGTGACATCTATGCGCGTAAAATTGGTACTACGTGAAGGGCGAACTTCAGGGTCTATTCCAGCGATGTATTTTTACTGTATGCCACCATATGGTGCCACAGTATTCTTCCGAAGCCACTGAGTGGCCTGTGGTCGTTGTCACAGGTGAAAGCGCGGCAGGCATTGTTTATTCCTCGTTTACGTACGTATTATCACTCAGTTTATATAGTTGTGCAAAAATATAAAAAAATGGAAGGTATTGGTAATAATCTTACGAGGGAACACATACATGTGTTACACTCGGATTCGGTTGAAATTTGGTAGGAATATTCGTGGGAGACAGTAGAATGCTAAGGTGAAAACTGCATGTACCCAGCGCAAGTTTAAACGCCAAAATTGAACAAATAAATAGTCATAAAATTAGAAGTGCCGCGGGAGTATCGGGGTGTGGCGGAGAGGTAGGGAGGAGCGAAGCAGCGGACGTGAACCAACCGGGCTGCGTCGAGCTGCGCCAGCAGCCAGGTAGCGTAAGGTTAGCGCGTTCCCCTTAACTTCCCGATCAGATGTGCAAAACGTAAATATGAAAACAGCACATGAAACAAGTGTACAAAGGACGATGTTTGAACAACGATGCCAATAAGGTTTGAAAAATTACGAGTAACAAGAACTCGGGCGTGCCGAGACGCATATTTTCAATGTTTAGAGTTATCAGAAAACTGCTATCAACAATATGTAATGTAGTATAAGTACTTGTTTTGCATTTTACTAGGTTTTCATAAATATTGCGTTAATTTGAATTAGCAAATAAATATCTCGTATTTGAAATTCGTATTGCACATTCCATGTCAAAAAATTCTGTGACACCATATGGCGTCACGCTATATTTTATCTTTCCGAAAAATTGATGTGACACCATATGGCGTCACACATGACCATGGTATGGTGAGATAAAATTTACTTAGTACATCATATAAATATATCCCAAGATTATATAAACAGACTACAACGCGTACAATTGCTTTGGCACCAGCGGAATGCAATTCAAAAACAAGCCTGGCACCAGTGGAATAGTGTGCTACAATCGGCTCGGCACTCAACGTGTTAAAAATAATATGACTTTCTTTTATTCCTCCCCTGCCTAACTATCATTTACACATTCTCCCATCCATTCAATTTGTAACTAAAAATATATTGTCTGCACCCATCTGGAGATCTGCTCTTCTCTTCCCTCATGCATCAATGAAAGTTGCATTGTGAATTAATGACATGACAGACCAGGCAAGTCCCTGTCTTCTTTTAAATTATTCAGAAGCTATAATTTTCAATAGTGCCTTGTTGGAGTTCACATCAGGGGAACACAAATTTGCAACTGTACTTCTTAATTGTTAAAAATACTGGTTTTTAAACACAGTTATTTTACACTAATTTATGACCTACATTTTATGAGACACTGGACAGAGCCATTAATTATTAACGCCTGGCTATGCTACATGTAATGTGACTATAAGAACCCATTAAATTTGTGAACTCCTGAGTCTATAGAAGCAATGCCAGTATTTTTTTTTTTTTGCTAGTTGCTTTACGTCGCACCGACACAGATAGGTCTTATGGCGATGATGGGACAGGGAAGGCTAGGAGTGGGAAGGAAGAGGCCATGGCCTTAATTAAGGTACAGCCCCAGCATTTTCCTGGTGTGAAAATGGGAAACCACGGAAAACCATTTTCAGGGCTGCTGACAGTGGGGTTCGAACCTACTATCTCCCGAATACTGGCCGCACTTAAGCGACTGCAGCCATCGAGCTTGGTCTTGGTAATATTAAGATGGCAGACGGATACAAAATGCTTCCTAGTGAGTTCATATTTTAATGCTCTTTGGTTGTCGTGACCATAAAATAAAATAAAAATCTCACTCCTTGTTTGATAGCTGCAATCTTTTCACAACTGTTTCAATAATAAATCTCAAAATATTGTAATTCAATGTAAATATAGAGGCAGGAATATTATGTGCAGCATCTATCACAAAAGTTTTATGAAATGAATACCCTTCCCAGTGTTAAATCTGAGTTATTTAGACTATTTTATCTTAAGAAAGAAAGTAAAAGAATGTGATTTTCACTTTACCTGGTCTTGGTTCTAAAGAGGATAATCTTAGGCTTATCAGTCATTAACATGTAATCAAATTAAAGGGAAGTAAAAAATCTTGTTAGATGGAATAAAAAATAAATGTGACTGCCTAAATAACTAAAAAGAAATCGGAACAAGGGAGCAATTTAACAGAGGTGATGTATATCCTCCAAGTGGGGTTTATCACGTTTAAGCTATCTCACACAGACTTCTGTACCTTTCATTTCAGTTTCTTGTCAGTTACACAGGCAATTACCACAAGTGGGTGTGATAGTCGAGTATTATCACAACTGGCTTTATATCAACGTTGCTATAGATTGAATCCTGGCAATGTCTCAAATGAAAAGTCACATTTCTCATACTCAAATTTCACAGTTGGAGATCCAATAATTAGGGTCCTTATATCAACAGTGGCATAGACTACAAGCTTGATTACTTTTAGATAGACATTTGCCTTTACTTTTTTTATATACAGGGTGAACAGAAAATGCCGCACTTGGAGGTCGGCATGCGATTCCTTATCCCACTGAAAGACAAAAGTTTCTATAGCCAAATTGGATCTGGTGCTGTTGGAAAACAAGTCGAAAACGAGAAGCTGGCAAAACTGTCACATCCTGCAGCGCATCGGAATGTAATAGAGAAACGTGCATCATCCCGCTCTACCGTACCTGCCATCGCAGCTCACTGAGTAGACTGCTGGGTTATCGAACCTACATGCACCATGGAGCTATGGCTCAAATCTACGTCAGGTTGATTTTTTCTTTTGTGTGTGTGATGTCAGGTCCCTAGTTCCCGTCGTGGAATTGCGTTTGTAAGCATGACATCCTGTTGTTACATGACAATAATCGAACACATGACAGTGTGATCCATTCAACTAAATGGATGAGTTGACTAACCACACAGTGCACAACCGTAACTGGTCCTGTCAAGTGCATGTAGGGCGGCTTCCTGATGGAGTACACAAATGGCAAATACGTCGATATGCTTTTAGTGTTGGGTGCATCCAATAACCAAACTTCTGCTGCTGCTCGTGAGTATGCAGCACGGTACCCTCAAAGGCACCATCCCGATAAGAATGTTTTTCACCGCCTTGAGCAATGCCTGAGGGAAACCGGTAATCTTTGTCCACAAGTAGTGGACAGAGGTCGTCCAAGGACTAGGCGTACTCCACAAACAGAGGATGACATTCTTGAAGCCGTTCACCAATCACCTTGGCAAAGTACCTGTGATATTGCAAGGCAGTTCCAGGTATCTCAAACACTGATTGTTGACGTGTTGCATGCCGAAAAACTTAACACCAGTGACCAGAAGACCACATTCAACGAGTACAGTTCTATGAATGGCTTTTGCAACAAGTTGAAGATAACAAACATTTTATAAACAATGTTATATGGAGTGATGAATGTAGCTTCACTTGGGAAGGTATTATCAACCACCACAAAAGCCATTATTGGTCTGACCACAATCCAAATGTCACCCGTGAATGTGGCTTTCAGGCACACTTTGGCATAAATCTGTGGGCTGGAATCATGGGAAGAGTGCTTTTAGGCCCTTACCTATTGCCGGACAAGTTCAATGAGCCCTGCTATCGTACATTTCTGGGCAATACTTTGTCTGACGCTTTAGAAAACATTCCACTTGGTGTTCGGCGACAGCTATTGTTTCAGCATGATAGTGCACCGCCACACTTTGGAATGACTGTGCATAACTTATTAAATGAAGTGTTTCCAGGGAAATGGATTGGTCATGGAGGTCCAATGTTCTGGCCCCCACATTCCCTGGAACTTAATCCACTAAATTTTTATTTGTGGGGACACTTAAAGGAACATGTTTATAGTACTCCACCCATGGATGAACAAGACCTAATAGCTCGCGTGCATGCTGCATCGGCTATGGTAGATGCAGGTGTGTAGCGTAGGGTCCGGTAAAGTATGCTCCAGCGAGTGGCGAAGTGTTTACAAATGCAAGGTGGTCAGTTTGAACATCTGCTGTGAAGTGAACGTTGCTCGTAAGTGTTCGTACCAGCTCTGTGAAGACTGGACATCACACGTACACTATGGAATTATTGTGCGCAGCATAATGGGCAATCCAATGTAGCCCACCTACCGTACTGTATTGTGTTTCCTTGTACTGCATTGGATAGAGAAGATGTTACTGTATCCACTATTATGTTCTATGTATTTGCTTTATTTGTGCCATGGATGAAACAAAGTGTTCGTTTACGTCAGTAAGAAGTTCATGTTATGTTTGAATGTTTCAATAAAGGTAACTGTAATGGTAAGACACAACATAGTGTACTGAATAGTGGAGGTGTACAATGGAACAATTTGATACATTAACTGAAGAAAAAATTGGCGCGAACGCGACTTGAACATCAGCGTGTCAATACAACTGGCATTTATGGCACTATCTCATCTCACTGAGTTAATGAGACAATTCTGGCAGAGCATCGAGTTCATGCGACCTGTTCTTGGCCACACTGTACGCCATTACAGCGTTGCAAGAGCCTCGTTTCTTAACTCGCATTTCTATTGAACCTATTGGTGGGACTAGGTTTTGCAAGATAATCTTTTGTTGTGAATTTCGACGAGGAACCGCATGCCGACCTCCACATGCAGCATTTTTTGTTCACCCTGTATATATACATGCTTTTGCTGGTGGGACCTAGTGTTTACAGTCTTCTGGTATAGGCTAGATCAATTTTGTTACTTTCATTGATCTGTCTCAGTCTTATCCTTGGCTTTGCCAAAATGAAACTGACTGAGGTATGAGTGATGCTAGTAATGCCATTCCTTATGCAGCCAGTCCCTGCTATGAATGGGTGTGAAAATGTTGCTCAAAGGGTCGGTTGGTGCATGCATTTTTCAGTGGGCTTGGCAGACTGATATAATAGCAACTTCTGGCTCGGTGAGGAAAGCAACCAGAAACTACCTCACTCCTCATTTCCCTAGTATGCCTCTTCAGTGATGCCTAGGCCATCTGTGACAGCTGATGTTGGAGCTGTTGAGGATCCAACAGCCTTTGGGCTGAGGACTAAACATACATACATACATACATACATACATACATACATACTTACATATACACTGCCAGCCAACAGTTTCCGGACAAGCATTGAACTGTTAAAGTGGTCTGATATTAAAAGCAAACAACATACCTATGCAAAGAATTGAAAAATATATATTCTAAAACTAATATTTACTAGAAAATTATGCTATTACATTATATCTGAACAAGAAATAGACAATATGTACACTCTTTCTTCCACAGATCACCAAAACACATTAAACTCTCTTCTCATCAAAGAAATCCCCCTTTGCTGCAAGTACACTTTTAACTATTCTCGGCATTCTCAGAACAAGTGTTTCTAACACTGATGCAGGTATACTTTGCCAGGCATGCAGCCAGATGTCCCACAGCATTCCCGATGGAAAGGACACTCTTTTCGGACTTGCTGATCCAAGCAGTTCCAAGTCTGGAGATTGGGGAGGCCATTCCATTAAAAACAATTCTCCAGAGTTTCGTTTGTTTTGCAGATAATTCATGCAATAGCAAGACGTGTTTGGGTTCATCGACTTGTTGGAGGATAACCCCACATCCAAAAAGTTGCTGTCCAGATGAAAGATCATAATGAGATAGGATGGAAAGGTAGACGCTTTTGCCCAGTGTTCCTTGAATTTGGTCCAGTGTACCAACTCCACTGAATTTGAAACAACCCTAAACCATCATAGAGCCCCCTCCATGTTTACTGTACGTGTTATACCATCAGGATGCATTTTTCCAATGCTGAATGTCGAATATAAACTCATCTCCGTTGCCCGAAAACCTTTGAAGCTTGGTTACAGTTATAATCTGTCATTAGACAATCATGAAATATATTCATGGGGGTTACATATGTTTTGTCTGGAAACTTTTGGCCGCCAGTGTATATCTAAAAAAAGGGATCCCTTTTGATCATTTGATCACTGCCCCAAAGTAATTTGGAACTTCGCACTCATGGACCAAATTAAAAACTCTAAGTCACCACTTTCAGTCTGCTTCCTTTACTTGTATAATGTTGCTCTTGGCTTTCCTATTGATCAATAATACTGAGTACAGATTAATCAAAATAACCATACATACTATTTTGTTGTATGTGACTTTCCAAGTAACTCTGGTACTAGATCACCTATCACTAACTTAAAATTAACTTAACTTCAAAACTTATGTTGTCCAACTTTGTACTTCACAATTCCAGATTTTAACATTTATTAATGCTTCTCTGACTAACGAATGTGTGGTCTGCTATATTCAACACAATGCAAGTAAAAAAATTATTCACTCCAACTCTGGTGTTCATGATTTACTTACACAATAAGTAGATTACAGCATTATGCTTTCATTTTTTCAGTCAGTAAAAAAATCCACTGCTCCTTAAAAATTAATAACTTCAGGAGAGACACAGGTGAAAATAGGAAACAACAATAACATTGTTTGTTCACAATATTCAGAAGACATAACTGATGAATAATTAATATAAGTCCAATTTGCACAAATCATAATTGTTTCACAATATCTTCACTGGCTGTCACTTAAGTTTCAGTTATATTTTAGAGCTATAATGTATGAGGAATAGCATTAACTGTTTTTATTTTTCCTCTGCAACTGAGGAACATTATTTGAACATCTTTCTTTGGCATAGCTGCCACACTTTGCACTGTCCTAGAACTCTGACTCAATTCAACACGTTTTAAAAATACTCATTCTACAAGTACCATTACTCTTTAAAAGGCAGGTCAAGCAAAGCCATTTGTTGCATTTCCACAATATTAACAATATCCAACACTTTATTTTAAGAACGGGATTTCTTCATTGCACTTTTCACTCTAGTTTTTGGCTGTGCCTGTAAACAGAAAGCTAGCGAGTTAAAGCATGGAAAAAATTCACGAACACAACACTAATATAGCTTAAAAATTTAAAGAGATTTACATAACAGTATCACTTGTTCATGAGTCTTTTTCTCACTGATTAAATGTATAAAAAACATCTACATTTTAGGTATTTCATTTATGCCTTCTGTGAGAGTTTGTTAATTGCCAGGCATACCAAAATGTTAAAAATTATATCCACTATTGATCTTTTCCTTCTCTTTTTACCTAAATGTTGAAAACTCAACAAGATAAAAATATATAAAGTCAATTTTTTAAATCCACAACTACAGTCTTTTATCTTAATACAGAACTAAATTACTATCCTAAGATACAATAATTATCAGTCATAAATGGTGCTTATATAATAACTACTACCCAACTCACTGTAGTCAAGAGGTGGTTTCATTTCTGATGCAATGCTGAGTAATTACACTAACATTCAGAATAATTAGTGTACACTAGAAACCTCATGCAAGACATCAACTTTGGTAGAAATTGAAACCACTTTCAACAATTCTGCAATTGAATCCCAGGGAATGGTCATAAGAATGAATAGCAATTTTGTAATAAAAATTACCTGAAGGAAAAAAAAAAAAAAAACCCAGGAAGGAATAGTGACTAACTGGAATAAGGATATGACAGATCCATGCATGCATTATGAAGACTTGATATGTGCTTCAAAAGGCAGCACAAAAGAAAAGCTGATATTCCAGTTGATAAGAAGAAACACCACACACTCACTTGCAACCCAACAATAAGGCTAGAATTAAGTAAACAATAACCACCAAGTGCAAACATCAAAAAATAGCTCGCTCACCAGTGTCCACGTACATCAAGGAGTAATGAATGAATGAAAATGAAAAACTACAACCTGTTTTCCAGTCATTGACCGGGTCAGGGTAACATCAAGGAGAAATATCGGGTGAAATCCATCACTGTTAGTGGTTTATTAGTGGGTGGGGGAGGATGGTTAGTATTTGGAGGAAATATTTTAAGGAGAGCTTCCTGTCAATGATTGTCATGGGGGCTACAAGAGGGACTATCCTCCTTCTTAGACACCATCTTTATACTCAGTAATACAGTTATTTAACTATCTGTGCCTTGCAGCAAACCCATAGAGCAGGGCCTTTCAAATGCCCAAAGTTTCACATGTGCAAACTGAGGTGCAGAGTTCCTGTGCACAATGCATCGGTCCCACTCGGCTCGACTCAGACCAACGCTTTGTCTCTGGGCTACTCGGCTAAGCTCGGCTCAGATTTGGAGCACTACAGAGCAAGTGAGGAAGAGGGAGACAGCGGAGTGACCGAGACAGACGTGGGGAAAGATAGAGACAGCGCTATTGCTCCAAATTGAGGAGTGGGGGTCTGTACTCTGGTCATCCAAGCGAAGTTGTCTTTTGCACCGTGCACAGCACTATGCATTGGTGCATGCACCCTGAGAGGCCCTGCCATACAGGGCCAGTTGCTGCAATAAAGAATTTTATAAATAAAGATTAGAAAAATGAGAATTCTGTTTTCATCGTGAGGGTCAATGTGGCTCAGAAGAGGCAAGGTAGATTTCCAAAGTGATGAATGAATCTGCCAAAATTCATCACATCTGATAGACAATGTAAAATTAAGCCACTGGCTACTGAGAGCAAGAAGCAAAGCCATGAGACACAGGAGAACTGCATAAGCACTACACAGGTTCAGCTGAGGAGGAATGATATTTTAGGGGTATAAATACCTAATGAAATTAATGAAACCTTTAATAACAAATTACAACATCCAAAAACAACATACCAGTTTATAAAAAATAATTAAGATGAAGGTTGTCCAGCACTTTGGCTGAATGATCAGCATCAGAGCCCTTGGTTCAGAGAATCCCGGGTTTGATACCTGGATGGGTCAGGAATTTTAGTTGCTTCTGGTCAAATCCTCTACCTTTGGAACTGGGTGTTTTATTCCAATCTCCTCATACCCACACAAACAACAGATCACATTACCAACCACCATGAAAACTCGCAACAGTAAATGCATCCCTCCACATGTGGTTGGTGTTAGGAGGGGCATAAAAATGGCCAAGTTCATATATGCGATACAGTTCACACCTGCATCCCCAGCAGGGTGTGGGAAAAGAGGTGAAAGACGAAGAAGAATATTGCTGTGGATATATAGAATTTGCCACAGCTTTCAGAAGAAAATATCAGCATTTCATAATATTGACAACGATTTCAGAAAGCACATTACTATGTTAAGCAGCTCAACAGTTGATCGAACAATTTAAAGAAATATGTTGGTATTCAATTCTGCTATCAAGTATGGTCAACGTAAATGAAGAAATTCTAATAACTGATTTTTTTTTTTTTTCTTACCAATTTGGTGAATTTCTCTGCAAGTTGATGCCTATTACATTCTGTACATCTCTAGGAATACCATGCTGAATATACAATTCATCATGCTACAGTATATCAAGAAACATTTGTATTTCTTATACAATAACTATAATTTTATAGTTACAAGACATAATGGAATTTTAATCTACAACTCCTCAACCATTGTGCTATTTTTTTTGTTCAGTACGATACCAAGTAGGATGTTACTACTCTTCTATTCTCAGAACAGAAGCAGCAATAAAATGTCAGACAATTATGAATGCTCATAATTTAAGCAAAATTAGTGATGTAAGCCTTCATTAAAAGTTTGCATGAAACACAGTTATAATGCATTTCAAAGAAAAACAAGCTAAATACAGATTAGATACAATTTTCTTTGTCCTATCAAAACCACAATAGATCTCTAGAAATGAAATGTATGTTTCTTTCTGTGAGGGCCAATGTGCTTCAGGACAGGCAAAATGATGAATCAAGTAGCCAACACTCATCCCATTTGACAGAGAATGTAAAATTATGCCCACATATCTGGACATTATGAAAATACTTTTTGCCATCATATAAAGTCCTCAGAGACCACAAATGTAATTTCTGTACGTACATAAATGTTTACATATGTAACTATGTATGGATGTGTATGAGCCATCTTTGTCTTGAACCAGCACCAGTTTCACGGGACCGAGCGAGTTGGCCATGTGGTTAGGAGCATGCAGCTGTGAGCTTGCATTCAGGAGATAGTGTGTTCAAACCACATTGTTGACAGCCTTGAAGATGGTTCCCCATTTTCACACAGACAAATGCTGGGGCTGTACCTTAATTAAGACCATGGCCACTCCTTCGCACTCCTAGTGCCCTAATCTATCCCACTCTCACCATAAGACTTATCTGTGATGGTGCTATGTAAAGCAACTTGCAAAAAGGTGTTTGCGTTCTCCATTTACTTCTGTCCATATAGGTGTCTTCTTCAAACCTTCTGCAATTCCGGACCTCATCCAGCCTGATCATTTCTAATCTGATTGATTCCTTGGCTGACCTCTTGATCTTTTGCCTTTGAGTTCCTTCCCAAACCACACTCAAGCTTTTCTTTGTGAGTCCATTCTTTTGAGACACCAAACCATTTCAGCCTGGCTTTGATACAGATCTCACTAAGTGTTGTTTTTCGCTTGGACAAGATGGTGTATCTCATCATTTCTTATTTTCTTCCTCCTTGTTTTCTGAATCGCAGTTCTTAAGAACTTCATTTCCACTGCTTGTAGTTTGCTGATATTTCTGTTGGTTCGGATGCAGCTTTCTAGACTTATGTGGTAAATAGTACAAAGATGTTTCTGCATAGTATCAATTTTGATCTTAATGGACTTGCTTATCTCAAAGAAGTTTTCTCAGAAGATGATAAAATTGAGTTTCATTCTGTACTCTACCAGTAATTTCTGCAGATGGTCAGCTATCTGTTGTTACTAGACTGCCAAGAGATAACGGAACTGATGTACTTGTTCCAACTTTAAAATAATAATAATAATAATAATAATAATAATAATAATAATAATAATAATAATAATAATAATAATAATAATAATAATAATATTTGCTTTATGTCCCACTAACTAATTGTACAGTTTTCGAAGACGCCGAGGTGCCAGAACTTATTCTTGTAGAAGTTATTTTATGTACCAGTAAATCTACCAACAAAAGGCTGATGTATTTGAGCACTGGACTGAGCCAGGATCAAACCTGCCAAGTTGGGGTCAGAAGGCCAGTGCCTCAAACGTCTGAGGTATTCAGCCCGGCTTGTTCCAACTTTGATCCATCTAGAGTGATGTTAGTACAGATGGTCTCTAGACTAACAGGCAACACTGCCATTTTGGATTTGCTTATCTTGAGCCCAAATTGTTTGAATAAAGCATTCCAGTCATTCAGCTTCTGTTGTACTTCCAACCTCACTAGCAACCCATACAACAACATCATCTGCAAAGGCAAGAGCTTTAAACTCAGAGTTGTTGTTGAGTCTCTTAACTCCTTTCATTATTTCATCCATTACAATTATGAACAAATGTGGTGATAGTGCGCTGCCTCATTGTACATCCTGCCTAGTCTCAAACCACTCCAAATATCCATCCCCTATCTGGACACAACTCTGGCAATGTTCAGACAGCATTTTGACTTTATTAAGCGTGTATATAGATATATTCTCAAGGCATTCCCAGATTTTCTGTCTTCGTACACCATTGTAAGCCTTCTCAATATCTAGGAAAGTTAAGATGACATCTTTTCCTTTTTCCCAGTGCTTCTCCATGATCACCCTTACAGAAAATATCAGAACTGTTGTTGCCCTATTCCCTCTAAAACCATACTGCTTGTCTTCAAGCTGTGGTTCAACGAAGGTTTTAATCTCTATTCTATGAATTGTTCCATTATTTGGAGTCCATGAAATAGAAGAGTGATGCCCCTGTAGGTGCTGGGTTTCCGTCTGTCACCTTTCTTAAACAGAGGGACGATGACTCCTTTAGTACAGTCTTCAGGTAGTTTTTTTTCTTTCTAAATGGTGTTTAGGACTCTAAACAATGACTGCAATCCTTACAATCCAGCAGCCTTGATCATGTCGGTGCTTACCTTATCTATGCCTTGGTTTTAATCATGTTCTTGAGGGCATTTTCCCACTTCCGTCCATGTTATATCAGGCTCAATATTTTGGATATTTTCTTTCACCGTGATATTTAAATTTTCACCATTATATAATTTTTCAAAATCTCCTGTCTTATCTCTTTGTCATACCAAGTGATGTTTCCATCTTCCTTCTCCAGGGCCTTTATTCCTTCATAGTTGTTTTTCATGTGAAAATGGCAGGGAATACTTTAAGGAATTCTGTATTTATTTAACAATTTTGTTAACTTAGATGCTTGGCTAATTGGCAGTACAATATTCAAAGGAAGAAGTGGAGAGTTTGAAATAGTTTCTCACTGACGCCTGATAAAAACATACTTTAAATGTTGAACATTTTATGTCCTGGAGAACCAACCTTGGAAATGGTCTTTAGCTTGTAATCAACAGTAATATCACATGGAATGACTATTATTGATTGATGTGCACTCTATTTCTTCTGCTGCAATTCATCTCTGCTAGAGAGTATTACTGCTGCAATTGTTCAAAAATGAACCCATCAAGAACAGGTGTAATGGCTAGTCTACACTAAATATAGAATATAAATATTTAACTAGAATACAAATATTTTTTCTTGAATGTTTTGAATATTCTTTTTCTGAATGGAAAAGTATCTTAATACCTGAAGTCATTTACAAATGTTATCCTATTGCAATATTCACATGTAGAGGTAAGGATTTCCTTATAGCCACTGAAATATTTGTCATCAAACCTCTATGTCTTGTTAGAAAAACTCAGAAATGCATTCTATTTGGCAGAAGGTACATGAACTGTGAAATTTACTGAAAATATCTTGAAAACTTGTTGGTAATAAAAATTTTCAATAAATTATAAAACAATTGAACCCACTGTTCCCATCATTTTCACACTGCTGTAGCTGTGGGATTTGCAGTCTCCTTTGATTCTAAATGGAAGTTCATGACCAACAGACTGCCTTTATATAAAGAAAGATACAAAAACTGAACTCACTCAGAATTCTTTGTAAAATTATAAAGCATATTATTAAGCATAAATTGAACTCAGCCTTCTCTGTAAAATGATAAACCATTGAGATCAAACCCCATGGCACCACAGCCCTGATAGATCTTGGTCTGCCAAGCAACCACTGCTGAGCGCAAAGGCCTGCAGATTACGTGACACATAGTCGGTGCGATAAGTCCTCTCAGTCATTATTGTTGGCTTTCTAGACTGGGGCTGTTACCTCACCTGCTCCTCAATTGTAATCACATACGCTGAGTGGACCCTGAACCAGCCTTCATATCCAGGTAAAAATCTCTGACCTGGCCTGGAATGAGGTGAAGGGTGGGCTCGCTACTCCTAGCCTGTGGACCCAAGCCATTGAGAGATTGTCTCAAAATATTCAAATATGACAAACATCTACACAATAATGTTTTGTGATGTAATATTCTGATAATCTCTCTGATTGTGTGGTAGCTGTACAACTGAGATGTTAAAGCTTAGGTTTACCCAGGTCATTAGTTTGATTCCCTATCAAGAACTAGAGAATTATGAAACAAATTTTTCATTTCTGGAGTGGTTGTGACACCCACCCAACCTACAACAGGAATGAGCACTAGATAGTTCCTAGTAACAAAGGCAACTAGAGTACTTAGAGACAAGATAAGAAACCCTCCACTTCTCTAGGGAACTTCATGACATGGAACACAACTCTCTGATGTTGTTGCAGTATAATAACATGAACTGTAATTTAGATGCAAAACAGAGAGTACTTACGTCGAATAAAGTGTATTTTTGAAAATTACCATTCAGTGCATTGGTCTCCAGTGAATATACAAGATGAGCTATATTCTATAGTAGGAGTGATAGCCATAAGAACAAGATGGTAAAGTACGTAAACTTGTGTCCTCATCCTGAGGTGGTGCAGCTCTTTTCAAGTGTACCCCAATGGGGGTGAGCTTCATGTACGATTTCAACCACATACCAGCCCTCCTGCCATTCTTACATTTATGGCTGTACCAGGAACCAATGAGGGTGAAACGCTGGCAGACAGGAATGAGTTAGCTGGAAAATTTATAATGTCCAATAACAGACCATTTATAGTGGTATTATAAATTTACTCATTCGGGACAAATATTTCAGATTCCCTATGGGAATCAACATCTATATCATCAGATGGCCAAGCAGGCATCAATTTTTGGTAGTGGGACAGGGTCTCTCATAGTGCATTGACACTGCTGGTGGCTCTAAGTAGCCTACGCAGTAGCCTCCACGGTATGCACTGACCAGCGTCTTAGTAGGTGTGCTAGGTACCAACTGATGAGCCCAAACTAGCACACGAGGGCGAAATGCTGGCAACCAGGAATGAGTTAGCTGGAAAATTTATAATGTCCAATAATGGACCATACATATTGGTATTATGAGGAGCCTTATTCAATCTGTAATATCCGGCAAGCAGAGATCTGAAATTTTCATGTAAGCGTATTCTTAGATTAATTACTTACCAGTACATTACTTTTAATTATTTCATTTATTTATTTATTTATTTATTTATTTATTTATTTATTTATTTATTTTATTTATTTATTTCATATTTATTCATTTTATTCACTTAAAATTTTAGGGAATACAAAGATTTTGCTATACCAGCAACAAAACATGAACCGTATTTTATTTCAACTAAAACAATCTTAAAATTTGTTTAGAGGAAACAAATAGTATATAACATAAATAGTAATGAACAACTAATAGTAATACATACAGTATATCAGTCATGGTGTCATTTCAAGTCCATGGCATAGGGAGCCATTCCTGTTCAACACATGATATGCAGAATTGTTGGTCTGTATGTGTGTGCGATGCCCAGTCTAATCTACGGCATGCAGAGATATGAAATTTCATATGTGGGCCCAAGGATCAATTCTTACTCCAAGAAATAAAGCTGTCAACGTTATCAACAAGCAACTTTTACAAGAATTACCTGATGTTCTACAAATTTACAAGTCTATCGACATGACATCTAATACAGATGAGGTTGCAAACTACATGACAGAGCTTTTGAACAACTTGGAGTCACCTGGAGTACCCTTGAACATCTTGGAGTGGATGATTGTGGCACCAATTATCCTTCTCAGGAATATGAATCCTCCTTCCCTCTGCAATGGAACACGACTCTCAATCAAAAACTGATGTAGAATATTACTGAAGCCACCATCATGACTGGACATGCCGCAGGTGAAGTAATATTCATTCCTCAGATTCAAATCATCTCTGTGGATATACCATTTCAATTTAGATGTCTACAGTTCCCCGTTTGAGTTTTGCTATGTGTATCACCAAAGGCACCAGACAAACTCTGAAAGTTGTAGGACTCGAACTTCGTAAATGGTACTTCTCCCATTGTCAACTGTATATGGGTTGTTCAAGAGTTGGAAAGGCAAACACACATCTTAGTTCCAATTGGAAGGGCACTTAATACAATTTATCCAGTAGGATTTTGTTTTCGATATAATATGGCTTTTCATATGGCCTTAAGCATAAAATAACGTATTTCATGCAATTTATGTAAAAATGATGTGTATACATTTTTAAATTTTGCTTTCAAATAAATGGTTTTAAAATACCTAAGGGTGAATTAATAAATGCAGGTGAAGCCATGGTGCTTGCTAGTATTGTAATAATATTATGTTTTAACAACTGGTTAGCATCACTATACAGTATACATACACTTTTGTCATCTACTAATGTTACTGGTAACACAACAGTTGAAGATAGCACAACAGCTGAAGAGTGTTTCTATTTGGTTATTGTTGAGAGATTTGTAGGCTCTTCTAAAAAAGCCAATCAGTGATATGCGGCAATAAAGTGCTTATGAACCATGTTTTCACATGACTTACTTCACCAACAAATACAATAAATTTCTTGCCAGCAAAAAAAATACAAGTGAAGCAGTGAATCCCAAGTCAAATTCCATTTCATATTTTGTGAAGATACAGTCAGAGGGCTTCATTAGACATGGACCACTGTGGTATGATGCTAGGACAGGAAGGAGCTCATTCCCCCCCACTCTCACTCACAATTCGCCTCTTTGTATTAAGCAGGATAGCTGATCAGATATTGGTCCATCAAACTGAAAAATGAGATGGTTTGAATTATGCCATTAGCTATCAAAGAAGTGGATTTCTGTATTTCACCTTCACTTTCTAAAAATATAATGATATAGCCTTTTGCTACATCCTTGCTACTTCCTACTAGGTAATCTTGCTTCCTGTCCTCAAAAATGTCCTGTTTCCCTATAGTGTGAAAGCAAACTGCTCATCTTCTGCACCAGTAACTAGGATTTTAAAAGTGTCGACTTCAAGAATGGCATGCAGGAAAGACCATTTATATAATGCAAAGGTATATTTGAAACTGGAGAGCAAAATATTAAGAAAATGTCTCTTCCTCTACCCACACTAGAATTTAGCATGGTGTTAGAGATGGAAGTATTTCTACAGCTATTTTTCTCTGTTTTATCCCAAGAAATAACTTAATATTTTTTGGATGAATTGCAAAATTAAATACTGGTAATAGATTTTCCGTTCTAATGAAGTCTGCTTAATCTTCACAGTGTGGTATGTGCTTATATTTCTCAGATTTAAGTTAGTTACAACTTTCTTTAACAGGTTTTCTTTACTCTTATGTGCACTCATTCAGCTAATACCAGTGCAGTGATTCACCATGTTCAATAGCTCCCTTGTCTTTTCCCTCCACCTGGCAGCTCATCCATAATTAAAAGTCAACATTACAGTGTTTGATTATGTTGAGTGACCAATCAGACAGGAATATAAAAAAAGGATATGGATAACATTGCCATGTCATACATCAGAAATCCATTCATATGGATATTTAAGTTTTGAAACATTGTTACCTACTGCAAGTATAGTTGTACAGTTTCAATAAATTTTATCTTTTTTTTTTTTCTTGTTAGGTTATTCTTTTCACATATTCTTTTCAGCCTGTTCTCCTTTTTGAACGTGGGAGCCAGGGGCGTAGCCAGGGGGGGGTTACTGGGGGTTAGAACCCCCCACCATTGAACTTTCACAAAAAGAAAATAAATAGAAACTGACAGTAAACAATAAACTTCTTTTATGTGATCAAGATAAACTCCCTGCAATCCACTGCTTGTTGAGAGTGTTTGCCACCCTACCTGTCACCACTGCAGCCAGTGAGAGATCATTTTCAACATTAAGACGCCTTAAAACCTACCTCAGAAATACCACAAGTGAAAGTCGACTCAACGGGTTGGCTCCCTTGAACATTCACAGAGACATAGTTTTAAAATCAACAGATGTGTTAAATTTATTTTCTAGGAAGCCTCGAAAATTAGATTTTAGATTGTAAACTGAACATACCGTTTGAGATAAAACTGCTAACCTCGATCATATTGTTCATGTTCTGTATTTTAAAGTAAGAATTTTGTAGTGTATTGCAATCTGAATATCACATACAGTAATTCACTCTTGTATCAGTATCCTTATGACAGTCATGCATGCGCGTACCAGATACGCACAAGCACAAGCACTTTCATTATGTTATATCTTAATTTTGTAACTGTAACCCCCCCATTGGCCGATCCTGGCTACGCTACTGCGTAGGACTAACAGATAGGGGAACTCGGGGTAATTAGAACATGGGGTAATTAGAACATTATCATATAAATATCATATGTAGGAAAATAAAATACAAAATTGATATGGTAATTAGAAAAAAAACTCTTGCACAAATTGAGTAACACTCTATAATGTGTGAGAATGCAGAAATATCATTAGTTACTTTTTGTATTTATATGATAATGTTCTAATTATCCCATGTTCTAATTATCCTGGGTTCCCCTAAAAGCTTTCTTCAGTTTAGTCATTCCTAAGATTGCTAAAACCACCTTAGCATTTAGTCAAGATGTTAAGACCTTTTCTGACTTCACATAATTTCACAGGTGAAAATTCCACATAAAAGCTTTCTTCAGTGTATCTTCGTCATTCTTAAGATTGCTGGAGCCACCACCCTTGGGTTTGACCAAGGTGTTAAGACCTTTCACGACCTCACATGATTTTTCAGGTAAAAATTCCACTCCAGGATCTGTCAGGATTCGACCCTTAGCTGTTTGGATGGAAAGCTGGAAGCTAAAAGGTACTGTGCTAATTGTGCCCGCAATTTGGGACTAATGAATTTTCTTTTATTATTTCCTTGAATGTAAAGAATGCTATATGTACACAAGTACCGGTATTTTCACAAGCATAGTGGAACTGATAGCTCTAATTTACTCTATGAAATTCTTGTAATGATGTATATTAAATTTTCTACACACTTCTAGCAATTCTTTTTACTAGGACTATCAAACAGATCATGGAGATATTGAACACAGGATGATAAATTTTGAAATGGAAATGAAAGGAAATCTTTCTTTGTGAAGAAAGCAACAGTTTAAAGTATGCGAGACAAACAGTGAATTATACTACAGTATTACCATACTGTATTACTGTATCTATTACCCATATCCTTAGCTGAATAGCACAGTGGCCTTAGGTTCAGTGGATGCCACGTTTCATTCCCAGCCAGTCCAAAGTTTTTAACTGTGTATAGTTAATAATTCCTCTGGCTTGGGGACTAGATGTATGTGTTTGTCTTAATAAACATCTCTTTATCTACACCTGACAGATCTCACTATCATCCACCACAGAAGCCAAAATAGAGGATATATCCCTTCATGCATGAAACTGGTGTCAGGAAGACCATATGATTGTAAAACAAGGCCAAATCCACATGAAGTGCCAACCCCAAGAAAATAGGTAAAAAAGCAAATAAGTTATTATCTAATTAACATTTTAATCATGTTTCTCAATTTAAATAAGATATGGTATTATTATTATTATTATTATTATTATTATTTATTAATGTGCTTGACAATGCAGGACAGTTTTACAGCATACAGTATTATAGTTCACGATTGACTATCTTAATTTCAGTCACACTATTCAGCTGACGCTACTAGATATTGTTATTTTAATACTCTTGTTCAGTGCTTTTATTCTAAAGAATTTTTAAGGGGTACTCTCAGTTTTACTAGACAAAACATCACGATCTTACAATTTTCAGCAATTATGCACAAGTCCGGTTATCACTTTTTGGGCTGACATGTTTATAGAAAAATTTATTACGCTATTT
This sequence comes from Anabrus simplex, assembly GCF_040414725.1. Taxonomy (NCBI): domain Eukaryota; kingdom Metazoa; phylum Arthropoda; class Insecta; order Orthoptera; family Tettigoniidae; genus Anabrus; species Anabrus simplex. The sequence continues at coordinate 160,517,477 of NC_090267.1, read as the reverse complement.
TATTTGTAGTCAACATGTCAAAACGGTAACTGCAGTCAGTATTTCTAATCATTTTACTTATTTTACTCAATGCTGAGTTGCTAACCAAGAGGAACGAATTTGATAGGTCAATTTAAATTGAAGATTACTCTAAATCTTCTCCAATTATTGTGAACAGCATGTTGGTGCAAGCTGATCGATGATCTTTCAAGTCAGAAGTTATATTTGCTGGACTAGATAGAAATTTACCAATATTTTTTCTTAAACAGTCTTTAAATGTTTAAGGGGTACGCATACCCCCACGTTCCTCTGATAAAAAGCCCTGCTCTTGTGCCTATGCAAGTTGGGCAGATAGTCATTGAAACATCTAGAAGTACAAAGTACTTAGATATAATGCTTGATACCAGGCTTACTTTCTGGGACCATATTCAGTGTGTAACAACAGATAAGGCAGTGAAATCAATAACTGTATTGAGTAGATTGATGAGTAATATTAAAGGTCCAAAATCTAGTAAAGGTGCCTTCTTAAGTTGACTGTCCAATCTATCTTTCAAATGGCTCTAAATTTTGGCTGAATCTTTGAAGTTTGAAAAGTATCAGAAATAATAATAATTTTGTGTGGCTATTTCTAGCCGAGTGCAGCCCTTGTAAGGCAGACCCTCCAATGAGGGTGGGCGGCATCTGCCATGTGTAGGTAACTGCGTGTTATGTGTGGTGTGTGAGTTGCAGGGATGTTGGGGACAGCACAAACACCCAGCCCCCAGGCCACTGGAATTAACCAATGAAGGTTAAAATCCCTGACCCGGCCGGGAATCGAACCCAGAACCCTCTCAACCGAAGACCAGTATGCTGACCATTCAGCCAACGAGTCGGACAGTATCAGAAATAATGGTGGCAGTGCAGTGGAGAGCAGCTTTAAGAATTGCATGTGCATATTGTACGGTGTATAAACCTGCAGTTCTCACAGTAGCAGCAGTAGTTCCTGTTGATTTATTACCTTTAGAACCACAGGAAAGAAAAGGAAAGACAAGGAAATACAGAGTGAGAAATGAAGATGTTACAAAGGAAGTTGGGATAGGAAAGCTAAATGAGAGAGTTGAAAAGAATTAACTAAGGTGGTTTGGACATGTAAAAAGGATGGAGAAGAATAGAATAAATTCCAAGGCAGATGCTGGAGGCAGTGTAATGGCAGGAGAGCAAGAGGAAGACCTAGAACAAGGTGGATTGAATCAGTAAAGAGCGGCATGAGAAGACGAAATTTAGACTGGGACAAGATTGTGGAAGAGGAATGGTGGAATGAAAGAGGAAGATGGAGAAGTGCCATAAATAACCCGACCTGGCAAGAGCTGGATAAGGGGAAATGATGATGATGATGATGATGATGATGAGAATGACAGGAGATTTGGCGCACTCAAGGAGAGCTTTGAAGAAAACCGGCAAAGAATGGAGCAGTGGCAACAGAAATAGGAAGATGATTTATGAGGGAAATGGACCAAACAGCTGATACCATCCTTGTTTGAATGGGTCAACAGAAATCATTATTACTTTACACAATTTTTGACAGGACATGGATCTTTCAAAGTTTTCTTCATAGAGTAGGGTGAGTGAATAGACAATACCATCTTAAGAAAAGCTTAACAATATGCTAACACTCCAAAGTTTTCATAACTTCTCGAGGTAACAATATAGTTGTACTTGAATTTAAGAGGGTTAACCTACAACAGCAGAGATTTAGCACTGACATTCTATACAGATCTGTTAAAAAAGAACATGTACATGAAAAATTTTTACACCAAATTTTTATGTTATTTAGATCTATTACTTTGCCAAATAAGGATGGATGAGCTGCCAAACCAACATGTTTGCATGATTACATCATTACCAACAGCACCTTCACCTCTTTGCAAGACTGCTACAGAAATGAAATCTCCATGAAACTACAGTGAAGCAGGCAGTGTCTGCTGAGCGTGCTGCTGTGCTGCCTATCGCCCTATGGGCTCTGACGGTGGTGGGCTACGATACTTGGCCTGAATGTGCAGGAAGGACCTATTGGTAGGAGAGTCCCGACTCACGACCTTTATCTGACAGGGATCGTGTCGCAGCAGGAAGTGTTCCAGTGTGTCCCAGCCTCCACCGACGCGTACCATCATGTGTCGCCCCTTCAGCAACTGAAACAGAATATACCATGAGAAGTTTCCAAGAATTGTGGTACATCTTATCTATTAGCCTATAAATATGAGTGGAGACAATGACCTTAGATTTTAGGCCCCTTTAAACAACAAGCATCAACATCAACATCATCATCATAAATATGAACAGTGTCTGTATAACAACAAATCTAATAGCTTTGTTCCCTACCTGATAGTTTCAGACAATCAGAAGTGAGAAGCATAGACTAAGGAAGAGGCACAGAGGGTTAAATGACACATAAATACACACCCTCTCATGTAAGATAATACACAAACAGTAGAGAAACCTGAGAGACAACTGGGCAAGTGGAGCTTTCCCCAAAATATTCTGATGAAATATTTGAATTTAATATACTACTAAAATGCGTGTCCAGCAAATCCGTGCAGCTAAGCCCTACCTAGCAGGACACAGTGTTTAGTTTTCATCAAACCACCAGAGTAAGCTGAGTAAGTTCAGCCTTTCCTGGTCACTTGATTTGTGGCAGGCAAGCAATGGGACGCCTTTACATTCTCCCTTAATGCCTAGCTATGCATTTTTAGGATGGCTTTCCCTAGTAAGTTATTAAGCTCTAGAGTGAAGAATAGTGTGTTTTATGACTATTTTGCAAAAGATATCAGCTTAATATTACATATTATAGCTTCAAATGCTGTCTTAAATTTTATATACTGCATCACTTTTGTATTCTAAATATGATTTGGACTCTATCTAATATGCACAGCTAAATTTAACATTTGCTGAACACAGTCTGTCAGTTCCTAAAGACAGTACCTTGTCAATACAACCATAGGTTTTTGTCCTCAATTTCATGTTTCATTTCTTGTGATGTGGTATACTGAAAATGTTGTATCAGATCTTGAAAGTACTTTATCCTCGGTCTCCCATGTCCTCTCTTCTTCATGATTTTCCCTTCAATGAAATAAGTCAGGAGGGTATTATGGGGCAATATATGTCCAATGAAATTAGCAGCCCTTTTCTGCAGAGTTAGGAACATTTCTCTCTTTCCTCGAATTTCCTGCAGGACATTTTCATTGATTCTCTTCTCCACCTATCCTTTCTTCAACATTCTTCTACAGACCCACATTTCAAATGCCTCTAATCATTTGCAGTATTGGTAGTTAACTGTCCAAGATTCACATCCATACAGGACAATACTCCACCAAATAATTTTATAAAACATTTTCCTGGTCTGAAAGTCTATGTCTACCAGTCAGAAGATTTTCTTGATATGAAATGCCTGTCTGGCTAGTGAAGTTCTCCTCTTAATCTATATGCTGCACTTATTGTCATTGGTGATAAAGTTTCAAGATAACAGGAACTGGCAAAATCATTTCCTGCCTTGCCAGCAAGCTTGATATTTCCTCTGGATATTTATTCACACTTAAGAGATTTGTTTTCTTCAAGCTGTGAATCTGACAATTAAGAGAGTAAATTGAATGAAAAAATAGAAAAGAAATGAATAACGTTTGTAGGCCTACTACTGAAATGACTTCCAAGGTGAATCAGCAACTTCTGAACCCTGTATCCCCCAAACAGGTTGCAGAAAACTTTATATAATTTACATACAGTAATATTTATGACAGACCTACACTCAAACCATTTGCAGATATTGTATTTCCATTATTACTATTTTGTCTATTCCGTTTTGTATAAACAGGCTTAAGTTTTTTCTGCTCATACAGGGTGAATTACCTGACATTACCACCAGCAATTTTTCTTAAACAACGAGGAATTTAGAAAAAAAACTTTCACAGACCAAATGTCAGGAGAGAGGGTTATGAAAGTAAATACCATTCACTCAAAAATGTATGGAAGTATAATTTTCAATACAAACATATTTTTAAGTAGAAACTTGCTATTATCTTTAGCTGAATTGAAAGCAGGGGAAAAAAGAGATTAACAATAACATTTGTTACAATGTAATACAGTAATTCAATCACGAGTACTTGTAATGTGAAGCTCACTCTTGAAAATACCTCATAAGCTCATTCACAAGTTGTAACAAACATGATCCATGACCAGAGAGCTATGCGTAAGATGACTAAAATATTTCCAATTTCTTATTTGTTGTTGTTCTGCATTTGCTTTGTACTCAGGATAGTCAACAAAGTAACTAGACGTCTATGATAGTGTACGCAAGCAAGAATGTTTACTCCCTTCTACAACACAGCAAAAGCAAGAAAATATTTCTTTGAAACGGTAGTTGAATGTACATCAGTGTACGTTATTGTAAGAACCGTGCTGCGATAATTATAATTTCAAATTCTGAAAAGTCAGTGATGGTACCGCTTGTAGGTTGTATGCAGAAAGGTACCTAGCCAAAGAACATCCATCACACCACAACCTATACAAACAATACTGTTTGAAACAGATAGTGTAACAACATGCAAACATGTCTATAGCAAACCCCTTATAGGAGAAACAGGTGATGTTGGTGTACTAGCTTTTGTTGCCATGATCCCGCACATTAGTTCACATTTCTAGAGGTATTAAATGTATACAGTATATGGCATACTGTGACTCCTTCAGACAGTAATTAAGATTTAACCAAAAATCCCCCCCTTTCCCCTCCTTCATTCCCCTGACTTCCACGGATGACATAAAAACCACAACATATCCAAGGAAATCTGGAAATGCAGTAACCCTGGTGTTGGTTTGACTAAACTATGAAGCCCTCGACAGAAGCAATACTCCCTTTATTTCTGGGTCCAGTAATTTACACATCTAGGACAGTATAAGAGCTGTTGACATCTTACCACTGGTGCTGCAGTCCTCATTTGGTCAAGAGGTACAAATTTATAATTTGTGTACAATTTTTTATTGTTATCGCAAGTTATCGTATAGGAGCACTTTTAGTACTATCATTTTTTATTAATCTGTTTACCCTCCAGGGTTGTTTTTCCCCTCAGAATCAGCGAGGGATCCCACCTTTACTGCCTCAAGGTCAGTGTCCTGGAGCGTGAGAGTTTGGATCCGAGAATACAACTGGGAAGGAGGACCTGTACCTCACCCAGGCGGCCTCACCTCCTATACTGAACAGGGGCTGTGTGGGGGACAGGATGTTTGGAAGGGATAGGTAAGGAAGAGGAAAGGAAGTGGCCGTGGCCCTAAGTTAGGTACCATCCCGGCATTTGTCTGGAGGAGAAGTGGGAAACCACACAAAACCACTTTCAGGATGGCTAAGGAGGAAATTGAACCCCTCTCTACTGAGTTGATCTCCCGAGGCTGAATGGACCCCGTTCCAGCCCTCGTACCACTTTTCAAATTCCATGGCAGAGCCGGGAATCAAACCCAGACCTACGGGGGTGACAGCTAATCACACCAACCACTACACCGCAGAGGCAGACTTGCACTATCATATAGAAACTTAATCATCCTTTCCCTAATATTCTGAGATAACTTACAATCTAAAAACATACTGAAGGTGATAGGAAATTGGAAAGGACTTACTTGAAGACTCGGATACTTACCCTAATGAAAACATTTCTGCCAGCAATGTTGTATCTGCCCTCACCAACCTTCTTGACTTTCAGCCTGGAACACTTGGCAGGAGGACAGTGGCACTGCCGCTGAGCCACTTTTGTAGCTTGTTGCACCTGAAAATGAATATACCACACTAGATACAGGTCCGCGAGGGTATGATAATCATTATTATGTAAGTATAAGCTACAACAGAGGATGCTTGATGTGAGAACTTTGATTTAAATACATTTGAGCTTTGAGATCATAGGAATTAACGGAGCATTGCTAGAATTGTAGGGAGAGAGAATCGACAATGGATAGCTGCCTAGAAGTGCAAGGATTGATGAAGGGAGAGCCCACCTATTCGAAGATGTGGAGATTGTCTTTGTCCTTTTACAAAAAATCAATAGTACGGTATAAGAGAAAATGGAAGAAAACTGTTCTGATTTTCCTATAAACCACCAGTCTGTTCAGTGATTTTTAAATCATATGCTCCTCTAAACCTTTCCCTGGATGAGTATACTCTAAATATGAAGTTTAGTCAAGATCTATCCAGCCATTTTGCCGTGATGATGGAACAAACAGACAGACAGGAAAGCTAAAAACCACTGATATGGTCCTGAGTTGACCTAAAATGGATAAATATCTGAAAAAATGGCAAAACAAACTAAATTACAGACAGTGGACCCCTACAACTTTATTTAAATAGATGTGTTAGTATTCTACTGTTTGTAGTGTTCACATACGGCATTCATGTAAGTATTTTTTTACAAATAATTCTATTACTTTTTCTGGATTCCCAACTCTGCTTACAGTGATAAGTTTCAATACTTCACTACTCATTGCTAGAAGCTTACCATTTTTCAGAATGTGTGTGCAGAAATCACTACAACTTATATCCTGAAAACTACACTACAAGAATATTATTGCTCATGTGTCTACAGAAAAGTCATTTCTCTCCTGTGTCCACTGACTCAGAATTAATGAAAATATTCTTTCAGTGTTTGCATTATGCCCTGGAATTGAAAAAAAAAAAAGAATCGTACAATTTTCAACATTTCTGAGCATAACTCTCTAGTTGAACATTTCAAAGGAAACCTGACTGCAGCTGATGTGCCAACACATTATTGCACTTCTCTGCTTTTAAACTCAAGATCTTTAAATTACAAAATTGAACAAATGCTTTTACATGATCATTTATGACCCCTTTACAACAGAGAAATTGTGTTGAAGGTACAACATAATTCCAAGAAGAAACTGCTCTCAACTTCATCCACTTAAATCAAGAAAATTTCTCAGAAGGTTTCATACAGGCCTCTAGGGATTCAGGGCATGAAATATACAATGTCTGTGATGTTTTGGTATGTTCTTTACATTCAATACTTCACACTTCATCCTCTATCTTTTGCAAGATTTCCTGGACTTTGAAGGGAATAAATTTATATTCAAGTCTAAGTTTCAAGTTTGAGTTTATCTCACAAAGAATACTAATTACCAGTGGCCTACTTCCATAACTGAATTTCCCTTTCATTCTATAGCTACATCATGTTCAGTTAAAGAAGACAAATTAGCCCACATTTCCAGGGATATTAAATTTATAATCTTACAATATATGGCATACTGATACTTCTTGAGATAGTAGTTAAGATATAACCAAAGTATTCCTCTCCCCACTGCCTCTCCAGCATCTCCTGACTTCCCCAGATGATATAAAGACCAAAAAAAGAAAAAAAAAAACCAAACCCCATGGCACTACAGCCCTTGAAGGGCCTTGGCCTACCAAGCGACCGCTGCTCAGCCCGAAGGCCTGCAGATTGCGAAGTGTTGTGTGGTCAGCACGACGAATCCTCTCGGCCGTTATTCTCGGCTTTCTAGACCGGGGCCACTATCTCACCATCAGATAGCTCCTCAATTCTAATCACGTAGGCTGAGTGGACCTCGAACCAGCCCTCAGGTCCACGTAAAAATCTCTGACCTGGCCGGGAATCGAACCCGGGGCCTCCGGGTAAGAGGCAGGCATGCTACCACTACACCACGGGGCCGGCGATATAAAGACCAGACAGAACATATTCAGGGAAATCTGGACGTATAGTAACCGTAGTATTGGTTTGACCAGACTATGAATCCATCAACAGAAGCAATACTCCTTTTATTTCTGGGTCCAGTAGTCTTGGACAGTACAAGAGCTGTTGACATCTTACCACTGGAGTCATTTGGAGTGTGGTTATGTTGTAATGTATCAGGAACACAATTGCTAAATTTACCACTCACTTTCTGAAAGCAACAGATTCTTTGTAAGGCATCCTGACATGGAAATAAACACCAGAGTGGTGTATGAGTGAGTGGTACAGTACATGCAATGCTTTGAGCATATTCAGTGTTCTGTTTGACGCAAATTCATACTCACATCAACTTTGGTCCGTACTGAACAATATGAAGCTTGTAACTTTGCATACAAACTCCAATGCACTGGTGTTCACAGTGGTGTCAAGGGTAACATTGGCCTAGTATCATAAAAAAACCTTGTAATCTTGTGTGATGTTATTTTATAGCAGCATTTGAGTTGGTGCAGAAATTACTGCTGGGAATGTTCAGCTAGATAGTGACTTCTTTCACCCATTTTTTTAAATGCTAGCAGTGCCACATACATTCCAGAATTTGGTGTAGATCATCATCATCATCATCGTCATCCTTGAACCATCTCCAGTTGCCCAGGTGTGGTGTACAAGCACCCTCCATGTTTGTCTGTCCATGAACCACTGTTCTTTGTCCTCTTTCCTCGACATCTTTCTGCACAGATGAATCCCTTTTCCATTGGATCTGCCCACTGGTCTTTTGCCTTTTATTTCTCTTTCATAGTCTCTTCTTGCAGTCCTGCTTGCACTCATCATTCTTACATGGCCAAACCACTTCAGTCTTTCTTTCTGGATCCTTGTAGTAGGGAGTGTCCTATTCCCACCTCTCTCAGACTTTTTCATTCCTGAACTTGTCCTTCCTGGTCTTCTGTATCATGGTGCATAAGAACTTCATATCTGCAGCTTGGAGTGGTGAGTTGTCTTGTCTCGTTAACGTGGTAGTTTCAAGCTATACATGAGGATAGGTGTATAATGAAAATGAAAACCTACAACCTGTTTTCCAGTTACTGACCGGCTCAGGAATGGAATGAATGAAGCAGATATAGGCTATTAGTACGATGGGGTCGCCACTCCCAAAGTGATGTACGGTTCCTCTTGGATTATAGATGAAGGTTCCGCGAGTTCTGTTGCATTCTTCATGAATATAACGTGTGTTATACTTCGTGCCGAATATTTTCTCTCGTTTGTCGTTGATGCACGTACACTCAGTATGCGAGTGAAACTATAAAACTTCAGCGACGGTAAAATACCAGTTAAATTTTGCTGATTCAGTTTAGGTTAGGCTTTTTAAGTTAAAAACAAACAGCCCCAGTATATTTTTGTGAAAACCATGACTGTAATATCACGAAGCGTCACCGGGTGAAACTGTATGTATTTACATTGTTTAACATCTGCTATAGATTAAGTTATGTTGGTGTCATCATTGTCGTGAATGTTAATTTGGAAATACAGTATGTGCGAGTATGTGGTTGAAAATAGGTTATTCTTGAAAGACCTTTCTCAGGTAGACCCTTGCATGAAAAATGCAACCTTATAAAATGGTCATGTTGAATTTACAGAGTATAGTGGGGGCTACGATTGCTTATATTTAAAACACATTTTTGCAGCTGGGGTAACGAATGTGTACACCGCACTCCACTGTTTTTATGTATATACCCCCACTCACCTGCCTGCTATAATGCACAAACCCGGATATTTATGCTGTCCGTACATTTTTGACCCCCCACCCCTCCACTTCTAATTCCCAACCACCGCTATTGCTCGACCCTTTGATTATTGAATGGCACTTTTTGCACACTCTGGGTATGTATGTATGTATGTATGTATGTATGTATGTATGTATGTATGTATGTATGTATTCACCTACTGCAGGGCCTCTCAGGGTGCATGCACCCAGTGCATTGCACTATGCACGGTGCAAAAGACGACTTCGCTTGGTTGACCAGAATGCAGACCCCACTCTTGATTTGGAGCAATAGCGCTGTCTCTCTCTTTCCCCACGCCTGTCTCGCTCGCTCCGCCTGTCCCCCTTTTCCTCACTTGCTCCGTAGCGCTCCAAATCCGAGCCGAGCTTAGCCGAGTTGCCCAGAAATGAAGCGTTGGTCCGAGCCTAGCCGAGTGGGACCGATGCACTGAGCACAAGAACTCTGCACCTCAGTTTGCACGCGTGAGATTTTGGGCGTTTGAGAGGCCCTGATCGACTGTGAATCCTATCATAGAGTACAAGTTTGTTGCTTTAAAATCTTAATACCAATATTCGTACAGAACATGTTATTTACCTTCCTGTCCAGTTCGGTCATCTCGATGTCTCCTTGTCCGCCACCCATATCGTGATCCAGCTCCATGTCCGGATCCTCGCCACTGCCCCGTGACCAATCATCCTCCGTAGTGTCGCTGGGCACGCCGTCGCTAGCGCCCCCGCTGGCCGCGCCGACTGGCCCCGTGTTCCCTTCGCTGGAAGTCCGTCGTAAGTCTCTGGCGGGAGATAACTGACCCCCGCCTCCACTGCTGGGAGACGTCTCCAGTAACATGAGGCTGCGCCGCTCTCCACTGCGAGGGCGACCGATGGGTCGGCCCCATCGGGTCACGCTGCCGCTCGAGATTGCAGACGAGGAACTGGGGAAAGAAAATCATAAATAATTAAGTCATCCAGCGTGATTAGCTCATTGGATTAGCTGCCGGCTTCCCACTCCACCCACAGGAAGTATTAAATCATAACGGCTACATATTTTACCAGGGGCGTAACGTAACGTAACGTAACGCAGGTGGGCCTGGGAGTTTAAGGGGCCCCGAGTTTCCTCGCGAAAAAAATTAAAATAATATATATCTAGCCCAATGTTACTCTGCAAGAAAATGATCAGGTGGATTTTGTAGAACCAGTCGACTTAGTTGTGTTTCTGTTTGTATTTGTTTTGTGTTTCTTGTTTGCTTTTTTCACACAGAGGAATTGACACTTGATTGAAGAACAGCAGCTTATTGTGTGGAATGTAACACACCGTCTCTCGCAACACCGTGACACGCTCTTCAGAAAACACATCAAATTATTTAAAAATAATTAAAGCAATGAAGGTTGATACCAAAATATATTTCAATTACAAATTATTGTTCCTTTGGTGGAAGTTTTTGAATCAAAATCTCAAAAATTGTGCTGTGTAGTGCACCTGAGATCGTACTGCCCACGAATTTTGCAGAATGTTTGTCACACATTTATTCTACAATAACGTGTAATGCCAGTTGTAGTAACAATCAGTCAACTCAGCTTCGAACGAGCTCCCTTTACGCGAAGTTAATAATAGGCTTATCAGTTGTACGGTTTGACATTTTTTCAAGCCGCCTCTTCGGTGTAGTGGTTAGTGTGATTAGCTGCTACCCCCCCGGAGGCCCGGCTTCGATTCCCGGCTCTGCCACGAAATTTGAAAAGTGGTACGAGGGCTGGAACGGGGTCCACTCAGGCTCAGGAGGTCAACTGAGTAGAGGGGGGTTCGATTCTCTCCTTAGCCATCCTGGAAGTGGTTCTCCATGGTTTCCCACTTCTCCTCCAGGCAAATGCCTGGATGATACCTAACTTAAGGCCACCCTTCTAATCCTCCCATTCCCCCGCAAGCCCCCTGTTCAGCATAGCAGGTGAGGGCGTCTAGGCGAGGTACTGGTCATCTTCCCCAGTGGTATCCCAAGACCCAGAGTCTGAAACTCCAGGACACTGCCCTTGAGGCGGCAGAGGTGGGATCCCTCGCTGAGTCCGAGGGAAAAACCGACCCTGGAGGGTAAACAGATAAAGAAGAAGATATTTTTCAAACTTTATTTGAACAGTTTTTGATGTAATTTGTTAGTATATTTTTCTGTGTTGTAATCCAATAAATTATTATAACTGAGACTTCGGTATCGATTACAGGCATAGTTCTGTAGTTACAGAAAAATGAAAACAATTAAAGTTAAGCACGAACGGTGGTTCATGGTTGGCCGTTCAGCAGCTTAGCCGTTAAACCACGGAGACAGTCAAATAAAATCTATTAAACATTGTTTAATAATAAGCTTACAATAACGAATAATCCCTTTGTTTATGTAACTTAACAAATTCCGTTATTTCTACCTGATGTAATTACGTTTATATTGAGTTATTTATAGGTTTTACATTTTATTTGAGGGGGCCCGAAGTTTCATTTTGGCAGACGGGCCCGTATCACATTCGTTACATCTTTATAGACTAAGCTATTATGCCTTTCACTATATAGTCTGTAAACGCTCCGGAATGAATTAATCGCATTCGTAATCCTCGTTTTGTAACTAACACTACTTCTACACCTCTTACCTTCAACCCGTTGAAAACTATCATCTCCCAGCTCTCCTTTTTTAAAAAAAAATTTTTTTTTGAAAGCATGTTCGATGTGTATATTTTGTCAGTTGTAACACTGTAATAGGCCTAACTTGAATAGCGTCTTTGTGACTACAATTTAATGTATATTACCATTTGTAAGCGCACAATGTTTCTGTTTAATCTTCCAATCTGGTTCGCCTCATGCGACACTAACAATAGCTAAGGGATTTTTGTGCAGTAAGTGTGATACCTTTCGGTGAACAGGAGAGCGATTCGTATTTTCTCACTTAGAAATAGATTATAGAATTCACGAACGGATCGTATGAGTCCACAGAAATAATCTTTATTTCCAGCGTATCTCACTGGAGCAGTCGGCTATTAGTTGTCCTTGTGTTCGAAACAACAGTCCTGTGTCAGGTCGGAGGTATTTGAGTAACTTCGTATCCCTGGCTTCCGGCAAATTAAAGAACATCTTTTAAAAACCTATGCCGGTGGAACTTGCTTATACGCATCGTAAGCGCGTTGCTAGCTCGTCTTACGACGATGCTATTTTCTTGTTAGCTGCTTTGTTACTTGCTACCAACTGTTGTGCATTAAAAAAAGTGAAATGGCGTATGGCTTTTAATGCCGGGAGTGTCCGAGGACATGTTCGGCTCGCCAGGTGTAGGTCTTTCGATTTGACACCCGTATAGTCCAGTCAAGATGTACATCCGTGCTTGCAAAAGGTCCGGTCGTTCTGAATTTTTATATAATGTTAGGTCCTAAACCAATATTAAAAAACAGATTTGCAATTTCCAAAGTGCTGTGCGAGCGGCGGTGTACCCAAAAAACCATGAAATTTTCGGACTTTTTTAGGTTTTGCTCAATATCTCAGTGAAGGAAGAGTTTGACCGGTATCGTCACTCTATATACTTTTAAAGTAGACTAAATTTGCTACAGTTTGAGACCAGGGGTAGCTCCATACAGCCAATTGTTCTCATGATAAAGTTATTCGAAAACAGGCAATTTTTTCCAAAAAGTGAATTTTTTTTTCTCGGAATGGTCAATTATTTTGTGAAATATCTTCTAACATACGCATCTCACGTCAGATGCTATATGAAATGAAGTTGTAGTAAATTTAATTAGCTTTCATTTCAGACCAGACTGGTACCTATAGGCCCAACGGTTCTCTCAAAAATGGCAGATAACCATAAACAGTCATAGGTGGGTTTTGGAGGGAAATGCAAATAAACTGTTCTTAGGTCTTTTTATTGTCTTGTTTATCAAACAGTTAAATGTTTTATTGTTAAAAATTGTTTGTTGAAAAAGGAAAAAGGTAATATACCTATCGGGAATTACGTCATCGTCAATCATTGTTTTATATACCTACATACTAAAATGCTTGTACAAACATCATGGTACCTACTATAAGGACAAATTACATTTACACAAAAAGAAAACTAATATAAATCATGTAGGTATTGTGTTTTGGTTGCCATATCATGCCTTTCTTTTTATCTTAGATAGCCCGGGCTTGGGCTCGCACGAAGATGGTGTCTCGATGGCTGTGATGGACGCTGGAAGAGCTGCCCAGTCTGTAGTCGGGTCATCTTCATCGTCCGAGCATTTAAGTTCCACATCCGGGACATTGACGCACAGTTTGCCACCGCATGACTGGCAGAGACCTGAGCATTGTAGCCCAACCTTTCTGCACGAGCAGCTCCCAGAGCACTCTTTCTTGCATTTACATGAAATTTTTTGCAGAAGGGCAGGAGGGGTGGCATCTATGGTGGTGGGGATGGGGAAGTGTCCCTGGGAAGACAGCTTCCACTCCCAATCTGTGGGATTCAATTTGACTCCCCGCCACTTCTGCACTTGGAGGTAGCATGATAGCCTGCGGCATTTTCCGTCCGTGGCAAACGGGCGAGATTTATGCTCGTTGAAGTGACAAATGTCTTATACCTCAGGAAATCCAAACTATCCATCGCGATGTCACCCCCATACAGAGCCATAAAGCACTTGATGCCTGCTTCTCTCATGGCTTGTGGGGTGGGGTCTGGCCGAAGGAAGACCTCCACTTGCTCAGCAAGTGGTTCACTCTTGCTCAGGAGTGTGGTGATTTTGGTCTTTCATTGGCCAAACGGTGCTGAGGGGATATCATACCCGGTAAACGCGTGGGTGAATAGTAACGTCCCTGGTGATCGCTGGGAGTCCTGATGGTTGTAGGAGGTCGTAGAGTAGTGATAGCAACCAGCTTCACCCTTTGTGTTCTTCTGGAGGTAGGCGTTTTCCTCTTCAGCGCCTAAACCGTTGAGAAGAACGAGCAGGTCGACGTCTTCTCCAACTATGACGCTCCGATCGGCTACTGCTCTTTTCGAAAGCGCCGTCATGACGATCTCTCGATCCGCATCTTCTTCGGCAAAAGCCACTTCTACTCCCTCCTTCTGAAAGGCATCACAAAGAAGATTTATTAGGCGTCTCTTGTTGTTCTCATTGCCCAATACATATTCTTGAGCAATTTGAATTACTGTGGATTCATCGGACGTCAGTTCGTAGCTGGAATGAGCTGCGTAGCGCCGGAGTCGTTCCGCTGTTTTGGTGGTTTTTTTTTTTGGTAGCATCTTCGAGGTAGCCGTCAGAAACGATGGAGACTTTCTTCCCAAAGTAGTTACGGACGTAGGGGGTATTACGCGCCAAGAGTGCTCGAACTGTGCTCTTCCACCGCCGCACGACCTTTTGCAAGAGGTAGCCACCATCCAAAACGACGTGAGTGCTGACATCTATCGGCGTGTGTCTGGAAAGAGGAGTGAAGGCATAGTACAGAGTGGATTTTGTGTCCTTGCGCATCGAACAGAAACATCGGGAACGGTTCCAACTCATACTTGAAGTCATCCTTTAAATCCTCAGGACCTGTCAGAAAACCACTACTGATAGAGAGCAAACTGTCAGTTTTGGGAAATGGAGGGTGGAGAGAAAACCAGTTTTTGAGTTTTCCACATCACTGTTATCTCGGACGATTCTAGAAGATCTCATGTCTACATGCTGCTCCCCAGTAGGATATGAGATGCTGCAAAAACTTTCAAGCTCTTCATATAGCCTATATTCACCATAAACACCATTCCTGTTGTCCACCTTGCCAGCACACTGTCTTCATGGATCGCATCAGCTTCTGTTAAGTTGTTAGGTCTGACCACAACCCAAACAAAAACTTGTCAGACCGACGAATGGTGAATGATCCTTTTGTGAATATGTCGTATTCACTTTTATCCATCCAATCTTGTAGAGCTATCATATCCTGAAGGTAGAGGTGCGCGCTCTTAGCGTATAAAATAATGTCCAGCTGCGTGGATAAAAGGGAGCATCTTGTGGACAGTGTACAAATGAAGGTTCCAATAAAAAATAAATAAAACCATAAAACCATAAAAAGACGTGAGAACAGTTTATTTGCATTTCTCCCCAAAACCCACTTATGACTGTTTTTGGTTATTTGCCGTTTTTGAGAGAATCGCTGGGCCTACAGATACAAATCTGGTCTCAAATAAAAGATAATTAATTTTACTACAACTTCATTTCATATAATATTTGACGTGGGATGCGTATTGAAGATATTTCACAAAATAAGTGACCATTTCGAAAAAAATCACTTTTTGGAAAAAATTGCCTTTTTGAAGGACTGTATCTTGGGAACCAATGGCTGTATAGAGCTCGCTCTGGTCTCAGATTATAGCAAATTTAGTCTATTTTAAAAGTACATAAAGTGACTATACCGGTTAGACCCATAAGATATATCTGTGTCGGTGCGACGTAAAGCAAAACAGCAACAAAAAATTCGCTATTGTGAGTATCGCAATGCTGTCGAATACTGTTGAGCTGTTGCTGTTTGGTTGTTCACTGCATGTGAATATGTGAATTACTGGACTGTCTCTGGAAGCTAACCAACGAACAGTCATCGTGTTTTGAATGGCCCGTAGTCCTGTGTTGAGACCCAGGGATCTACACACAACTGCTGTATGAGGCGACTGGACTTGGAGAAGTGAAAGTAAGAATTAACCGTCCGCAGGTATAGCAACGGGCTGTATTTTATTATGGTCTTATTATATAGAAGGGATATACAGTATCTTGCACTCCGAGCACTTTGTCACGAGACAAATGCGAAACCATTGTACGTAGACAACGGATGCAGTGCATCGTGTATCGTGTGTGTGCATTTGACCGAGCTCGATAGCTGCAGTCGTTTAAATGCGCGCCAGTATCCAATATTCGTGAGACAGTGGATTCGAACCCTAAATATGGTTTTCCGTAGTTTCCCATTTTCACACCAGGCAAATGATGGGGCTGTACCTTAATTAAGGCCGCACCGGGCGAGTTGGCCGTGCGCGTAGAGGCGCGCGGCTGTGAGCTTGCATCCGGGAGATAGTAGGTTCGAATCCCACTATCGGCAGCCCTGAAGATGATTTTCCGTGGTTTCCCATTTTCACACCAGGCAAATGCTGGGGCTGTACCTTAATTAAGGCCACGGCCGCTTCCTTCCAACTCCTAGGCCTTTCCTATCCCATCGTCGCCATAAGACCTATCTGTGTCGGTGCGACGTAAAGCCCCTAGCAAAAAAAAAAGAAATTAAGGCCAAGGCCGTTTTCTTTCCCACTCCTAGCCCTATCCTGTCAAATCGTCGCCATAAGACCTATCAGTGTCGGTGTGACGTAAAGCAGCTTGTAAAAAAAGAAATGTGTGCATTTGTACAAGATCAAGCAGGAGAGAAACACACTAGTCAACGTGCAGTATTCCACTGCGTACTACAGACCGCATTGCTCTCGTAGTCAGGTAGGTTAGTTTCGTTAGATGGTAGCGAACGATAACTCCGAAAATTTCGTGTTTACGACCAAAAAGTATGTTTAAAATACTTTTTTCCCTTCATTTCTTGCGTACTGCCTCCTTTGTAAATATGGACATTCTATATATAGGCCTATTTGACTTACTTTACTTTACTTTTTACTTTATATACTTGTTAATATACATAATATACTAATAATAATAACACCGAGCTCGATAGCTGCAGTCGCTTAAATGCGGTCAGTATCCAGTATTCGGGAGATAGTAGGTTCGAACCCCATTGTCGGCAGCCCTGAAAATGGTTTTCCGTGGTTTCCCAATTTCACACCAGGAAAATGCTGGGGCTGTACCTTAATTAAGGCCACGGCCCCTTCCTTCCCACTCCTAGCCCTTTCCCACCTTCCCACTCCTAGCCCTTTCCTGTCCCATAGTCGCAATAAGACCTATCTGTGTCGGTGCGACGTAAAGCAACTAACAAATAATAATAATAATAATAATAATAATAATAATAATAATAATAATAATCATAATAATAATAATAATAATAATAATAATAATAATAATAATAATAATAATAATGGCGTGTGGCGAATGTTCGAATAAGACCGCAAGTCAAATAGGCCTATGTATAGAATGTCCATATTCACAGAGGAGGCAGTACGCAACAAAGAAGGTAAAAAAGTAGTTTAAACATTGGCCGTAAACACGAAATTATCGGAGTTATCGTTCGCTACCATCTAACGAAACTAACCTACCTGACTGCGAGAGCAATGCGGTCTGTAGTACGCAGTGGAATACTGCACGTTGACTAGTGTGTTTCGCTCCTATCATCTTTGAGTGTGATGATGAATTCCAATTATGAATACGACACACATACCCAGTCCCCGAGCCATTGGAATTAAACAGTGAAATTTAAAATCTCCGACCCGGTCGGGAATCGAACCTGGGACCTCCTGGACCAAAGGACAGCACACTAACCATTTAGCCTTGAATCTGGACAATACATGATGGAGTGAACTTATTCATAATTATAATGTTCAAGATGACACATACCCCATCCTAGAGCTGATATTTCTTATTAAAAATAAAAATATATTCCTATGGGCATTTATGCCACAGTCCACATAAGCAAGTTTTACATCTACGGTATATCAACTGAAGGGATACAAACAATTACCTTTGATTTGATTTCACTGAACGTTAGTGGACGCAGGCAACAAATTAAAGATAAAATCAAATGTAAAAGAAGCTCATGAGCTGGCTTTGGCTGGGATCGAGAACACGGCGAGCCACGAGGTTACTTATTTAGTTATGAATTAATTAATTAATTAATTAATGCCTTTCTGTACATGGCGAGGTTCTGGCTATGAAGCCTGCTATTATGACTGGGCTTGTGATACCTGTAGCTACACCAGCGCAGCTCAGTCAAATGACTAGTTTAGTGGAATGGGTCGTACGGGGTCGTACGTTGTAAATAATACATTATTAACTGTTTGCTACAAGACTTTTGTGCCGGAAGAGAATAGACCGCAAGTTTATTGAACGAATAACGAGTGTCCTTTGGCACGTAATTATTCGTAGGAAGATCTGCTCAAGCATCAAAGCTATGGCTGTTTTAGGATCACTACCAGTGGTGGTTGCTCGCCATCAGACTAGGAGGGCTAAAACTCTGGCTAACAGAGAATAGTGTTGGAGCTAAATAAATCGGCCAGGTTTCGTAATGGTATACAGTATATTGGTAAGAGAAGGTCAATAATACGTTCTCAGTAGAGCAGCAACGTAAACAACCGCGCGCGGACCTCCCAGCTCAGTTTGGATAGGCCACCGCTGACAACTACTACCAAAACGTTTTCATTCCGTCCCTGACGGAGACGGCGGGCCTCCTAGACGGTAACGCCGTCTCACAGGCCAGGGAGATCTGATACGGTGAAGGAGATGCTCGGAGAAGGTGAGGCGGTTGGCGGCCGTGGCCTATATTAGGAACTGTCCCGGTATTCGCCTTAGTGCAGGAGAGTGGAAAACCACGGAAAACCATTCTCAGGACAGCCGACAGTGGGGACCAGCCCCTCTCCGTTTCCCAAATGCAGGGGCGTAGAGCCACGGTAGAACCGCGGCCACCCCTCCTCTATTCGGTTAGCCGGTCGGAGTGCAGAGCTATCGGACCACGGAATAACCGTGGCCACTCGTGGGCCGAGACCCACTGTGCATCCGCCGACCCTACTGACCACTAAATTTTCCCTACAAAACTATTCTATATTAAACGCTGGATGAATATGGGTAGTAAGAGATTTTCCTGTTGCCTATGCGAACGTTACGTAACAGTTTGGCTGCATCAGCAAGTGGAGTGATAATAATAATAATAATAATAATAATAATAATAATAATAATAATAATAATAATAATAATAATGTATAGGTAAAGACTATCATGAATGTATATTAATTTTAAAAAAGGACAATTAGACAAGAAAACGAAAATATCATCGCTCTGATAGTGCCCGGCTCCATGGCTAAACGGTTAGCATGTTGCTCTAGGGGGTCCCGGGTTCGATTCCCGGCAGGGTCAGGAACTGTAACCTTGATTGGTTAATTTCGATGGCTCGGGGGCTGGGCTTGTGTGCTCTCTTAACCATTAGAAATCATCCTACATAGGGCCCCATCCTCACTGAGGCGCAGGTCGCCTATACGGCGTCAACTAGGAGAGACCTGCACTAGGCCTCCCCGGAGGCCACACGCCATTATCATTATTTTATTTTATTCTAACAGTGAAATTTACATAGCTGCTACCTCATAAACAGACAGCGGCTGGATATTCCGCCTTACACATACTGTACCTGCTGTGTCGAATCTTTTCGGGTGAGCCGCGCGGCGAGGCGGTAACGACAGCTCTTTGGAACTGCCAAGACAGCAACTGTTCCTTGCCTTCTTCCTCCTCGATCTCTTTCTCCAGCTGAACGAGTCCTGGAGGTTCCACACCGAACCGCTGAGCGATACGTGCCACCTCCAGTAAGCACAGGATGACGGAGCGAGGATTATTCTGTAGCACAAGGTCGTCACTCTCGAACAGAAGGTTGGAGTGCACACCCAAGCGTCGGCAGAACGTGATGAAGTTCTCCATGTTGTCACGAGAGAAGAAACTACGGCGGGCTGCTCGCTCCCAGCAACGTCCCTGGATTTTGGGCAACGGCTGCAAATAAAGGGTAAGACATCAATAAGTTGCCACAAAATTTACCAAAATAACGGCTATGTGAAGGAAGATATTTCTTATAATTGAGAACAATGACTGGGCGCGAATTACCCAGCAAAATTAGCCAGTTAGAAATAAAGTTCAATGCTGTTGTTTTTTTTTTCTTCAAAAATGGTAGCAATCAAATACATCACAATCTCTCCACACAACATCAGTATGACACACGCAAAACTTCAATATTAATATCTGTCGGTAAGCAAAAGTAACTTACGGATTAAACAGTCTGAAGAACTATTTTTCAAACATACATAACGAACTTCCTTTAATCAAGGAAAGTTTTGTTTCAGTCTTACCTGATTTAGGTAAGGTAAGGGTGTATTCTGCCCGAAGGCAGGTCCGAACCTCCGCAGAGGTATACCTGAGCCGGAGTTTACGTACAGTAGGATGGCCAGTTCCTTTCCGCTCCTCCATTCCCTTACCGCCCCCCAACAGCGCGTGGCAACCCATCCAAATCTTGACCACGCCCAATGTTGCTTAACTTCGGAGATCCCACGGGATCCGATTACCTGATTTCAAATATCTGATATTTTGTAAATTACTAACTAAACTTGTAACCATGTTTGTCATTAATTAAGCTATAATTTGTTACAGTTGTTGTCCAGTGCTTTTGTTTAGATTATTATCAGTATCACTGTAGCAGTTTCATATATTTAATTCCATTTTAATTTTTTTTTTTTTTTTTTTTTTTTTTTGCTATTTGCTTTACGTCGCACCGACACAGATAGGTCTTATGACGACGATGGGACAGGAAAGGCCTAGGAGTGGGAAGGAAGTGGCCGTGGCCTTAATTAAGGTACAGCCCCAGCATTTTCCTGGTGTGAAAATGGGAAACCACGGGAAACCATCTTCAGGGCTGCCGACAGTGGAGTTCTAACCCACTATCTTTCGGATGCAAGCTCACAGCTGCGCGACCCTAACCGCACGGCCAACTCGCCCGGTTTAATGATTTCTCGTACCTCTTGAAATTGTTTCAATTTTATCACATGTAGGTACTGTGTATGCCCAATGCATACAGGTCCTTAAAATGAGCTTTGCTCGTAAGAACTTCTCACAAATATATTGAACATTAGTCTATTAACGCGGGTACACATTAGCGAACACCGAGCAAGTGGCTGTGAGGCTCGGGTCACGTAGGTGTCAGCTTGCATTCGGGAGATGGAAGGGGGGGGGGGGGGGGTTCGAACCCCACTGTCGGCAACCCTGAAGATGGTTTTCAGTGGTTTTCCATTTTAACACCAGGCAAATGCTGGGGCTGTACCTTAATTAAACCACACTCGCTTCCTCTCTACTCCTTCCCCTTTCCCATCCCATCGTCGTCATATATAAGACCTTTCTGTGTCGGTGCGACGGAAAACAAAAATATATTTAAAAGACACTAGCACTGCCTTCGTGATGTACAGGCCGTACTGTACCTCCGATGACGTCACACAAAGAGGCGAACTGTTTCCTCCGTCCGACCCGTGTAATGCAAGGCATGATGGGTCTGTACCTTTTGTAATAATGAAATATTCACAAACGTTGTATTAATATTACAGGCGAGATCACTAAAACCTGTAATCGCATCATAACTCGTAAGTCAGGTCTATGTAATTTTAGGAGAAGTAGGTTTGAAGTGCGATCTACGCGGTCAAAACTTCAGCGATTTACTCGTCAATGTACCCACCAAATAATTATTATGCATTAATACAAATACGGAGAAAACAAACGTGCAGTAATGAACTTTATTTCCATTCCTCTAGAAGGCCATAAATACAGTAGCTTTCTTGGTTTTTTTGGTTGTTGTTGACACTTCTGGCACTATCCTTCGAAGACTTTCTTAAAACCCTTTCTTCTATACAAACATTTGTATTAATTGTTGTTTAGGAATAGCCCATGTTTTCCCAAATAATAATGCATTGATCAGCCAGATCTATTAGTTACTTACCACATTCACGAAGACTGCCGAGGAATGGATTTTACTCGCATTAATTTTGGTGAGAAAAGGCAGGCGTACTCAACATTACGAACCAAAGAAATAACCATATGTAGGTTCCATTGGTTACTGTCCACTTTTGTACTTGTTCTGTACCAACAACAAAACGCTCTGCTGTAAATGTGTGTAACACTGAACGTCAAAAGCAGAACTCTTCATCAGCTCTGGAAAATGAGTGAAACATACACCTTTATTCTTCGTAACAAGTATTTCTTCGGTTGGAATTTTCGTTTTTCATAAAGGTAACCTGCCCCCATATGAAGAAAATGAACATATTAATGACTATTTACTTGTATAGTTGTCTTTTCGCCGTGGTATGCACAAGTTCTTAGCATTGTGGCAAATGCGAACTTCCACACATTGCATTTAAATTTGTAGCACATTATTCTCCACAAAAACGTGTTATACGATAACAATTAAATGAATAAATTACACGAGAAGTATTACGTCCCTTGAATTTATATTACTCACCACGTGAAGATACCATGCCTCACCTAAACTATGAGGTCTCATTGTCTTAATAACGGCTGTTTACGCAAGTCCTGATGTGATACATTTAAAAAAAAAACATGCAATGTACTTAAATATAAATGTTTGTCTCTCAACGGTCACAATTATCCTAAGAATGCCCCTAATCCTTATGGATTTCATTCACAAGTACAATTAGTAACATTCGCTTAGCTCGCCTCAATTGATCAGCTGATTGGCTTGGCGCGCTTTCTACATTACGGCCTGTATATTACGAAGGCAGTGACACTAGCGAACTATAACGTAATGGTTACTGTTACCGTGGACGCTGCGCCCACGATCGTCATGTTACCAGCTGCGTGCGACCGATTCTACAGTGCTCGTAGTAAGCTCACCGTGAAGACATGTCTTTTTCTATATCGCCTAAGTTAATTTTCAGTACGTCGTATGTATGTTTAGTCCTCAGCCCGAAGGCTGATTGGATCCTCAACAGCTCCGCCATCAGCTGTCATAGATGGCCTGGGCATCACTGAAGAGGCGTACTTGGGAAATGAGGAGTGAGGTAGTTTCCCGTTGCTTTCCTCACCGAGCCAGAAGTTGCTATTACATATCAGTCTGCCAAGCCCACTGAAATGCATGCACCAACCGACCCTATGAGCAATATTTTCACACCATTCATAGCAGGGACTGGCTGCAGAAGGAATGGCATTACTAGCATCACTCATACCTCAGTCACTTTCATTTTGTCAAAGCCAAGGATAAAGCTGAGGCAGATCAATGAAAGTAACAAAATTGCTCTAGCCCATACCAGAAGACATAGTGCACTGTAAACACTACATCTTGCCAGCAAAGACACGTACGTCGTATATCCTGACACAATTCAACAGGCGACGATAGATGCCCGCGAACATTCTAGTGACATGTACTATAGAAAATGAGAAACTGCTGTCCTTTACTCATCATCATCATCATCTGTTTACCCTCCAGGGTCGGTTTTTCCCTCGGACTTTGCGAGGGATCCCACCTCTACCGCCTCAAGGGCAGTGTCCTGGAGCTTCAGACTCTTGGTCGGGGATACAACTGGGGAGTATGACCAGTACCTCGCCCAGGCGGCCTCACCTGCTATGCTGAACAGGGGCCTTGTGGAGGGATGGGAAGATTGGAAGGGATAGGCAAGGAAGAGGGAAGGAAGCGGCCGTGGCCTTAAGTTAGGTACCATCCCGGCATTCGCCTGGAGGAGAAGTGGGAAACCACGGAAAACCACTTCCAGGATGGCTGAGGTGGGAATCGAACCCACCTCTACTCAGTTGACATCCCGAGGCTGAGTGGACCCCGTTCCAGCCCTCGTACCACTTTTCAAATTTCGTGGCAGAGCCGGGAATCGAACCCGGGCCTCCGGGGGTGGCAGCTAATCACGCTAACCACTACACCACAGAGGCGGACCTGTAAATCTACCGACACGGGGCTGTCGTATTTGAGCACCTACAAATACCACCGGACTGAGCCAGGATCGAACCTGCCAAGTTGGGGTTAGAAGGCCAGCGCCTCAACCGTCTGAGCCACTCAGCCCGGCCTGTCCTTTACTTCTGGATTTTAAGTCGCGAACAGTCAATGCAATTGGTTTTAAGCCTTGCTATCTACTCTTTTATGGTTTCCATAAATGCACAAACAAAATTAGGAATCATCGATTTCAGCTCAAGCATCTTCTTTAGTCTACCTTTCGGATCAAATAATAACGGTTTCTTTTTACACATTTCAATTAAATTCAGGCACTTCACACCGTTCCACTCCATTGTGCTTTACAACTCTACTCTTGGATCAGAGGAAACGTAAACATTAACGGATGAGTGCGTGTGACATCCAGTAGCCTACTGGGGCTTCGATTTGCATTCGCGAACAAAGAGCCAGTGACACGCACGTCGTGTTACAGAGCGCGTTCAAAGTGCGTTCGCGTTCATAGTTCGTACCTACAGCATGTGGTTACAATAAGCATTGTGTTACCAGCAACAACTCGCTAGTGTGTGCCGGTCTTTAGAGCTGTTTCTTTTCTTGCTATTTGTTTTACGTCGCACCGACACAGATAGGTCTTATGGCGCCGCTGGGATATGAAAGACCTAGGAATGGGAAGGAAGCAGCCGTGGCCTTAATTAAGGTACAGCCCCAGCATTTTTCTTGGTGTGAAAATGGGAAACCACGCAAAACCATCTTCAGAGCTGCCGACAGTGGGGTTCGAACCCACTATCTTCCGGATGCACGCTCACAGCTGCGCGCCCCTAACCGCACGGCCAAATCGCCCGGTCTTTAGAGCTTTATCTAGTATGTTGAATATCCACAGATTCTGGAGACAGACAGATTTAAATCCTCCATCGGCTAACTAGATGTGTTTTCTCGATATTTCCGTCTTCGAGCTCATATTAATCGCAGCAAAACAAGTTATTTATACACTCTGAGGCTGTGTCTCCTGTAAAACACTTCACTCAGCATTGATTGGATTAGTGTCAATTTAATTTCTCATAACCAGGACTCGTGCGTGGGTCACTTCATTGCCTGATTGAAGTTACGTATACACAGAGGAGAGTGACGTCATGACCAGTGGGAGGGGCTACCAACACGTGAGTAGTTTCCGAACAAAGTGCATTGCCCTCTTTTCCCTCTAGGGTTTGGTTACATGCAATCACATGATGTACTGCAGTTCCGGAGAATAAATAAGTTCGTTTTGCGATACGCATGCCGAAAATACAGAGCATTAAACGATCTCTGCAGTACAAAGTGGTAGATGATTTTGACAAGGAATACTGTATTATATTATTATTATTATATAAGGGCACAATACTGTATTTTGCAAAGTCTGCCGAAAAGATGCAAGAACGGATAGGATTAGGTTCATTACAAAACATCGTAATGGCAAAAGATACAATGGAAATATATTACATCATGCCATGAGGGACCAATCCAAAAAAATTAAAAAGACTTGTGCATGATGCTTATAAACGCCAGCATCCCTTACGTCAAGGTCAAAAATAAATATTTTAGAGTTTTTCTTGAAAAATACACCGGTATGAAAGTTCCCGAGAGTACACACTAAGAGAATGCTACCTAAGACAGCGGCCAGTGATATCATTCAGAATGGTGCGTGGCAAAGTATGAAGTTTCTATTCATTTTGGCTCTAAATTATTATATTTTTTACTTGGATGGGCTGTAGGAATAAAATAAATATAAATAAATCGATCAATCAGTCAGATTCTAGAACAACTCTTCTCTGCCATGTAAGTTATTAGTAAATAATTAGTCTAATGTAGACAAGTACGTACTTCACCCTGGATTCTTTCAATGCGCAGTAAGCAGAGGCCTGGTGACTATGATTCTTAAGTCTTCAGGTTTCTATGGTCTGGCACTGTGGTTAGCCGGTTCGAGTCTCGTTGGTGGAAAAAAATCATTATCAGAATATTGGCCAGCAGGGTAGGAGAGATGGTGATATACTATTTTTAATCACTAGATTTCGTGCCAAAAGCATGGATTCAATTCCAAACCTCTCCACAAAGTTTACTGAGTGAGGGCATATGATGCTGTTGACGGCGATTCCTCCGTCGGATGGGGACGTATGCCTACGGCCTTGAAGAGACCCCCTAGTGTTACGTGCCGACACCGGGTGTAACCCTCCCCTTACCTCATCAGCATCATCATCATTATATCACAACACGCACAAGTCGCCTATGGGAGTCAAATAGAAAGACCTACACCAGGCGAGCCGAACATGTCCTTGGACACTCCCGGCAATAAAAGTAATGCGCTAACTAACTAACTAAATAAATAAATAAATGGATGGATGGTAGAACATATATTTGTGAACAGTTTTTCTCACTCTTAAAGCTGAACAAATCCAAATTAAGAATTCTGCCTACAGACAAACATTTACAAGTTTGTGTCTAGGAGGAAAAGAAAATCACCAGATTTTGAACATCTAGTTGGCAAGAAGTGATGTCAGGCTTCCAGAACAAGATATATATATTACCATTTACCCTATAAGTTGTATGCTCATATAGTGTACGTCTTTTCTTGCAATTTGTACATTTAATGTATTATTATATGGTCCACACACCAGTTTGAGTTTTGCACCCCTGATCTAAGGCTTTGGAGAGATGCAAACCTTTTGAATAGGGAAACAATTTTCTGTAGATCAGTGCAGATACTTGCCTATACTGATGGTATACATATACTGGCAAGAACTCGAAAGGAAATGGAAGAGACATTCACCGCCCTTGAACAGGCCAGGAGGAAAATGGAACTGAACATCAGCCAGCAGAAAACTAAATACATGGCTGCCGGGAAAGAATGCAAGGAGAAGATGCCAGCCTCAGTAACTGTGGGCAATTACACCTTCGAGAGAGTTGAGCATTTAAATATTTGGAATAGATAATCACCTATTCAAACGATACACAATACGAAATTAAACGAGATTAATAGCAGCCACCAGAGCCTATTTTGCTCTAACAAGACTTCTCTCCTCAAGGCTCTTGGCTCGTATCATCAACTTAACCGTTCTACAAAACACTTATAAGACCTGTGCTTACATATGCCTCGGAAAATTGGCTATTAACAACGAAAAATACCGGAATGCTGGATGCCTTCGAAAGAAAGATACTTCGAAGAATCATCGGCCCAATCTGTGAAAGAAGAACATGGAGGAGAAGGTACAATCATGAAGTGTACACCGTTCATCAAGATCCACCTATTAGAAGAATAGTTAAATCAGCCAGATTGAGGTGGGTCGGGCACGTAGCACGGATGAGTAATGTGGGCAATTACACCTTTGAGAAAGTTGAGCAGAATATCAAATGGAAATCCAGAAGGGCAGAGGGGACGAGGCCGACCGAGAACCAGGCGGATGGAGTTATTGAAGATCTTCGGGAAAGGGACTATAGAAATTGGAAAGCTTTAGCGTTGGATCTAGATAAATAGCGCAAGATTTTTGAAGAGGCCAAGGTTTACAATGAACTGTAGATCCATACAATAATAATAATAAGAAGAAGAAGATTTAAGGCCTTGTTATCATAATGATTTGAACCAGATAAGAGACGCAGTAAAAATCCAGAAAATATGGGTTTCGCTGGGCGAAACCACATTTTGCGGCAGATTCGTAGCAAAAGTGATTGTGGGGATCTTACTGCCTCTTAGTATTGGAAAGGAAACGTTGTTAAAACTGAAGTGCTACAAAAGGTTACCCCTGCTATTACTGAATACCTGTTTGAAAATTCGATGCACATGTATTATGTGACAAACTATATTTGAACGGTCACATGTTTACAGGTGAAGGCACGCCCTCCATCCTTTCTTCTCCTCCTACCTTCTGCTCTTAGCTTAATATGTTTTGGGTACCCAGGCACGAGCCAGCTCTTAACGTAAACCTGGTCCATTTTGGCTATGAATAAAACACAATTCATATGAACGCATATATTTCTCGAAATTCTCTCTTTATCATATTTCGCTGTGCAATGATTCATGCCTAACAATTCATTTTTGTAGCATTGTGCGACATAACTTTAGGTAGTACTATTCTTTGACCATTGTATTATTTGTAATGAATAGGCACTGATGTCGTTTTATATAAACAGGTCCAACAATGCACGTCGAACATCAAGATGACAGTGATTGGAAAGATGAACGAAAGATGAATTATGTTGAAGAAAAGTAAACCAACCCCTTATCTACAGTTCTCTTCGTGAAGTGAAGATCAATATACATTATACATAACCGCATTCCATGTTTTCAATGTAATATCAACTCAACAAATTTTATGGATATCTTGTGTCACTCAGAAATTTTTATTCTTTCAACAACTTAGTAATTGTAAATTTCAACAGTAATTAATTAATCTTCGTCGAGATGTTAGATGATACACGGAAGCGGAAACAATCCATCTCTATTCACCTGACTTCTGTGATGTGAGTCTCCAATTTTAATATTCCTTTTCTAAAGTATATTTATCCAGATATTCCAGTCCTCGTAGTTTCTTTCAAAATATGGCTATACCTATAATACTGGATAAGTCTACGAACCATTTATGTCCTGTTATGTACAGTCCATCCCGACCTGAATGTCTTGAGAGACGGCTCTCGTGTCTATTGCTGCTGAATTTAATAGGGCTGTGTATTACTGTCATATAGGGCCATAGGGGCAATATTTTCCATCTGTGAGCTCACGATCACTCTCTTAGCATACCGTACTTCTCCTCTTCGTTGGATGTTTTTAATTCTGCCACTACGCCATATTCCTCTTAACGGTTGAAACCTACTCCCACTCGGCTCTTCACTCGAAAACAGGGCAAAATATATTAAAAATATAATAATAATAATAATAATAATAATAATAATAATAATAATAATAATATACACGAGGCTGACGTATTTGAGAACGTACAAATATCGCCGAACTGAGCTGTAATCGAACCAGCGAACTTGGGTTCAGAAAGCCAATATTCTACCGTCTGAGCCAGAGTCGTGCGAAAGATATTAGATCCATTTTGATACGGCTATAAATTATAAACGATTTCGGAGAAGTGCGGGGTTTAATCAATGATCAAAGATGCTATTTTTATTTATAAATGTTTGCTTGTTTGTAAAGTCTAGGTAGTGCATGCAACGCCCAGCTGCTCCCCAAAGCAATTTCTGCATTATTGAGTGTCTGAAGCAATTAACTGCCGGCACTCAGTTCAGTCTCAACATGATGAATTGCACAGTGTACCCATAAATCTCTTCGTAGTAATCCTTGACGCGGGGTGGGTAGGCAACACGCTTGACTTTACTCCTAGGCGGGTTTCAGCAGAAACACAACACGGCGCACTAATGACCTAGACTAGAACATTGTACAGTGGCAGGAAATATATTTCGCTGGTGTGTTAATACTCTTTTGGAGGCTGGAGATAACGCCATCACGAGTTCCGTGTACATTACCATGGTAAAATTTTTCTTATGGAATTGGTGTCTGGTCTTATTAGACCTGTGACTAGACAAGAGTACCTTTAAATCACCTCTATTCCACCAGAAACGTGTTAACAGTATTCAGCTTATTGTATTTTCCTGTACCAAGATCAATTATGAATTCACTTTTTTGCTATCGATTTCGGAACACTATCACCGAAAAATTGATTGGTATTCTTTGACAGTCTCGACAGCCTCAAGAGTTAGAGGAAGAATAATCAAATAAATAAAAATAATGGCAGTATTTACCAAGTATATCAACAAAAGAAGCGCTCAAAGTGTCCATTGTTAGAGTTGAGGTTCATGTATCAGGA
This sequence comes from Anabrus simplex, assembly GCF_040414725.1. NCBI lineage: Eukaryota > Metazoa > Arthropoda > Insecta > Orthoptera > Tettigoniidae > Anabrus > Anabrus simplex. The sequence goes on along the minus strand of NC_090267.1, from coordinate 160,487,612 downwards.
TATGGAGCTCTTCATTCTGTTAGTTAAATTTTGAGCTGATGGTTATATTTCACTGGTACTCCGTTATGTATGTACTATATGTAACCAGAATGTTAAGTTTCGATACGAGTTTCCTAAGGTAAACTTGTAATCAAAAATGTCTATATGATTCTTTGTAGCTTCAGTTTTTCCGTATCATTTCTACCAGTATTACAATAAGGGTCACATTAGATCACCAGATTTTCTTGTATTCGACCTCGTAGAATAGTGCAGTCTGCTCTCGATTTAGACAGATGGCTTTTGTCGCTCGCTGCTCACCAAGAGGAACACGGTTCTAATCTCAGCCAACAAATATGGGATTTCTGCACGTTCTAGTGGTTCAGATTCCAGGTAGAATAGCATGCCTCGTAGATAAAATCACGGTATAAACAGTCTCTTTAAAATGTAAGCTTGCTTTGCTTTCGTTCTCGTTTAAACAAGTATAACTAGGCAACCATCCCCTCAATAACAGAAATCAGAAAGGCTAAAGGAAGAGGCGGATTTCTTTGCTATGATTTAATTCACACCGAGACAGCAGTCTTCATGGCGACGATGGGGTAGGGCTGGGAAGGAAGAAATCGTGGCCTTAAATAAGATGCACCGGGCGAGTTGGCCGTGCGCGTAGAGGCGCGCAGCTGTGAGCTTACATCCGGGAGATAGTAGGTTCGAATCCCACTATCGGCAGCCCTGAAAATGGTTTTCCGTGGTTTCCCATTTTCACACCAGGCAAATGCTGGGGCTGTACCTTAATTAAGGCCACGGCCGCTTCCTTCCAACTCCTTGTCCTTTCCTATCCCATCGTCGCCATAAGACCTATCTGTGTCGGTGTGACGTAAAGCCCCTAGCAAACAAAACAAATAAGATGCACTCTCAGTATTTGCCTGGTGTGAAAATGGGAAACCACGGAACACCTTTAGGGCTACCGACAGTAGGATTCGAACCAAAAGGAAGAGGTCTGATATTTCGAAGAATGATTTTATCGTCAAAAGCAAGATATGGTTCGTTGAAGGGCGAGAAAATGAAAGATTTCCCAGGCCTCGCAAAACTATTTCACTGAAATTGGAAAATAACAAGAGTCAACCAAGGGAGATCGGATATGAAATATGAAAGCGAGAAGCCTGACAGAAGAAAGTTGAAATAATATAAGACCTAGCTATGGGTCCCGTGTTCGCTATCCCATGCTCCAAGATGAGAGACGCTGAGGGTTTTCCTTTTTATAGCCACCTCCTACGACAGGCAGATGTACTGTATGTATTCTACCACCCTAACACACAAATTTAGATTTAGTACATGCAAGGCTAAAGATATCTGTAGGTTTTTACATATCTGCATTCAAGAGAGAGATTCAAAAGTCGCATTTAATATACAGTGGGTTACTAAATTGTTTTTTAACTTATTCAGTGCACGGAATGTGTTTCGGCGCGATTTGATTATCTCTGAGGCTCTAGAAATATGAATTAAATATTCTCTCATTTTAAATGTAAATGTGGATATTTGGATAGAAATCTTAAGATGGAAGGAGATGGAAATCAAATTGACGTGTATTCTGAATCGATGGTTAGCTGAAAGGATGGGTCTAAATACACTTAGCTACCATCATCAGTGGATCCACGAGGTTGGTTTCATCGGTGAAGTAAAAAAGCTTATTTCGTAAATATATGGGTTTTGTGCTTCTAGTAGTTCTCTAATAAATATACCCTTGCTACTAGCTTTATACAAGGAATATACTAATGTTCTAACATTAAATATTTCTATTTTTCGAAATAATGTTGAGTTATTTTATAACCCGACTAATTGTTAAATCACTTTGTACTGTATATACTCCGTTCCTCAAAATTTAAATTAGAAATTCTACCCACACGAAATTCTCCTCAGCATAAATCAAATGCTCTGTTTTTGTGATGTATTACGAACTTTTTAAGGCAGTACCTATGGATTGCCAACTGAAGAACTTTGCATGAATATCTTACGTCCAGATACCATACAACAAAGTTAAGGCAACTTACAGGAGATTGAAGTTACAAAATAATAATAATAATAATAATAATAATAATAATAATAATAATAATAATAATAATAATAATAATAATAATAATAATTTGATTTGACGACATTTCGCGTTCCTGCGTGTCAGTTTTGATGTTCCATTTTACTCTACCAGATGGCAAAGAAACGGATCTCTGTTGGGCGACCTATGAGTGAGTTCTTTAATTTTGTCAAGAAGACATCAGTGTATCAACACCGTCTTTTCCATGCCGACATTGTACGACATGGAGTGCCGAATGGCCTTCTTTCAGCCCTTCAAAAATAAAATTACCCCCGCACGATTTGAACTGGGTGTCCGGAGACCGACGCTCTACCACTGATTCACAGAGTTTTTGGGAGTGGAGTAATATTAATAGTCTGGCAGTGACTAGTACTAGTGGCTAGTACTGCATAAAGCATTGCAGGGCACGTTCCATCAAGCAATATGACCTTGCGATGACCATTGACATTCCCTAACATACTGCCTGCAAGACTGAGAAAATGCTCCATTTTCCCTACTCACACTCAGCTTGTGAAACTTGTAAAGTGATCACAAGGCCCTTGCTGAAAATGGCATTTCTTGCGCTTAACCTCTTCCCATTTTTCTGCCCGGCCCCATAGGTCATTTTAGATGCATCCCCACACCGACAGTATAAAATTTTATAAACTTACAGTGCACAGTTTTTCTCACTTACCCACCAACCTTCGTAACTGAGATAATAAGTCCGCTTTACGATAGGACTGGGAAGCCACATTTTCGGAGATATGAGGATCGATTCCACTGACAGTCTATCGAGAACGGGTTATTAGGTTTGTAAAACTCAGAGGACGTTTCTCATTTACCCAACGATATTCCAAATCGAGAGGTCATGTCTGCTTCGGGGTAGAACTAAGAAGCTACACTATTTTGATGGTTATGATGTTTGTTAATTAGAGGGGCGTAACATCTAGGTCATCGGCCCCTATTGACATGAGATTCAACGAACTGAAACGATAATTAAAACTTCTAAATGTATCTACTGACGAGAATCTGAAACGAATGTTGAAAAAATGACCAGTGGGTCCAATTCACAATGTCATATCTTCTGGGATGGTGTTTATAGTCCAAAGGGGTCCAAATCCAGGTCACCGGCCTCTTAAATTAGCACTGATCACTTCTAGAGCAGAACCATAATGTTTCTCCTATTGTAACGAAGAATCATGGTGTTCCTCACATGGTGGTACTAATCACAGGTGATGTAGACCCAGGGTATATCACACAAAACGACATTACTCACAGGCAACACACACCCATACTGTTCCTCACATAAGGGTACTACTCACAAGCAACGCAGACTCATGAGTCTCTTTTTTTTTTTGCTAGGGGCTTTACGTCGCACCGACACAGATAGGTCTTATGGCGACGATGGAATGGGAAAGGCCTAGGAGTTGGAAGGAAGCGGCCGTGGCCTTAATTAAGGTACAGCCCCAGCATTTGCCTGGTGTGAAAATGGGAAACCACGGAACACCATCTTCAGGGCTGCCGATAGTGGGATTCGAACCTACTATCTCCCGGATGCAAGCTCACAGCCGCGCGCCTCTACGCGCACGGCCAACTCGCCCGGTACATGAGTTTCCTCACATAAGCGTACTACTCACAAGCAACGCAGACACATGAGTTTCCTCACATAAGGGTACTACTCACAAGCAACGCAGACACATGAGTTTCCTCACATAAGGGTACTACTCACAAGCAACGCAGACCAATACTGTTCCTCACATAAGGGTACTACTCACAAGCAACGCAGACCAACAGTGTTCCTCACATAAGGGTACTACTCACAAGCAACGCAGACCCATGAGTTTCCTCACATAAGGGTACTACTCACAAGCAACGCAGACCAATAGTGTTCCTCACATAAGGGTACTACTCACAAGCAACGCAGGCCAATGGTGTTCCTCACATAAGGGTACTACTCACAAGCAACGCAGACCCATGAGGTTCCTCACATAAGGTTACTACTCACAGGCAACGTAGATCCATGAGGTTCCTCACATAAGGTTACTACTCACAAGCAACGTAGACCCATGAGATTCCTCACATAAAGGTACTACTCACAAGCAACACAGATCTATAGTGTTCGTCACATAAGGGTACTACTCACAAGCAACGCAGACCAATAGTGTTCCTCACATAAGGGTACTATTCACAAGCAACGCAGACCCATGAGTTTCCTCACATAAGGGTACTACTCACAAGCAACGCAGACCAATGGTGTTCCTCACATAAGGGAACTACTCACAAGCAACGCAGACCAATGGTGTTCCTCACATAAGGGAACTACTCACAAGCAACGCAGACCAATAGTGTTCCTCACATAAGGGTACTACTCACAAGCAACGCAGACGCATGAGTTTCCTCACATAAGGGTACTACTCACAAGCAACGCAGATCCATGAGGTTCCTCACATAAGGTTACTACTCACAAGCAACGTAGACCCATGAGGTTCCTCACATAAGGGTACTACTCACAAGCAACGCAGATCCATGAGGTTCCTCACATAAGGTTACTACTCACAAGCAACGTATACCCATGAGTTTCCTCACATAAGGGTACTACTCACAAGCAACGCAGACCCATGAGGTTCCTCACATAAGGGTACTACTCACAAGCAACGTAGACCCATGAGGTTCTTCACATAAGGGTACTACTCACAAGCAACACAGACCTATAGTGTTCCTCACATAAGGGTACTACTCACAAGCAACGCAGATCCATGAGGTTCCTCACATAAGGTTACTACTCACAAGCAACGTATACCCATGAGTTTCCTCACATAAGGGTACTACTCACAAGCAACGCAGATCCATGAGGTTCCTCACATAAGGTTACTACTCACAAGCAACGTATACCCATGAGTTTCCTCACATAAGGGTACTACTCACAAGCAACGCAGACCCATAAGGTTCCTCACATAAGGTTACTACGCACAAGCAACGTAGACCCATGAGGTTCCTCACATAAGGGTACTACTCACAAGCAACACAGACCTATAGTGTTCCTCACATAAGGGTACTACTCACAAGCAACGCAGACCAATAGTGTTCTTCACGTAAGGGTACTACTCACAAGCAACGCAGACCAATAGTGTTCCTCACATAAGGGTACTACTCACAAGCAACGCAGACCAATAGTGTTCTTCACATAAGGGTACTATTCACAAGCAACACAGACTTATAGTGTTCCTCACATAAGGGTACTACTCACAAGCAACGCAGACCAATAGTGTTCCTCACATTAGGGTACTACTCACAAGCAACGCAGACCAATAGCGTTCTTCACATAAGGGTACTACTCACAAGCAACGCAGACCAATAGTGTTCCTCACATAAGGGTACTATTCACAAGCAACGCAGACCCATGAGTTTCCTCACATAAGGGTACTACTCACAAGCAACGCAGATCAATGATGTTCCTCACATAAGGGTACTACTCACAAGCAACGCAGGCCAATGGTGTTCCTCACATAAGGGTACTACTCACAAGCAACGCAGACCAATAGTGTTCCTCACATAAGGGTACTACTCACAAGCAGCGTAGACCCATGAGTTTCCACACATAAGGGTACTGCTCACAAGCAACGGAGATCCATGAGGTTCCTCACATAAGGTTACTACTCACAAGCAACGTAGATCCATGGTGTTCCTCACAGAGAGGTACTAACCACGGGCCCAACTAGATCCGTGGTGTTCCTCATATAGTGGTACTAATCACGGGCCACGTATACGCATGGTGTTGCTCAAATAGTGGTACTCATCACAGGATACGTGTATTAATCGTAGGCAATATAGACCCACAGTGCATCACACATTATGGCATCACAGACCCATGGTGTTCTTCATATAATGGTACTACTCCCACAGTAATCCTCCCCGATTATACTAATCGCAGACCCAGCTGGAGGCAGTTGCGGTACGAATTCCTTAGGTAGTAGTGATTATTTCTCTAAGAGGGAGCACAACCAAGAACATGTAGTAGTACTATTCACAAGTGAAGTCGACCCATGGTGTTCATCGCGTAATGGCATTTATCACAGATTGTCTCATGGTTCCGAATGTAGGGCCTACCATTCCATGGTCGCCTCTTTTAGTTGACTTTTACGACAGGCAGGGGATACCGTGGGTGTATTCTTCACCTGCGTCTCCCACCCACAGGGGTTACACTATTTTGAGATTCGTGGTTCGAATCCCAGCAGCGACAACGCTATCCTAAATGGGTTATGCATAATTTTAAGAGTCCTTTTATTTCCCCATTGATCTTCGTAGCCGGGGGAATAAATCTACTTCACTGTAGGAATGGTAAACTGCTATATGTGGAGATCTAAGGAACGAATTTCAGAGCTTTCTCTCGTGGGAGTGGGCAGTAGAATAGATCCACGGTATACCTTGCCCGTCGCAAAAGGCGACTGAAAGGGGAACCCTCATTTTGGCAACGTGGGTTGGCGACCATGTGTCCCCAAGCTGAACCTGACATTGTTTTTCCTTGTGATTAGTGTTAAGATGGTTGTCAAGTTGCATTTTCTCTTCAGTTGTCAACAACACCATCAATCCTAGTGCTAACAGAAGCTATATGTAATGCGTTAATTTCCCACTGCAGGAAAATAATATTTGTTTAAACTATAAGTAGTTTTTACGAGTCGAGAACATTCTAGTCCGAGACTCACAAATTACACATACCGTATTATTTTCTTCCTTTCACCCCTACATTTTACATAATAAATATTAACTTGATTTTACATGAGTTCTCGTGTACATGGTTCAATTTCAGGCTCCACTGATGGAATTACATGTAACTACGATAATATACTCTACTGTACTATAACACAGGTCATTAGTCTCTTGCAGAAACCCATATGTGGAGGTTGACGACCGAAGATATCTCGAACTCATATTCTGAATCAACAACTATAACTCCTTTAACTGCGCACTTTTAATGGAAGTTCACTGCACAGATATCCTTATTCATCACGGGTAGTGCAGTATACAGTACCTGTAGCTTACATTAGCGATACCGTGCGTTCCAATCCCAACGTCGCGTCGGCAGTAGAGTCCTACATGGCCGAATACGAAGACCGTAGGTTAAATGAAATAGTCTGAAGCCCCGCTATATCCGTAAACCACCAGACGTTTCTGTGAAGCAGTATTGTATACTACAACCGAATATGAAGGATCATACTGAGTCTTTTTATGTTGGGTCCTTTCTATCTGTATTGCACCCATGAGGCGACCATCAAAAGGGTACAGTATCAAATGCGTCCCTTCAGGTAATTTTCTGGTTTGTCGTAGAATCGTACCACCAACAACAGCAGGATAGTCATAGGGTACGGTTTTTATTTTAGCTACTATTATGAGTGCGAAAGTAATTGTGTTCCAATTATTACACACTAGTCGTTATCCCAGCGTGGTCGGAAACAATATGAACTACGTATATGATCGTTAGAGGGGTTATGCTGATATATAATTTGAAAGAAATGATTCGATACTTCGCACCGTTATTATTTTATCAGCTGATTAACTTAGGCACTCAGATAGCTACGCGGGCGAATTTAAATGGGCTTTGTTGCTGAACCTGAACAGTACTTAAGAACCATGCCGCAAAATCAACATCAAACACACCGTTGATTTCAGCCAATGTCACCGTAATGTACTTGCTTCAGCGCGATCCTGTCAGCTCAGATGTCTGTATTAAAACCCCTCCTCTGGCGAAATTTCATTCTTCGACTGGTGCTCTCATACCGGTCTTAAACTACGCACAGATTTAGCAACACCGCCTCGCGAAGCCCATTTGAATTCTCCCGCGAACTGGCCTGATTAGCTAACTTCAACAGCTGATAAAATGACAAAGAGATGTTTTAAAAATTATTCGTCTGCATGACAAACCCTCTCACGCTCATCCCAGTTCACGTTGTTTCCGACCACCCTGGATAATCATTTTTGTTAACACAGAATACGGTGAGAATACAAAATACGCATAAATTAAATAATGTAAAATAATAGATCCTCCAGTTATAGCAATAATCTTACAATTACAACAGCAAATGCTTATAGACAAAATCTATATCGTCGCTTTAGAACCAGTACCACTTGAGGGCAAAAATGAAAATTTTACACCAGAAGGATGAAAATATATAAAGCAGTAAACATGATCTAAAAGCGTTATAAAAATTGGCCCCTTATAATCAAATAGCTCAACTAATTTGTAAGAGAAAAGAATATCATTTCTGTACGTATTCGTCCATTCGCTTTGCGTTGTATTCCCATGGCTACGGAGTGTTGTTCCTTTTCTTTCTTATTTTCTTTTAATTTTGCGACGATGAAATAGGTGCTTGGAGTGTGAAAGAAGTGGCAGTGGCCTTAATTAAGGCACAACTCCAGCATTTGCCTGGTGTGAAAATGGGAAACCACGGAAAACCATCTTCAGGGCTGCCGACAGTGAGGATCGAACCCACTATCTCCCGAATGCAAGCTTACAGCGGCGCGACCCTAACCGTATGGCCAACTCGCTCGGTTGTTGCATCTTAAGCGACGGTATATGCATGGGCAGACCGGTCCGCTGTAAAATTGCCCTTTTTACGAGGTTTTCTTGAACCACTTCCAATCAGTTACACCATATTCGCAACGAACAGCACAAATCTTCCTATGGGTTTGTACAGCCGTTTTTCCTTGCAACAATAAAATACTATAAGATGCCTAAAATATCCTTTAAACTTTCCATGCTGACAAACGCTGAACTGACCCGAGTGTAATGCTATAGATACCTGCCATATCACAGTTATGAACCGAATGAATAATTGACTAAATTGTTGTTGTACCCTTTGTTGCGGTGATCTCGGCAACTTCTCTGCCCCGACTGTGGGTATGCAGCTTCATCTGTTGAATATTCGTAGTTGCGTACAATTAACTTATTTTCCCACCCACTACATACATACATACATACATACATACATACATACATACATACATACATACATACATACATACATACATACATACATACGTGTAGGTTCATTCACATCACGTGTACCAATCACTTAACTCCAACTGAGCCTGATAACTCTTTCAACCTAGATTCCACGTGTTGTCAGTTGTAATTTCTGTCTGATCTCTTTTAGTCGGCTTTCATTTTCTTCGCAACAAGCAGTTTTAGGTTTGCGAGGTGTAATATTCATTTTGTTGCCTTTCATAATCCTTTTTCTCCTTTATCAAATACTCTTAATCTTTTAGTGGTCAGAACTTCTAAGCACAAGCAAGCTTGTAGTTTTAGGTAACAGTTGACATCATGATTATAGACGAGAACTTGAGTTTATGTGGAATCTGAACTACAGGTACAGTACGTAATGTTTCATTTCAAAAATCCCAAATGCATCGGTTGAGATTCGAAAGGTGGCAGTGATTATGCTACACGGCTGACACGCCAACTTTAACCTTCTACCTTAATTAATGTCAAGAGAAGCTGATGGTCTCGTTATCCGCACCCCCCCCCCCCCCCACACACCTACTTCCAACATAACATCGATTACCACTAACGGACATGCGCTGCTAAAGAGTGAGTAGTAGAGTATAAGTGAGTTAATGGTGGTGGTCGGTAACTTTATGAGTTAGAGTATTATTCTTCCTTAGAGACTTCATTACGTGACTGGAGATAGGTTTGTCCTCTTAATTACAAGCTTTTGAAGATAAATTGCTCTCCATTAACAAAAGAAAAGGCATGTAATACTGGAAATAGCAGGATCTCTCGTAGTTCTTTTTCTGTCTGTGCGTGTAACGACGAGCCAACAAATACAGATTTTCGATGACGATGGTATGTGAAAGGGCTAGGATTGAGAAGGTACTGGTTGTGGTCTTAATGAAGGAACATCTTCAGCATTACTCTGGCGTGAACGTGGCAAGTCAATGGAAATTGCTTTAGGGCTCCCAACGCTGTAGAGTTCGAACCCACCATATCTTCAATGAACCATACCGCGTAGTCAGCTTACTCGGTCAGACATTGTGTTCATATTTGGTTATAGAAGGGGCCTGCAGTTCTCTGATAATCACGTGAACTATCCTTGTACATTCAACCTCGTGTTGTCAAAGAACAATTCTAACTAATAATATATTTTAATTTTTTCTTATATTGCACACACCATATTCCCATAAAGCAGCAAAATTTTAACTTAATCGTAAATTTCTAGGAATTGCGGTACTTGAATGACTATAGAAAGCTTTCCGTTAAATATATTAACATAATAAATCGCATGCCAAGAAAGCTTATTCGAACATGATTTCCTGAAAAATATCAAACTGAAAATGAAGTTAAACGTCAATTTTCCAATATAACTAATAAAACAAATCTATTTACTTGATTAGAAAATCATTTACCATTCAGTGAAAGCGCTAAGTAAAACTTTTAAATAATGTTATTGTTTTTACGTCCCACTAAATACGTTTTTAACGATTTTCGGAGACGCCGAAGTGCCGGAATTTTTTCCTACAGGAGTTCTGTTATGTTCCAGTAAATCTACCAACACGAGGCTGACGCATTTGAGCACCTTCAAACACCAAATACTGAGCCAGGATCGAACCTACCAAGTTGGGGTCAGAAGACCAGCGCTCCAACAGTCTGAGCCACTCAGCCCGGCTAACTTTTAAATAACTAGTAATCTAATAAGCCTGATTCATGCCAAGTGCTGGGTCAGATATGGAAATATACGTACAGCTGTGATAATAACTATATTTTTCTAACGTTCCTCCATTTAGTAAAATCGTTTCGTTTTAATACCCACAAAGATCATAAACCTCTGCTAGTATCGGCCTTGCTTTCCAGGACCACTGATGTCCGCGGGGCTAGTGCAAGGTTTGTTGCACATCTCAGATGTAATGAATGACTACGTCGTGTTACAATAAAGAAAATGACAGAGAAACTAGATTTATGTATGTATGTCCTCATCCCGAAGGCAGGTTGGATCCTCAACAACTCCGCCATCAGATGTACTAGATGACCAAGGCATTACTGCAGAAGCGTTCGTGGGAAAATAGTAGAGAGTTAGTTTCCCATTGTTTTCCTCACCGAGACAGAAGTGCTATCAGATATCAATATTCCAAGACCACTGAAATGCATGCATTAACTGACACTTGCTACAATTTCACACCATTCACCGCAGGGACCGGCTACATAAGGAAAGATGTTACTACTGTAGCGTCACTCATACCTCAATCACCTCATAGTGTCGATGTGAAGGATGAGACTGAGACAGATCAATGAAAGTAACATACCAGAAGACACAGTGCACTGTAAACACTAGGTCTCGCCAGCAAACGCAGGTAGTGTCCCAAGATAAACTCTTCATCCTCCGATTTGTTTACAATGAAATATCTGTTTGGGAGACAGTTTTCTATATTTAACCGATTAAACCCTGGTGGGATCGTAAACACATAACTACTAATAATACGAAATATTACTCGCAGTGAAATATCTCTTGATTTCTATCAACGTTCAATTTATAACTGATAATTATTATTATTATTATTACGGTGATAGCATAATCTAAAACACTAAAATGTAAAATTTTCTTTCTTTCCTTTCTTTTCCTTTCTCTGACTTCATACTCGATAAACCAATAACAGTGGATAGAAAAATGGTGAGCTCGTCAGGTCTTGTAACAATAGTGGTTTGAAAAACCTAAAACAATCAGGTACTATAGACAAAATGATTTCGAAGATGTAAGTTTATAGCTCAAACGTTACACCATTACCAAGAGCACTATTGCTCCAATCAATTATGATCTAGGAGACTGAGCTCCAACTAGCCTCTCAAAAGCACAAGTTCGTAATCCAAATTTTACATTAGATCATTACAAAACAGTTTCTACTCCCTTACCCACTCGACAGTCTGATTCACACTTGACTATGGATAGTTAGAAATCAAACAGCGGCAACAAGTGCCATAAACAAAATGCTAGGAGGTGAAAACACTTGCACTCCTTTTGAAATATACCTTGAAACACTGAAGATCCTATATGGGCATATGGCCCTAAGTTACAGAGGCTAAGCCTATCCTACAGAGGATGACTCTTCCTAATTTGTTACCGCTTTTTCCCACACCTGTGGGGTCGCGGGTGCGAACTGTGTCGCACATGTGGATTTGTCCCTGTTTTCCGGCTGGTGCCCTTCCTGACGCCAACCCTTTATGGAGGGATGTAATTACTATTGCGTGTTTCTGTGGTGATTGGTAGTGTGGTATGTTGTCTGAACATGATGAAGAGTGATCACAGAGGGTGACTATATGGAGAAACATACTAAGTTCCAAAAGAAGAGATAAAATTTAAAGTTTTACAAAATCATAGTCACCCTAATACCAAGTTGAATGGGAATTTAAAAAAAGGTTGACACTCCTTATTCCCTAAATTAGGATAAAGTCCTTAGACTTGCTGGAGAATTTACATTTAAAAGATGATATTGAACTTTTGAAAATTACATTAAGAATTAATTTTGAAGCCTTCCCCCCAAGTCAGCTTTCTGAAACTATCATATAATCAAAATATGTCTGCCATTACCTTGAGCTGGTGGGCCTTCCGACGGTGGGCAAGGCTTGCCCCCTGCCTCCACTACGTATGCATACTAGACCTCAAGACTGGAGCGATTAAAAGACAACAAGGCCCAAAAGCTCCCAGCTTTTATAGCAAAGGGAAAGGTTTGATTGGCTACCAAATACATACACCAACATTTCTGATTGGCTAATAATTTCACTCAAAAATGAAAAATGGCGTATGGCTTTTAGTGCCGGGAGTGTCCGAGGACATGTTCGGCTCGCTAGGTGCAGGTCTTTTCATTTGACTCCCGTAGGCGACCTGCGCGCCGTGATGAGAATGAAATGATGATGAAGACGACACTTACATCCAGCCTCCGTGCCAGAGAAATTAACCAATGATGGTTAAAATTCCTTACTCTGCCGCGAATCGAACCCGGGACCCCTGTAACCAAAGGCCAGCACGCTAACCATTTAGCCATAGAGCCGGACATAATTTCATGAAGAAGAGAGAGAAATTCTAGTAACCTTAGGACACAAAACTGCAAACACTTCCGGTTATTAAATTTAGAAACTAAAAATTTCTTTGAAAATTAATTGTCCATCTTCCCACTAGAGGGAATAGTAGTAGTCAATAGTAGAGACATCTGAAGATTAAAGTTCAAACTTCATCCAATGCCCAGTTCAAGGTTCACAAAGATGGCCTTCCAAAAGGCGCTCAATTTAAATGTACGGAGCAGGTGCACCTCCGGTAAAATTATCAAGCACTGAAATGACTAAGGATAATACTGTAACTGCAGTGATACGCTATAAGCATGGGAGTCAGCTTTTTTATTTTTATTTATCGTATGACTTTAAGTGACGGGAGTGTCCGAGGACACGTTCGGCTCGCCTGGTGCAGGTCTTTCTATTTGACTCCCTTGGGCGACCAGCGCGTCTGGATTTCGGATGATGATAATGAAGAGTAGGGAGGGGTGAAACTTGATGTCGGCATGTAGCCTACTCCTGTCGAATAACACCAAGAGGTCGGCTCAAAGCTTTACATCGCCATCCAACAGACAAATCACCATCAACAGCGACATACGCCCTCACTCCACATGAACACTGTGGAGAGGTTAGGAATTGAATCCAGGCTTTTGGCACACAATTTAGTGATTATACATTGTATACTACCATCTCTCCTACCCTGCCGACCAACACTCTGACGGTGAACATTTTTTCAACCAACGGGACTCGAACTGGCTAACTACGATGTCAGACCACGCCTTCATCATGGCCACCAGGCGGGTTTTAAGAGGAAGTGCAACTGGGTAACCATCCTCTAACGACGACATGAGCGGAGAGGATTCCTCTCGGCGCGGAACCTTCGGTAGTGGTTCGACATCCACGATACGGTAACTCTGGTATGGGAAACACAAAATGGAAATAATTACTCCGTTGATAGTCGCCAATCTTCTGTAAGAAGAAGAAGAAGAACTTAAAAGGTAACAAATGTAATGAAAAAAGTGATTTTGAAGTTGCATGAGAAATAACGTCCCGCTCCTTGGCTCAATGCTATGCGTTGAGCCCTTCAGTTCACAGGGACCCGGGTTCGACTCCGGGCCTGCTCGGGGACTTCAATCGCGTCTGGTTAACTCCTCTGACTCGGGGACTGAGTGTTCGTGTTTGTCCCTACACACTCTTCATATTCACCTCTCGAAGATGGTTTTCCGTGGTTTCCCATTTTCACACCAGGCAAATGCTGGGGCTGTACCTTAATTAAGGCAACAGCTGCTTCCTTGCCACTCCTAGACCTTTCCTATTCCATCGTCGCCATAAGACTTATATGTGTCGGTGCGATGTAAAGCCAATTGTAAAAAAAAGAAAGAAATGCCTCTCGATGTAAGTCGTATGTTTCCGTGCACTTATAACTTGTAAATTTCAAGTCTGAGAAGCGTTATAATGGAGCCTTGCAATTCTATTTAAATTACTCTTGCCATTGATACCAAACACAGTAATGTTTCAAACCATTTGCTTTTTCCCTGATCGTCCAAAGTCTGAAACGATACTACCCTTATGCTGGGCGTAAGATTTTCTATTCAATGATACACAAAATAGATGGGTTATAATTAACATTCAGAAGTTGATATAAAACAAATGAAGAAATTTTCGTTCCTTGCCATGTTATTCTGTCGGAATTCTGACCATTTTGGTATGTAAATGTAAGAAATAAAATGTATCTTCAGAAATTTTCAACACTTTCGTTTTGTCTTATTTATTTATCACTAGCAAATATACCCGTGCTTCGCTACGGTATTCTACATTGTATTCGAATATCGAAGTAAATACTTCTACCCAAGGAACAACCACGAATTTAAAATCATGATGAGGAAAAAGGCAATACGTTACTTCCCTGCTGGCAAGCAGTCACAGACGTTGCCATGGTAACCTGTAGGTTCGTTGTCGGTCTGTCGGTCACTCAATGCAGAACATGATACCAGCAGAAAAAAATAAATTTCTCCGTCATGTGAAGAGTAATGTAAATTATAAACATAAGGATAGTTGTTTATACCGAAAGGACGTTTCACGTACGGTCCACGGAGTTTACAGAAAATCAAAAGTATTAGAGAAAATGGAGGAAAACCGTTCTGTTTTTCCTATTTTTCTATTCAAAGATTGTAAAATGATATGCATATCGAAACCTTCCCCTGGATGAGTATACTCTAAATATGAAGTTTGGTTGAGATCTATCCAGCCGTTTCGACGTGATGGTGGAACAGACAAACAGACAAACAGGCAAACAGATAAACAGACACGAAAAGTAAAAACCATCGATTCGGTATTGAGTAGACCTAAAACGGATAAATATCTGAAAAATTGGCAAAACAAAATAAATTGCAGACAGCGGACCCCCTACAACTTTATTTATATAGATTATGGCTCAAACTGAGCTTGCCATTAAGACAAAGAATATCACATTTCGGCTTTATTTTATAAAATATACTTTTAAATATAACATTTGTTTTCACAATATTTCCTTTACGTCGCACCGACACAGATAGGTCTTGTGGCGAGAACGGGGCAGGAAAGGCCTAGGAGTGGAAATGAAGCTGCCGTTGTCTTTCCCAGCATTTTCCTGGTGTGTAAACGTGAAACCACGGAAAACGGGGGTGCCGACAGTAGGGTGCGAACCCACTATCTCCCGGATGCAAGCTCAGAGCTACGCGCCTCTAACCGTACGGCTAAGTCGCCCGGTCAAATATAACTAAGTTGTACCATAAACGTGAGGTCTAAGAATAACAAGAGTGCTTTATAACAGTGATCACGATTTATGTGGATCGAACACAGATCCGGTTTACTCTGCTATCTCATACAATAGTGCGGAACATCGCGCCGGCTGTCTAAATGCCTGAACACGGTTGCTGAGGCCATACGATATTATTATTATTATTATTATTATTATTATTATTATTATTATTATTATTATTATTATTATTATTATTATTATTATTATTATTATTATTATTATTATTATTATTAGTCGTTATCCTGTTGAGATCAGACGCTCATGAGCGCGGTAATTCCATGTTAAGAAAACAGTATTTCTCTTATGACAACAAGGTTGCCATATCGAGCGGCACTGCTCAACAGCCGGGTCGGGGATTTTTTAATCGCGTCTGGTTAATTCTTCTGGCTCGGGGATCGGGTGCTTGTGTTTGTCCTAACACTTTCCTCTTCGTATTCAGACAACACACCACACTACCAAGCACTACAGAAACATGCAATAGTGATTAAATCTCTCCATATAGGGTTGGCGTCAGGAGGGGCATCCGGCCGTAGAACGGGACTGAGACTGCGTGTGCGACACCGTCTGCACCCGCGACTCCACAGATGTGGGAAAGGTGGTAGAAGAACACCAGCAAAGGAAAACGGTGACACATCAATTTGTGAAACTCAGTATTTAATTTCAAGGTAAAAGGCGGAAGAAACTAAATTCAAAGTGCCGGGCTGAGTGGCTCAGACGGTTAAAGCGCTGGCCTTCTAACCCCAACTTGGCAGGTTCGATCCTGGCTCAGTTCGGTGGTATTTGAAGGTTCTCAAATACGACAGCCCCGTGTAGGTAGATTTACTGGCACGTAAAAGAACTCATCTGGGACTAAATTCCGGCACCTCGGCGTCTCCGAAGACCCAAAAGTAGTTAGTGGGACGTAAAGCAAATAGCATTATTAAACTTCAAAGTATTTTTATTAACTAAAGGGGACGAAGGGGGGAGGGGTAGTGGGAGCTCATTTTGGTTTTCACAGCAATACGAGAAAACGAAGGCACAAAAATTGGTGGAACTCAATCTATATAAATAAAATTGTAGGGGGTCCGCTGTCTGTAATTTCTTTTGTTTTGCCAATTTTTTAGATATTTTTCCGTTTTAGGTCAACTCAAGACCGAATCGGTGGTTTTTACGTTTCGTGTCTGTTTGTCTGTCTGTTTTTCTGTTCCACCATCACGTCGAAACGGCTGGATCGATCTCAACCAAACTTCATATTTAGGGTATACACATCCCGGGGAAGGTTTCGATATGCATATCATTTTAAAATCTTTGAATAGACGGGATGTTTATAGGAAAACCAGAATGATTTTCCTCCATTTTCTCTTATACTATTGATTTTCTGTAAACTTCGTTTACCGTACGTGAAACGTCTCTTCATTATAAACAACTTTCGTTATGTTTATAATTTACCTTACTCTTTACATGACGGAGAAATTTACAATTTTCTGCTGGTACCATGCTCTGCATTTAGTGACCGACAGACCGACAACGAACCTACAGGTTACCATGGCAACGTCTCTGACTGCATGCCAGTAGGGAAGTAACGTATTGCCATTTTCCTCATCATGCTTTTAAATTCGTCGTTGTTCCTTGGGTAGATGGCAAGAGAGGCGTCAATCGGCCCATCTGCGGGATATTGGCGGAATATCGTTGGAGGTTATAACCGTCCTCGAATAGATTAAGTAATAACACCATTAGCCATCTTCGTATTATTTGTTTATCTAAGAATCACTGGACCTAAATTTCTCCTCTGTTACCGCTTTATTATATCCATAACTCACACTAGCATAATTTATTGAGGGGCATTTGATTTTCCAATACATTCACTTGGCATTTACATATTTGTACTTATCCGGCTGTCCTCATTTATAATCCATTTTCTATTAGTGTCAACTTTCTTAACTGTATTATTTTCTTCCTTAATTACGCCGTATGTACGCGAGTGCTAGAAACTACTGGATGTATTTCCACCAAGATTCGTATTTAGAATACACCTGTCCTTGATAGGTTTTAGGGCAAATATTGTTTCTAAATCCCTCAACTGACTGGGAGTTTATACGAAACCGAAACAGTGATTTTGCACTTCCACAAAATATACACAACCAAACTTAATGGAAATCTACCTACCTTGGTAGAAATTAATTTCTAAACCTTTTTTCTCATGTGCATCATTTCGATACGAGGATTAATAAGGGACATATCATTAATGGACCGTTTTTCTGTACAAGTCCCATCGGACTTATCTCACGAGCGGGTGCGTGTAAAGCGTATTCCTTACAACTTGAAAACTACTGAAGACATTCGAACCAAAATTTATATTTAGCATCCACCTGTCCAAAGGTAGGTTTTAAACGTAAATAACATTTCATGTTCCGGAATGGACTGGCGGTTTATAGGGAACCGAAATGGTGATTTTACTCTTCCACAATATATACAGAACAAGACCAACCTGACTGGAAATCGAACAAACATGATGGAATTCCACCTCTAAACCTTTTTTTTCATGTGCATTTTTTCGTCAGGAGGATTAATAAGGGCGATATCATGAATGGTCAATTTTGCAGGTTAAGTCCAGCGGACATAGCCCAAAAGGTGTTTAACATGGAGCAGATTCCTTATCTATATAAATCAAATCGTAACGACTGTGTGCCTCTACACTGACTATTTTGGCGAAATTTTCGTACAGCTTTCCGTTTAAGGGGTAATAATGACCATCTGCATAATTTTTGGTTTAGTTTCCTGAAAGTCCTAATTATTACCCGCCTCGCCCAAAATCCAGATTGCGGCATAATCTGCCAGAAGAAAAAGAAGATAATTGAAATTTGACAAAATCATACGTTTTAGCCTGCAATGAACGGAAAACTACCAAGATCATTAAATTTTTCACTTTTTATCCCCGAAGAATATTGAAATATGCAGGCAATTTTAATGATGGTGCACACCTTCGGAAATTCCTATCACATAACGGATTGCACAATCTCCGTTCAATTTGGAATGATCTACAACCTTGGTCTTATGACTTTTTGCCGTATCTGTATCCCTTTTACGTTTGATTTTTCTCTATTAATCGATGTTAAGTCAATTTGGAATTTTCACATGCATAATTCATACGTTCAATTACTTATATGAAATACAGAATCATCAAACTCTTCACGAAAATTGGCCCACCCAGTAGCCATATATGAGCCATATGCTATGTACGTAGCTGTCACATAATTATCCGAAAAGTAATGTAATGTGAGTTAATCTTACAAAAACTTTACCCTGTTCCACGTTTCTAATTCAATCTGACCCAAGAATAGATGACATATCATAGGACCAGCCATTTAGGCCACTAAATCCGGCGTGTATTATGGTATAATCCTTTGTCGATATGACGTACGTTTAGTAGCAGTTAATCTGTAAATGAAGGTCTTCAATATTGTAAACACGCATATACTTTCGTATGTCGATCTATATATATTCACTGATGTCGATTTGTAGCGATCGAGAAAGGGTGGGTCTGCTATTGTAATCAGTACTCCCCACACCGACTTTGACTGGCAGTATGAAAGGGTTCCTTCTCCAACTCCTGTGTAACTGTCATTAGTAAGGAAGGCCTAAAATTGTAATGAATAGTTCACTTCTCGATTTGACTTGCAGCAGGCAAGTGAGCATGCAGTTTTGTGTAAAACTCCCCTACCCGATTGTGTTTGGCAGTAGGCAAGGGTGCCCGCCATTATAAAGAAATGTCCTCATCTAAAATGTGACTGGCATTAGGCATAGTGGCCTGCTATTTTGATGGAAACTCACCAACTTGGTGTGACTGGCAGTAAGCTGGCTGGCAGTAGGAAAATGGGCCTGGCATTATAATGATAACTGCACAACTCAATTTCGAGTGATAGTAGGGTAATTGCCTGCCATTATAATAAAAACTCCTCAACTGTAATCTGTCTGGAAGTAGGAAAGGGGGCTGCCGTTTTAACGAAAACTCCCCAAATTGATTCTGTCCGCGTAGTAGGCAATGGGGCCTGCAATTATAATGTAAACTTCCCAACTCGATTGTGAATGGCAGTAGGCAAGTGAGCCTGCTGTTATATCACAAATCCCTAAAAAACACTTTACATTGGAAACAACGTACGGGGACCTCCCCGTGCTCTTTCTCGGATAACGCTAAGAGACATGCAATTTTAAAACAATCTTATTTACTGCATGTACACTATTTACTTCGATATTTGAATACAATGTAGAATACCGTAGCGAAGCACGGGTACATTCGCTGGTATATAATAAAAGTGGGGTGAAACTAAGCTATCGTCTTTCTCAAACTTCCAACACCATGAAACTCTTCCCGTAGTCTGGTATTTTACTATCATGGAGAACTTCCAAGGAACGTTCGTCACCAGTCAGTTACGACGATAATAGCAATAACAGTCTTAAGAAATTTGGTTTGCTTACTGCTGTGACATTTAACCAGTCCCGCTGCAGGAGATGGAGTGCGTCGACTACAGTTGATAGAAGAAAGGAATGTTATATTTGGTTAAACAATTAGCTTTGGAGAGTATGTTCAACAGCCACTTAAGGTGACTTTGGAGAGCAGCATTTAGAAATCGGAATGTCCATGACAGAGATTAGAGATACCTGAGAAAATTTTCGAAATTCTGGGTAGATACTTTCAAAATTATAACAATAATAATATCGAACATTGATGTTACCACTTTGGAAGGTTTAGTAGCTCTAATTAGAAATCAGTTGGACCATTAACGAGGAATGTAATCTAACTTCTGAATATTGTTTTAAATGTTAAAAATATATTTAACACTACCTTCCTTAATATTGTAACTGTATTTCATCATTTGGATTTTTTCTTTTTTACAATTGGCTTTACGACGCACGGACACAAATAGGTCTTATGGCGACGATGGGACAGGAAATAGCTAGGAGTGGGAAAGAAGCGGCCGTGGCTTTAATTAACGCATAGCCCCAACACTTTCCTGGTGTGGAAATGGGAAACCACGGAAAACATCTTCATGTCTGCCAACAGCGGGGTCTCCCAAACGAAAGCTCACAGATGCGCGCCCCTAACCGCACGGCCAACTCGTTCGGTGGCAATCTCTACTGAGAGGAAGTTGAATAAGGATTTCATCCTTTCACTGTAGAAGCACAAACTTCGTCATAAAGTTTCTAGGGCTATGTTTCCGAAATCATTACACCACAGTTGTTCCCATGGTACTCAACAGGCTGTATTATACATAAGTACTATACGTAAATTCTGGGGATCGGGACTGTTACATGGATTACCTGGGCCAGAGGGGAAAAGAAGCTTGAGGGATAAATAGGTGGATAAAGCACGTACAAGATGTTAAATTTTGAAAGTTATATTTACTGAAAAATCCTTAATTTTCTGTTTTTGAATAGATAATCTGTTTTAAACAACAACAAGAGAGAATTTTCAACAAGAAATAAATAACAGACAAGCTTAGAAGCTTAGTTATTTCACAACCGGGGAGAAAGGACTCCCATTATTATACAAAACTTTTAAGTCGCAGCCAGATCAAAACGTCTTTAAAAAATTTTGAAATGAAGAAATCAGTGAGGCACAAGCCTTTACAAAAGACGTATCCCAGCATAGGGAATATTGAACCTTACTTTGATGAAAAGAAAAAGAAGCAGGAGCTTCCTGAGCAAAGTTACCACGAGGGGAATCGAACCCTCTACATCACAGTTTCATATCACAAGGGTAAATTTACAATTTTACAACGGCCTAATGGGCCACGAATTCACATCAGATTCTTGAATTTACATTTACGAGTTCACATCAAAACTCCTCTAGTTACTGTTAACAGAACACCACTTTCTGCACTTGTTCAATACTGGAGCCACGCGCAAATAGCGGATCGAAAGATCCAGAAACACAGAAGCCGAAGCTCATACCATACGGCCAAGAAAAGTAGAACACAGGTTAATAGACAAGACCGAGAACAAACTGAAAGTGATGCTGAACACTTGAAGCAATCCCGAGACATGACTTGTCAATAAAACCTAAAGGGGCATAAGGTCCGATGACACAAAGGATAAGCCATACTACGTGGTGACTAAGACCGAAAAATAGTTAAAATCCAAAAACACAGGATAGAAATATTTAGAGTTAGAAAACTTGTCACCGGAAAGCAAAGTGAATAAGGGAAACGAGGGTACACACTCGTACGTCCTTACATTATCAAGTCCCCAGATAGCCTAGAAAACCTACATAATATTAACTTAGAACCCTACATTAATCGCAACTCGTCCTAACTTTTGTATACCAAAGAGGAACGCTGGTATCTTCCCGTCGCCACACGTAGGTAGAGTTACAAGTTGGGAAAGTCTCTGCCTTGCCTAGCTGCCGCTAATTTTGCCGC
This sequence comes from Anabrus simplex, assembly GCF_040414725.1. Classification (NCBI taxonomy): domain Eukaryota; kingdom Metazoa; phylum Arthropoda; class Insecta; order Orthoptera; family Tettigoniidae; genus Anabrus; species Anabrus simplex. The sequence goes on along the minus strand of NC_090267.1, from coordinate 160,465,338 downwards.
CACTCCAGCGTCGTCCACTGCCTCCCAGGAAGAGACCTCACACTATGCTGCATTCTCGGAGATCAAATCAAGACAATCCTATTCAGGTCGAAACTCGCTCTATATAAAGGGGCAGACTGGGTGCTGATTTAAAAAATGACATAATTAGGCAGTCTGATTGATCGATGACAGCATAATGTAGAGAGCTATTTGGCTGAGCATTACAGTAGTGGTAACTTAGAAACAAAAGACAATCGCCCAGGCTGGGCCATCTAATATAGAAACAATACTCAACTTAACACAACAGTAGATACATCCTGTGATACACCAGTAAATTAAGTGGCCATGGTCCAGTTCAAGTTGTTTCGGTGAGATTTCTCTATCAGCAGACGTTTGCCAAAATCAGGGAGAGACCGCATTACAGTCACATGAACAATGACGTTTATTGTATGACAATTCACGATCACATACTGATTTATCAGTACCAGGACTCCTTGCTAAACACACGCTGACTAAAATTTCACGTCCTTCATATTCTCTTGACATGTCACCATGAATGCTTTTCGCTTTCTCCGGATGAAATGAACGTTGAGAGGGAAGTGGAATAAACTTAGACTATTTAGAAAATCTTCCGGAACATTGGTAGTACAGTACTCTACCAATTTATTATACTCAATTTTAATACGCATGCTTTTTGAAGTTATACTTTCCGTATTCATAACCGTTTTACCTTTCCTTAAAGCTTTAAAATAACGGGAAATAATTCCGTATAATTGAACAACTTTGCAACAGCAGTAAGATACACAGCATGTGTAAGTAAAATCATGTGAAATAGTAATATATCAGTGAGTTATTATACTAGTATTAGTTACAATGTTTGTTAGTTATAATAAATTGTAAATTGTAAGTAGTAATTGTGTCGAAGCGGTCCATTATTAATCAATTATATATAGATATTACGTTTACGCTGTTGAATGTTAAAGTATTATTATGATAACTTAATGTAATGTTTATATGGCATTGTTTTAAAACCTAGACATTGGACGGTATATTCTAATATTTCTTGTTATATTAATGTTCAATTTATTCCTATATTATTTTGCAGCTTATTATCTGTTATTTTTGTTACAATTACAAAATTTGTGTCACAATACAACTGTCTCTCCGTTGTAACTGGAGATAATGTCTGTTATAGACGTGTAAATAAATAAATAAATAAATAAATAAATAAATAAATAAATAAATAAATAAATAAATACATTACTCTATGAGTAATAATTAGGAAGGGAGGTGTTGAATATCGAACGGGGAGGGGGAATACCTAGAAGGGAGCATGGTCTATTATCGGGTAAGTTGAACATTTTATTTCTTACACCACCAGTCCTGGAACTTCATGGAAAAGATTATAATTTCGAAAGCACATCAAGAGAAAATAGTAAAACAACTCTTACATCATTCAAAATGTCATTACTCGTTTCTAGTTAAAAATTGTGTACGCGAATTGACGTTAAATATACCAATTTGAATGTACTCTCAACAGTTGCAATTAAAAATGAACATAATAATCTAAAAGTGCTCAAGCGCAATTAACTTCAAGAATGAAATAAGATGGAGTTCACTTTTAACATGGAGAAAGCGTCGATGTGGCAAGCAAGGCTTTCGTTTGTTCGTTAGATGCGTGGCGCGGACACAGTTCTTGAAGAGCTTTTATCTCTCAAGTGTCTTGTGCTCACTGCACACTGCTGTCTTTGATGCTCTTAATGATCTTATCGTAACTGAATCAGAACTGAACAGAGGAAAAAGTGCTTGGTACTTGTCGCTTATAAGTTCACACTGCGGCTGGTGTTAATAGCAGTCATTTAGCTCAGCGACATAAGTTGAACTCCATTCTTAAAGAAGCCTTAGAAGCAGAAAACAAAATGCAGACAATCTGGAAGTAATAATGTACTTAAAATCCTTGTAAAGTTCCTAAGCAAATATTTGACGTTTTAAAGCTTTGCGTGCACCTATTGAAAATAAATGTATTCAATTTCCCTTATACACGTAGCACAATTTTTTTCATATCTTTTAAAAGTCAGATTCGCATTTGCTTTTCAATTCAAATGTGACAATGTAATGTCCTTTCTTAATTTAGCTAGAATCCCGTCACCTACTCACACCTTTTCATCCTCTCTCTCTCTCTCTACTACATTTCTCCCAATATGTTTAAATTGTTCATAGGAACTTTAATATTTCCAATTTTAATAGTGTGTGGGATCTGGAGAAGCCTAGAGCAGGTCTTACGAGTTGACTCCCTATAAGCGACCTGCGCATCTGTGAGGATGGGATCCTACCTAAGATAAATTCTAATGTTGAAGACGGCACAAACACTCAGCCCCCAAGCAGAGGAATTAACCATTTAGGTCAAAATCCCCAACCCGGCCGGGAATCAAACCGCGGACCCCTTGCACCAAAGGCCAGCATGCTAACTACGCAGAGACCTAAAATTGCCTGTGTTCGTTACGCTTTGGACCGAGTACACATTTCATCATATTTTGAACAACTTCAATAAATAAAACGCAGGCATCTCTCAATTGCGTTACACAAGATATTGTATAATAAAGTCCTACTCCAAAATGTACTGTATTCCGATTAAGGAACACAATTCATTACTACGGCCCGGATTTTTAAAAATGCATATTTTGAACGTTAGTGCATATACAGGTATATTGTTCTCTGATGTGTGATCAATTATCTAAGATTTCTGAATGAAATGAAAAATCTAACGGTCTCTCTATATATGTTGCACATCCCTCAGCAACACGAAAGTACTTCTTTGATCAAGGGAAACGTTTTCAGTGTCGCAGACGGATAGTAACCCTTTTTACAACCGCTATTTCCTTCTTTCACGGTATGCACTAGCCGGCGTATTGGTAGGTGTGCTAGGTACCAACTGATGAGCCCACCCTAGCACACGAGGGCGAAACGCTGGCAACCAAGAATGAGTTAGCTGGAAAATTTATAATGTCCAATAACGGACTATTTATATTGGTATTATAGATTTGCTCATTCAGGACAAATATTTCAAATTCCCTATGGGAATAACATCTATATCATCTGATGGCCAAGCAGGCATCAATTTCTGATAATGAGACAAAGTCTCTCAGTGCATTGGCACTGCTGGTGGCTCCAGTTAGCCTACGCAGTGGCCTTCACGGTATGCACTAGCCAGCGTATTGGTAGGTGTGCTAGGTACCAACTGATGAGCCCACCCTAGCACACGAGGGCGAAACGCTGGCAACCAAGAATGAGTTAGCTGGAAAATGTATAATGTCCAATAACGGACCATTTATATTGGTATTATTCAATCCATAAGCAACTACATAAGTGGAATCAGGCAGTCTTTGCCAGAAGCAGTCAGTGCCAGAGTACAAGCATCGCCCAATTACGTCCGTCGACGTAGAACGATCATTTTCAGCGTTTGAATTAATTCTGTCCGACAACAGAAAGTCACTGACCCCTGAAAACATTGAAAGAATCTTAATAACATAGTGCCATGCATAATTTTGCAAGGAATGAAACACGTTTATCAATTTAACACTGAATCAAAATTAAATAATGGGTTTGGTAAGTGTATTTTGTTTTATTTTTACTGCATATTTTCATGCATATTTTCAACATTTTAAGTGCATATGTGCATGCATATTTTTTGAGTTTTTAGTGCATATGAATCGGGGTCCTATTCATTACAGAAAGAACAAATACTCAAAATCCACACGTAAGATTCCCATACATCGTACTGTCAAATACAACAAATCGTTCCTCTACACAGCATCACTTATTTTTAACACTTTCGAACTTGAATAATTTACAAATATTGTTAACACCACGTCTCTCTAAAAGACTTAAAGACCTGCTGCCTAGGCTAACACAACAGCTCATTAGTAATTACGTACATTAACTCAGTATTCGAAGTGTTTTCAAGTTACGATATTACTTAGTGAAGACCGCGTTTCGCTACAACTTGAAGTTGTGTACAAAACCGGTAAAGGTTTTAAAAATTCGTGTAGTTTCTTCTTCTTGAAAATAGGTTCCTTACTTCTTTCTAAATGTTAAAAATCTAACTACCTCCTCCTCGTCCGTCATCAACATAGTTCTTTATTGCAAACAAGTTAACTTACTTGAATCTCCGTAATAATTTTAACACTTGAAATTAACCAGCTGTTTTGTTTTTCTGGTGGTTTAACGTCTCACTAAGACAGTTTTTCGGCGACGATAGGATAGGAAAGGGTTAGGACTGGGAAGGAAGTGGTCTTTGCCGTAAGTAAGGTACGACCCTAATATCTGCCAGGTGGGAAAAGGGAAAACAATGGAAAAGCGTACTTAAGGCTACAGATGGCGAGGCTCGAACCCACCGTCTCCCGAGTGCGAGGTCCAGCTACACGGCCCGTACTACGCAGCCAATTCATCCAGCATAAATTACTTTATACACATATTAAACTTCAATATTTGAACATCTAGGGACGATAGAAGAGACTGAAATAAACGGTTTTTTGGCAAACAACATGTGTCTGACCAGAGAAAAAAGAATTATTCAGTGACAAATTCGGAAACTGCACTGTAAGAGAAAAATTTATGACTCTCATTCATTAAATCCATCAGTATTAAATATGCTGTTAAACATACCATGACATCAGAATGTGACGTCTGAGCTGTGATAACACGCAATACGTTCGTTTAGAGCAGAGCAAGAGTGTAATGTATGAGACTCTACTTGAACCCGAGGAAGAGCTTGTCGCTCGGGGGCTTGCGGTTGCGTACTCTCTATAGCAGTCTTTGAACGGTAGGTGGTTGCAGAATATGTACTAAAGCTGGAGGGCGTACGCTTGAACAGTTTTTGTCGAAGTTCACAATTAAATTGATGTAAAATAGTTTTATTCTTAACCAAACTATCTCAGAATATACTTCAACTATTTATTTCCTACCTGTGGATTTTAAGAAAAAATCTTGTCCATTATCCCTAGATGTTTCAATATGGAACTTTGATACACCTTGTATACAGACTACGCACATTTGCCCAGTACAAAATATACTCTTGTATGTCTATATTTAGATTTATGATATCTGTACACATCCTGAGATCTCATTTATTCGGACCTCCCTAATTTAAAAAAACTTTATTACCACTATATCTGTATATGATAAAAAAATTATGTTTCCTGATACGCTTTACTTTGTCCATTGTGGCAAGCCGTAATTGGGGGAAGTCGTTGATTCTTGCAATAAATATATATTATTAAGCTGAAAACATTTAGTCATTAAAATTATATTTTAGGCAGGCTGAAAAACAAAAGGCATTATCAAAACTTAAGGTGGACTACTTAATTTCTCGTGAACAATGTTAAATAAGCGTTTATCTGTATTTGGAACAGCTACTTTGTTACTGATCTCAATTTTGTGCAGATAGAGTGAAACTGTACTAAAATAACTTATTCTCCAGCTACATTACAGCTTACTACTATGCACTTTTCAAGTTTTCTGGTATAAGTGTATATCTCGTTTCAGTCAAGTTATTTCTAAATTGAGTGGATGAAAACCATAACGGTATAAGTGACATTTTTAAAGAAATGAGTTAAGTGCAGGTTTTAACTCCGGCAGGATGTATCCTTTCACCAGCAAAGAGATACAAGTGATACGGCAATATTCTGCGCTCTAGTGATGGGTGGTATAACTACAAATAGCATGCTTTATATGGGTGTTAAGATGGTTAAATGCCATTTTCTCTGAATGACCAAAATGCTACTTATACCGTTATGGTATTCATCCATTCAATTGAGAGAAAGCCCTCTCAGTCTAACAGGATATGATCGAACTGGTAACAGTTCTAACATCGTGGCTGAAGAAGTTCCACAGAAGATATAATTTTGTTTGTTTTCTATTTTCCCACCCAAGATTTCTTTGCAGAATCTTCCTGAATTTGGCGCTGAAGTCTTTGTCCATATCTCCAGGAATTTCATCATGGTCAGTTTATATCTGCCGGCTTATTGTCTGTTTCGAGAGACGTAAGTGGTCTGTTACTCTCTGTCGACGAACGAGAAATATCGAAGCAAAGAAGGAAAAAGTGATAAGCACTTAAATAGGCACTTATCGCAATATAGGTAATAACTGTCAAAATAGGCATTTATAGGTACTAACATATGGATTATTCCTTGTGAACTAAAAGAAAAAAGAAAAAAGGAAATTGGGTTACTTAAAAATTACGAACATTTTAGCTGAAAAGCTTCAAAATCAACATTATGTAAATGGTATTTTCCTAAAATAGCCCTCACAGGAAAATTGTTTAAATTTATCATATTTTTCGCGGACCGCGTATCAGTTATTTATTCATTATTATTATTATTATTATTATTATTATTATTATTATTATTATTGTTATTATTTATGTGTCGTATGGCTTTTAGTGCCAAGAGTGTTGGAGGACATATTCGGCTCGATTGGTGCAGGTCTTTCTATTTGACACCTTGGGCGACCTGCGCACCTGGATGGGGGATGGGTGGTTTCCCATTTTCACACCAGGCAAATGCTGGGGCTGTACTTTAATTAAAGCCACAGCCAACTCCCTGTACCAAGGCCTTTCCTATCCCTTCGTCGCCGTAAGACGTAAGACTTAACTATACCGGGCGAGTTGGCCGTGCGGTTAGGAGCGCGCAGCTGTGAGCTCGCATCCGGGAGATAGTGGGTTCGAACCCCACTGTCGGCAGCCCTGAAGATGGTTTTCCGTGGTTTCCCATTTTCACACCAGGCAAATGCTGGGGCTGTACCATTCCTATCCCATCGGCGCCATAAAACCTATCTGTGTCGGTGCGACGTAAAGCCACTAGCAAAAAAAAAGAAAGCAGGGGCTACATCTAATTTGGAAATTACTTATGACAAAACGTCAACTAGCTACGCTAAAAACATCATAAAGAAGCACGTAATCCATCAATGGAACAACATTTGGACTTCTTCCACTAGAGGCCAAGTCACTAGAGAAATATTCTTTCCTGAGGTTTTCAACCGCCTGCAAAGTAACGTGTTGGTGTCAAGCTTTGAAATAACTCAGTTTTTGACTGGTCATGGCAAATTTGGTTATTGTTTTCATCGATTTGGAATCAATCGTCCTAATGGCTACATGTGTGTCTGTGGATCCTCACAAACAGTGGACCACCTACTGTTTGAATGTGCTGCATTTGAAAGAAGAAGGCATGACTTGAACTCTCATTTAAATTATTGCAACACTGCATTATCAAAACCTCTATATCATTTGTTTAAGAAGCCATGCTGTTACAAATATGTTATTAACTTCATCCACTTCATTTTCCGCCGATTAGATACATGAATTCATTTTCAATGTAAAATTGAATATGTATTTTAACTATAACCCGATTATACTATGTTCCAGACTGCTTTGGATATTCAATAATAATAATAATAATAATAATAATAATAATAATAATAATAATAATAATAATAATAATAATAATAATAAATAATAATAATAATAATAATAATAATAATAATAATAATAATAATAATAATAATAATAATAATAATAATAATAATAATGTGTGCTACACCCGCTAAACCTGCTCGACATTATTAATATATTCCATAACACTTTACGCTCTCCATTCCTATCTCTGTATTTCCATTTGTCTCAGATTCTGCATTCGTACGAAAAAAATAGTTGCCATGACTTATGCCCCAACCCTCGGTGTAATATATTCCTGTATTAAGTTAGTACATATTTAAGATTTTAATTTAAGTCTCTCTTTTACTTCATTACTTCATTGTACAAGTATTCAATGTTGATCCTATATAAAGGGGATCGTTAGCCTTAAGAGATCGTAACTACTGAGACCTAGAGGTCACAATGGGTGTGACATTAAATGTCCCTCCTTATGCTGGGCTCTTCTCTATCGTCTGTGTTGAGCAACATGCATCGGAACACCTGGTAAGACGCACTACGGCTGTATGAATATCCAACAAATAAAGAGGTAAAGAGGGGTACTAAGTTAGGAGGCAAAGTATGTATGATCGGCCAGCTCTTTTTAGCACTATTATCTAGAGGGCTTTTCACACGAAATAGTAAATATTTTGGGAGGAAGCAGTGTGGAGTATTACGAGTACAAAATGTCATATAAACATGTGTCCAATGTACAGTGTGTGTGGTATTACAGCTGTTTGTAAGATACATGTAAGAACAAGCTTAAAGATTATTAAAAGCTCATATGTGAATTATGTTTGTATTTCAGCGGTGGCCAATCCAATACAAAAACCCCTCTTAGTGGGCGTAAAAAGTAGTAACAAATCAATTTAATAATATATTTTAAAGCCCTACTTATCAAAACATTCTGTGTTTCGTATATGTGGCCACTCTTATAGCTTTGTACTGGAAGGCTATTTGAAGTTAAACATTTTCAAATTGTTTTATTATTGTTATTATTATTAACAAATGCATCGCAAATCAGAAATATTCCGGTGCTAACGGGCATTTACAGTAGTGTGATAATAAAGTTAAAACATAATTACCCCCTGTGGGTGGGGGTGATATAATAACACTCACGGTATCCCCTGCCTGTCTTAAGAGGCGACTAAATGGAACCCCAGGGCCTCTTAACTTGGGAGCGTGGGTTGGTGACCATGGATCCCTCAGCTGAGTCCTGGCATTGCATCCACTTACTTGTGCCAGCCTCCTCACATTAATGTGTCCTATCCGACCTTTCTTGGTCAACTCTTGTTCTTTTCCGATCCCAACGGTATTAGAGCACTCGTGGCCTAGGGAGTTTTTCATGTTCACGCTCTTCGTGGCCCTAGTCTTTCTTTGGCCGATACCATAATTTTTCGAAGTGTCGGATCCCTCCCTTTTTTTCCTCTCTGATTAGTGTTATATAGAGGATCGTTGCCTAGTTGTACTTCTTCTTAATACAATAATCACCACCACGAAAACATAATTACTCACCAAGAACAACAACAAAAGTACAACAAGCAATTCCATGGAAAGAAAATATTACACGAAATACTACTAGTTTAATATTCTAAATCCAACATCATCATATACAATTTCACACACAACTTAAGTACTACACTACGGCTCTCAATACTATAGGTTGATCTTACTACTAACAGTGAAGTTAAAACATAATTACCCAACAACAACAACAACAACAACAACAACAGTACAACAAGCAATTCAATGAAAATAAAATATTACAAGAAATACTACTAGTGTAACATTCTAAATCCAGCAATATCATTCAAATTCACACACAACTTAAGTATTTCCAGTGCTTAACACTTCGGCACTATTCGCCAGGAAATATTCTGCAGTGTCCTCTTCCCTGTCAGTTTCCAGCGCAGAGAAATGGTCCTGCGATACTGTTGTAGAACAAATATTTTGTGGACCCGGAAAAGTTGAAAAATAATTCAAAGTTTTTAAGTGAATGTGGAGAAATAAATAGGTGGAGGTAAGAATTGATACATGCTATTTAGTGACGGAATTGTGCCTAAGGTAACCTAGAAAATATAACATGTTGAAGTCAAGAGCTGCTACGTACGTATATTATAGTTACAGCATATAAATAATGTACTGTCTTATTCTATTTAAATTACGTTTTGATAATATAATATTCATTTGATATGTCGGACATGGTATATACGGACAGGATGATTACTGCGGTGACCCTCACTTTGGGGGATCGCGTTTTAGGGGTATTCGATGGACCTCTATAGCATGTCCGGGAAGTCTCGTTTCTCTTGTTTTTTTTTAAGTTCCATTTCTCACCATAAAGTTTCTAAAAATCGTTTCAGACCATTCTTTCTCTATTCAATTCCTAAACCATTTAAGTGTTAAATTTGGTTAATGATATTTTCCGGACACTTCTTTACTTGTGCTTTCTTTGCGTTTTCTAATTATGCTATAGGATATTAACTTTTGTACACTGCATGTATAAAAAATAAGAAAAGATTACCCATCAAAAATACCCTCCTCCCGGATCTATGGTTGCCGAGATTATGGGAGACGAGTGTTATCTTAATTTTATGGCAAAATGATTATTGCCATAACAGTTTCATTGACATCTGTCTCGTCAAACACAAACAGTTTCCTTAAAAGTGACATTCTTACCTTATAATGAATGAATCTGATTCCTGCTGCTGTAGTTTTCGGGTTGTGAGACTCCAGCGAAAAATCAATGTGATGCTTTTCATGTAACGCGAAAAGTGATTATAGCTCAAAAAATTACAAATACGGAACAGGCTTATACAGAGTGGTTGGTAGCACCGTGAACCGGGTATATGAACGTTAGAGGGTTGGTCATACTGATAAATAATTTGAAAGAAATAATTCGATATCTCGCATCGTTGTCATTTTATCATCTACTTAAGTCAGCCAATCAGATCGCTTCGTGGGCGCATTCAAATGATGGGCCTTGTGCGGTGGTGTTGCAAAATCTGTACGTAGCCTAAGAACGGCCATCCCAAGAAATCAACATCAAACACAAACAGACCATTGGTTTCAGCCAGTGTCACCGTAGCGTACTTTGTTTGGTGCGATCCTGTCAGCTAGGAGGTCCGTATTCAAACCCCTTCCCTGGCGAAGTTTCATTCTTCGACTGATGCTCTCATGCCGGTCATAAACCAAAAGCCTATGTCATGTCTATAAATTACTTTTATTATTTGTTTGAAGGGATCAACTACTCCCAAGACAATCTGGGTTGCCACATGGAAATACTTTAGTGGGAAACTAAATAATTTCAAACTAAACTGTCCCCACTACTGTTCATCACTGTTATGGACAATATAATGAAGAACGTCAAGGAAAAGTTAGGTGAACTGAATGCAGTGGCCTTTGCTGGTGTTACCATGATCTGGGGTGAAACAGGAGAGGAAGTATAGACAAGACTCAACGTAGAGAAATCCCAGTTCCAGGAATATAACCTCAACATCAGCGAGACCAAGACAGTGGTGATGGCAATCAAGAGAGAAGGGCGTCCAGCAAGTGTAAAACTAGGATACCACCAGGAAGTGTAATCTCCAGTGATAATTTGGTCAGAAAGGAAATTACAAACAGAGTGCAAAAGGGGTCAGAATTCTACCAACAAGTAAGAACACTTTTATGGGATGACATGATTCCAAAACAGCCCAAACTGATGATGTTCAACAGCTATTTCACGCCAATATTTATCTATGGTATTGAAGCGTACACCCTCACAAATAGATATTCCTCAAGACTGCAAGCATCAGAGATGAAATTTCTTAGATCCACCATCCAGAAGACCAAAATGGACAAGTTAAGAAATGAAGAGGTGAGGAAAGAAGCCGGAATAAAGACATCCCTATTAGACCGAATCGGCACATCCAAACTACGGTGGTACGGGCATGTGATGAGGATGGAGCCTACAAGAACAGCCAGAATAAATTTGGAAATACAGGTGGAGGGGAAAAAGACCTGCAGGAATACCTAAAACCCGTTAGATGGACATGATCAAGGTGGATCTAGTTACCGGAGGATGGACAGTAGATAATGTTCTCCACGACAAGTTGTATACGGACAGGAAGAAGCGGAAGAGGCTCTTTAACAGTATCCGGGAAACTGGAACTGTACAATGATTATGATGATGATGATGAATAGGAGTGGAAATGGTATGTTCATTCGTCACCAGATGGCTCCCCGAACGCGGTACAGTGCTAGCGCTCGAAGCGGAAGCTGACGGAACCATCAGAATCAGTCTGAGAGGGTCACATAACATGTTTCCGCACATATAAAGGTATGGCATTGACACAAGCCTAGAATGAAACACCTGGTGATGAGGAAGTTCTCTGCGATACGTAAAGAATTTCACCTTATTTTCTTGACACGGCATAAGCCCAAAAGCCTACATGAAAAAATGAAAACCTACAACCCGTTTTCCAGTCAATGACCGGGTCAGGGATGGGATGAATGAAGCCTCAACTTGCGGCGAGGATAGGAATTGTGCCGGTTGCCCAGGCCTGTCGCACTCCTCTGGGGCAATGATTAATGACTGACAGATGAAATGAAATGATAGTGGAGAGTGTTGCTGGGATGAAATATGACAGGAAAAACCGGAGTACCCAGAGAAAAACCTGTCCCGCCTCCGATTTGTCCAGCACAAATATCACATGGAGTGTCCGGGATTTGAAGCACGGTATCCAGCGGAGAGAAGCCGGCGCGCTGCCACCTGAGCCACAGAGGCTTTTATAAAAGCCTATATCATGTATATAAATTAATTTTATTATTTGTTTGAAACGATCAACTACTCCCCAGACAATCTGGGCTGCCGCATGGAAATACTTTAATGGGAAACTAAATAATTTCAAACTAAAAGGTAAAATTATACACATAACAATATTTCAAAATCTACAAAAAGATTCATGAACTATCGGCCAACGTAAGAATTAAGAAAGTATAAAATATTACTTCAAATTGGTAATACAAATCCTGAAACTGAAAGATGTGAAAGAGAAAATTACCAAAATGACCGAGACTGTAGATGTATGTGTGTACACTATCTTCCAGAATAGCTCTCAACCAAACTTCGTACAAATAATAATAACTATCTCGAAAAGATGCTAGAGGGGTAAGACACCCCTAGCAATCCTAGGGGAGGGAATGGCATACAAGAATAATCGAAAGCGACCAATATGGCGTCGAATTCATACTATCCGCGGCCGCTGAGATGTCTGTAGGCATGGTGAGAATTGGTGATTAAAAATGTAAAAACTGTTCAAGATTAGTTTAATTAAATAGAAACAAAACAATCTATAAATAAAACTTGAAATTAAACACATAGTTTAACACTTAAGCTACAAAATATTTCTTAAAATATCAATCAACATCACAATAACAAGTCTACAAAAATTATTTTAATTCACACATAATTAACAGGTAAAAAAATACCTAAAAATAAACAACCAATAAAGTGCCCGAGCAGCGCCGGGTAACATAGCTAGTTAACGAATTAAAATAAATAGATTGCCATTATGATCATATAACTGTTTATAAACTGTCGATCATTATATTTACCTAGATAAACTTGTTTTTTTTTAAGTCAGATAAAATAAACATTTTTCAGCACCTCCTTCTCCTGTTTATGTACGATCGGTGGAACACCCTGGAACAATTTAGACCTTGTGCAAGGAAATACCAGATAGCCTTTCTGCTACCACATCCTAGACATATAGTAGTAAAAACCCATCCTTAATCGCCGGCATTCAAACCTTGGACATCTAATTTGGGAATCGAATGATTAGAACTCGAATCCCACTTCCCCTCAGATAAAACCAGATATAAATATATGGTTAATTTTAAAGTACAAATTTCTTTTAATTCTTTTTTAAGTTAATTAATAATGGTTTGCTTTTAAACTTAATTCATAATATAATGTATGTTTTAATTTTACTCTATTTAGTATCTGTACGAGCAAAGTCCTAATTTAAATCTATTTTTAATTTAGTATTTAATTAAGTGTTCTTAAAACTGTGTCTTATTATATGAAGACGCTACTTAAAGGGGCTTTTCAGCTCTGTGGCATGTATATCATCAATCAATTTAAAAATATAAAATAAAGCATGAGATAAATCGATTAAAGAATAATAGTAAGAATGCAACTTTTTAATGGAAGTCATTCTCTTCTTTCGAAGACATCGAGGCCATTAGATTCATGCCGGGAGCGAGGGGGAACTACGAGTATTTCTAAAATGCCTGTCACAACGATGAGACGCTTTGGTGTACAGAATGAAACCATCATTAACTGTAGCATCCGCACATTGATGAGTAACATGATCCAGTGCAGCCGCTGACTTGTGGCAGTGACTCATTACGTTATGACCTGCCCGGAGTACATTTTACATACAACATTCAAGAAACGAGTAAATAATTACTCTTAAAATATATTTGCCTAGACTAGCCCCCAGCTGTTGTTTGCTCCCGGCAGGTCAACCCTCGGGCGATCGATGGAACAATATGATGCCACAGATGTACACTTCGTATTGGTTACGAGCTCATGTAGGACAAACCACACAGCCACATGGAAAATAATTATATTGTGTAGAGCCAAGCTTTGGAAATCACAGTGTATTTAAATGTACAATAGATAAATCATGACCTGAGAGACAGCTCGCTGTACAGTTCAATAAATCCTCAAGGGGTTCACAGCTAATGAGACATATTCAAGGGATATACATGTCTTTCTGTTCTCAGATTCACAAGTTCGGTCTCGACTAAGGTCGGAGGCATCTGGGAGTGTTTGAATATGATAGTTCTGTGCCGTTACTTTCACTACGTTAAAGAACTCCTATAGAACAATTCTTTTTTTGCTAGTTGCTTTACGTCGCACCGACACACATAGGTCTTATGGCGACGATGGGACAGGAAAGGGCTAGGAGTGGGAAGGAAGCGGCCGTGGCCTTAATTAAGGCACAGCTCCAGCATTTGCCTGGTGTGAAAATGGGAAACCACGGAAAACCATTTTCAGGGCTGCCGACAGTGGGGTTCGAACCTACTATCTCCCGAATACCGGATACTGGCCGCACTTAAGCGACTGCAGCTATCGAGCTCGGTAGAACAAATTTACACCACCTTAATGTCTCTTAAAGTCTATATCATAGGAAGGGATATTTGACAAATAATACAAATACCATCGGACTGAGATGAGGTTGAAACCATCTTGGCACAAAATGAGGGGCTTCCTACTAGTCAACACCGGCAAGTTGTTTGCCCAAGGGCTATCCCAATTATTGGGAATATAATATAATATAATATAATATAATATAATATAATATAATATAATATAATATAATATAATATAATATAATATAATATAATATAATATAATATAATTGACTGTGGTGGTGTGGGTTATAATAATTTAATTAGTTCACTTCGTTCTAGACTTACTGAGCAGAATGGCCGCGCATGTTAACACACTATGGCGATGGAGCCAAGCTCTGCATTCGAGAGACGAGTGGGTTCGAACCCTACCGTTGACTGCCCCGAAAGTGGTTTCCTATTTTTCACATCCAAGTATATGTCGGGACAGTTCCTATTCATAGGTCACAGCAGATTTCTTTCAGCTCCTTACCCAATTTCACTTACCATCATTCATCTTCATTAGCTACTCAACTGAGGTTGGCGTCAGGGAGCGCATCCGTCTGTAAAACATCCCACCTCATCACTGTACAAGGAAACAGGACTAAAAGCGGCATACACTTGGCTCTAGACTACAATGGGCACATAATGCTTGAGTTCGAATCATTCTAAATGTTTCACACAACAGTCCATTCCTCCGTCAGCTGACCTGGTTAAGTACCATGCTGGTTCGCTCCTTCATAAAATACTGCAGGAAGGTATCCCAGATTACATCAGAATAGATTTCCCCTTCACGATTCTTGTTGTGCATCCTTATTCATAACAGCAGTATGTGTACTCACGATCATTAGAATTTCAAGTAAGAAGAGAATAAGGTAACGATTGAGCGTAGATTTTGGCCAACCGTGAGGATGGAGAAGATGCAAGCAGGGCAACGTCACATATGTTCGTCTTCCAGGAGGTGTAGCTTGCGATCACGCACTCACAAGACACTCCTACTCGATTGGCATTTTCTCTGGAACTGATTAAGATGTTTCTGTGATTAAATATTCTGGTTATACTGACTTTTTCTAATCGATAAAAACAATTAATTAACTGTAATTTCATTGCGAAGAAAAGTGTATGATTTAGTCCTGCCCCAGTACGCATGGCATTTAAATGTTTGATCAGCACTGAAAATAACTCCATAGGGACGGTTTTTCAAACACACCTGCGTCTCTGCTGATGATCATAAGTGTTTAATGCTAGGTTGTTTTTACATTGATTATTGATAAATAATAATAATAATAATAATAATAATAATAATAATAATAATAATAATTGTACCGGTTGGTACACCTCTACGCTGCAAATTTGAATTTTCCGCCTTAAAGTACCTCTCTACAGGAGAAACCCTGAACTGTAACAACTGAATCAACTGTACTGTTTATCAGAAGATGTCACTGGGTGTTTTTGATTTGCTTTTGTTGATCAAGAAGTGTGGACATTCTCTAACAGATGTCTCTACTGAAAAACTATGATAATGCACTCTGGTGCGAAGGAATGAACTTTCTTGGAGAAATTTAGTATTCATAAGTTTTGTCTTTACTAAATTTTGTTCTTTCATTTGGGGGTTGGCAATATTAAGCTTTCTTTCCGCCTGTTTTGAATTTAACCAATCCTAAATTTCTGTAATTAATTTCCCACCAATAAGGTGTTTCTTCATCGATTTGTGTGTAACTTTTGCTGTTAACCAATAAACGTTTGTGGGCGGGTCTTAATCATTCATGAAAGGTCTTGAATTTTCCGCGAGGGTATAAAAACTGCTGATTTTCTTGTCTCCGCGCCACTTCAATAACATCTAGCTTAGCGTGTGGATATGTAGCAGGGGGCGGGAAACGCCTCTTTCTTCGGGCAACAGATCTTCAACAAGGTAATGGCCATTTAACATATTTTCTTGCTAGCTCAGCAGTTTAACTCGCGGGGAAGGTTCGAAACCTTTAATATGTAACCCATCTCTTTAAAATGTAAATCCCTTTTCAGTCTATGTAAAAACTACAAATTTCTTCAACTATAAATCGGGGATAGAGAGTGCTTTACCCTCACGAGCTCCCCTTCATTTTTGAATTTGAGGTGACTATGTTCTCGTAACCGTTTTTCTCTTCCTTCTTAATGTGTTAAATTTATTTTGTATACTAGTCACCTCCATAGATTGGGATTAGCCCCTGTGTAATCGGTCTAGTGCCTCGTAGGTTTTAAAATGTGTATTTAGGAGGGTTAACTCACGCCTCTATTCCTTTTGCATTTAGGGCCATTTAAAGTAACCTATTATTTTTCATTTTAGGCCCAGTAGAATGGGTACAAGTTACCCCTGTTTATTTATAAGTGTAGCTGACTCTGTGGATCCGTGGTAGAGTGTCGGCCTCCGGATCCCTAGATAGCGGGTTCAAACCCGGCAGAGGTAGTCAGATTTTTGAAGGGCGGAGAAAAGTCCATTCGACACTCCATGTGGTACGATGTCGGCATGTAAAAGATCTCTGGTGATACAGTTGGTATTTCATCATCATCATCTGTTTACCCTCCAGGTTCGGTTTTTCCCTCGGACTTCGCGAGGGATCCCACCTCTACCGCCTCAAGGGCAGTGTCCTGGAGCTTCAGACTCTTGGTCGGGGGATACAACTGGGAAGTATGACCAGTACCTCACCCAGGCGGCCTCACCTGCTATGCTGAACAGAGGCCTTGGTGGGGGATGGGAAGATTGGAAAGGATAGGCAAGGAAGAGGGAAGGAAGCGGCCGTGGCCTTAAGTTAGGTACCATCCCGGCATTCGCCTGGAGGAGAAGTGGGAAACCACGGAAAACCACTTCCAGGATGGCTGAGATGGGAATCGAACCCACCTCTACTCATTTGACCTCCCGAGGCTGAGTGGACCCCGTTCCAGCCCTCGTACCACTTTTCAAATTTCGTGGCAGAGCCGGGAATCGAACCCGGGCCTCCGGGGGTGGCAGCTAATCACGCTAACCACTACGCCACAGAGGCGGCACATTTGGTATTTACCCGACAAAATTCATTAAATCTCAGCCATAGACGCCCAAGAGAGATCCGCTTTACTCTGTCTGCCGTCTAGTGGGTCTAGAGTAAAACGGAACGTCGAAATTGACGAGCAGACAGCCAGATGGCGTCAAATTGAAATGTCTGCACACGGTAGCTGAGGCCATACGATTATTATTATTATTATTATTATTATTATTATTATTATTATTATTATTATTATTTATAAGTGTGCCTTGAGGGCAGTTTGTAGTAAAGTCCGTTTATGGCCTCTTAATAGGCTTGACAGATTGAGCTCTTTCTGGTATTTTGAAAGGTGCCTCGGGGAGGCGTGACATTTTGATTGCTGGGAGCTAGTGCTCCATGTAATTAGGGGCGTTCTGCCCTTTGGTATTTTGTGGTTGTGAGCTGAGAGCTCAAAGATTGATGAATTTGGGCTCGTAGCCCAGAATTTGTAAAGACCCCTTAATTTGTGCTTTCTTTTGTAAAGTTGCATTGTACCTGATTTTCTTTGTTATTTCACCTAGTGAAAATTGTTAAATGTTGTTATCTGTTGAAAATATAACCTTTATTTAAATTTTAAATTCATCTTTAAGACTTGTAGTTAGACCCATTCCAGCCCGCACCTTCTTTCACCTCTGCCTTCCACGGATAACTCCATAACAATAATAATAATACGCCGTTTGGGAAATAATCCCAACAGTTATTTAACATTCAACGCCATATTTATTTTATTTGTGTTGAGTTGTATGTTAGCATTATATCACAGCCCACGTTGAAAGGTAAGTCTGACGACGCCACTTCGTCTTTTAGAGCGTGGAGAACATAATTCATTACGTCACTACCACGCCGCTCATATTACAAAAGACAGATAGCGTTCGTGAAAACATGTCCTTTAAGGATGGCGAATACGCTTCCGTTTGATTTGCGCTGACCTGTAAACATGGTTATAGTTTACATGCAGTTTACAATTTAATTCGTTAAATAGTATACAATGTTTTAAGTATTCCTCTATTCTTGTTCTTCTTTCGTAGGCTTATACATACACATTTTCTGACTAGATTGACATGCACTGAAAAATTCTAAAATTTTACAAATACGTTTTGAAAGAAATAATTAAGTTGCTGTATGACATTTGTATACGTCTACAATGAATGTCAGAGCAATGTAGTGCCAGAGCTGTGATCTAGAAAGAAGGTGAGATGCAGTAGAGGCTGTAAGATCCGGCGGACTGAATCTTTCAGAAATGTCGATGTCCTGTGATATACCGTGAACTACGCTGCACAGACAATGGACTGTGTTCTCTACCTTCTATACCAGGGAGAAAGAATACAAGTAAAATTCTTGTCACGTTGATGGTAATAGAATGCTTCTCTGAAACAAATTATAGGAAGAAAAAAGCAAAATTAAATTCCGTCCGAAAACAGAAACGTGCATTTTGACATAGTGAGTGTGTGTGAAGTGTTCATAACATTTTTATTGGTAGATTGTCCTCTAAAATGGCCTACTGTGTCCTGTTACACAAGGATTACAAAGAAGCAGAATTTGACCAGACCACACTTCCCGAAGCCATTGTACAGCCCTCCGACCCATTGGAGTCTTGAGTGCATATCTGAATATGGTAATAATGGGACAGCATAGATGGCAAACTGTGGAACTGTTAGTTAAAACGGAATCGAGCTGACCAGAATAGGTCTGCACCCGGTGGGGGGTTTAGTCCAACATGACTTTGAGCCTTTTGTAGCGTAGAACCTCAATTTCATAGTTGCTCACATGAGATTAGGGCGTTTGGGTTGTCTGGCAAGCTGGCATAGGGTGTACGAATGTACGGACATTCTTTCCGATCCTGATGTGAGTTGGCATATTTATCTTCGCTTTTCAGTTGTGTGAGTGGCTCTACTCTGAGCAATCAGAGAGTGCAAGCCGATACTGGGCGGTTGTGAGGGCTGTGCAGATTTTCTTGCCTGAAATTAATATTTCTGGCCACTAGTTACTAATTATCATGAGTAAGTTATACAACAAAGCATTTGTACCGGGAACCATACGTACGTGGAATTCTGTCTGGGCTAAAATTGAGGCATAAATAAACTAAAGCTTTTCAGAAAAAAAGTACTGAAGTTTTACCTACATTGTGATGAAGTACGCTGCCATACATCCTCAAAAGTTAGATCATTGTATACATATTTTGTAAATGTAAGGTTTAGTTTGTTATATTCATTTCATGTATATGCACTACCGGTATTATAAGGTTTAGCGCAATAGCAGGCTTCGTAATAAATACCTGAATTACGCTAGTCACAACAGACTTAACTGTACAGCCCTCACTACGGGAAAGCTAGCAGTGGATCGCCGAGCTGAAAACCGTGAGTGAAGATCACAAAACTCGCCAATGAGGCAGGGATGTTAAGTTGCGCCGCGTTACCTTCTGGCCACGTAGGTTTCTAGAATCGGTTTCGGGGCATTGCAGTGGAAACAAACAGCTGTTGTTTTAATGTTTCTTCGTGTGATTTACTCATAGCACATCGGTTATGTCACCAAAGTTTCAAAGCAGGTTTCGGCATAAAGGCTGTGACACTACCCTTGTGAGACAGAGTTCCATTCCGCAACCTTGAACATAGAAGATGCCTCGACTAAATACGCTACGCACATTTGTAATTAACTTTGGCTACAAATAGTCCTATGCAAGAACATGGTCTTGGCCTAAAAACTGGCCTCATTCAAACATTCACCTCGAGTTGAAATGGGAAACGACACTCCTAGGAAGAACCTATTTCTCATCTCTATTTGTATTATGTATGTTCCTACCATCGTGCCAAGTTTTACATCATCCATGGCAGAGCTGGCAATTAAAGTCAAGTCAAGCTTAAACCACTGATGTACCGTTACCAGTTACCTGAACGTACTCAATGAGGAGATGCTAATGCCCTAGTTTAAGAAGCTCTAATTGCCATAATTAACGAGATAATGAGATGAGCTTCCGCCAAACAATATGCGAGGAAAACTGGCCGTGTTAAGATAGCGGCTGTTTAGTCAGAATTAAAGGAACTGACATGCTTACGGTGTGGTCCAGATCTCAGTAAGAATCATTTATTAACTACAAGAAAACAAAATTCATGATTATCAGTACGGCTCGGATTTCTACAGCATGTCATGTTTTTATCTAGTCTCCTTCTACAAACTAAAACTAGGCTATATCGAGCTTTTCTGAACTGGATGACACTATTTTTACTGGCCATATAAATGCATATCTATATATATATAACAACATGTCCTGACTGACTGACTGACTGACTGACTGACTGACTGACTGACTGACTGACTGACTGACTGACTGACTGACTGACTGACTGACTGAATGATTCATCATCGCCGAGTCAAAACTGTTGGACATAAAGAAATGAAATTTTGGGGATAGATTTATATTAGAGTGTAGGTGCTCGCTAAGGGAGGATTTTTGGACATTTCATCGCTAAGGAGGTTAAAAGGGGAGTAAATTGTTTAAATGAGTATATCTATATCTCAAAAACTTAACAGTTTACAGACATAACAATTGGTATTTGGAATCTCCTTTAAAAGTAAAGAAACGCGTATATTTTTTAGGTTTCGGAAAATCCACTTAAGGGGGGTGGGTGAAAAAGGAGTAGAATTATTTTTATGAGGATAATTATATCTCAAAAATGAAGATGTTACAGACATGAAAATTGGTATTTGGAATCTTAAATAAAGAAACACGTACTTTTTTGTTTTCGGAAAATCCAATTTCTTTGGGGGAACAAGGATACGAGTGGAAGACGGGGTGAAGTTTTGAAATGAGTAGGCCCTATATCTACATTATCTCAAAAACGTAACATGTTCCAGACGCGAAAATTCGTATCTGGAATCTCCTTTAAAGGTAAAGGAACGCGTAGGCCTATTTTTCTCTGAAAATCCACTAGTAAGTGAAGAAGGAGTTGATTTCTTTGAATGAGGATACTTATCTCAAAAACTGAGGATGTTACAGATGTGAAAGTTGGTATTTGAAATCTCCTTTAAAAACAAAGAAACAAGAAACAACTTACAAGAAACAACAAGGGGTCGGAGGTGAAAAGTGAAAAAGATTGAAAAATCTATTATCTAAAAAAATTGAAGATGTTACAGAATTTAAAACTGGTATTTAGGAAAATCCACCTAAAGGGGTGGGGAGTATAGAGAAGTAAAAAAAAAAATTGAATTATTTTAATGAGGATAAGTACCTCAAAAACTGGAGATGTTACAGGCGTGAAAATTGGTATTTTTTTAAATCGGGAAGTCCACTTTAGGGTGGTGGGGTGAAAGGAAGTGAAAAGGGGCACCCTCAGGACGCACGGTTCATTTTTCTGCATGTTTCCTTGAAATCCACGCGAGCGAAGCTGCGGGTTACAGCCAGTTTTACTATCTTATTATTATTATCATTAAATAATATTTGACCACAAAACTGTATAAAAGATTTTTTTCATGACAATAACTTTAGCCGTTTTCCAAGTAATCACGTGTTTGTGCTTATAATGCGAAGAGATTCTGTTTGTTATGTCTGATCATTGTGTATTTCCTTTCCTTAGACATATTTTGCAGTTAAATGAAGTTTGAAGATAATGGGTTCCGCAAGCAGTAAGTTGTCAGAATAGAAAAGGAAAAAGAATGCTAAGAGTGTGGTCAGTTTGCTTCTGGTCTTCTAAGCAAATTTTGGACAATATTTAGTTTCTTTTATATCATATTTCCAAGTTGTGTGTCTTATTTTTGGTATTTATAGGACATAAGCGCATGCGTATTTCCAGAATTTATATGTCATTCAAGTGCCTCCGAGGCTCAGGCGGCAGTGCGCCGGCCTCTCACCGCTGGGATCCATGGTTCAAAACCCCGATCTCTCCATGTGAGATTTGTGCTGAACAAGGCGGGACAATTTTTTCTCCGGGTACTCCGGTTTTCCCTGTCTTCATTCCAGCAACACTATCCAATATCATGACACTTCATCTGTCAGTCATTAATCATTGCTCCGGAGGAGTGCGTTGGCTTCGGCAGCCGGCACAGTTCCTTTCCTCGCTGCTAGATGGGGCTTCATTCTATTCCTCATGCGGTTGAAACTGGAAACAGGCTGTGGATTGTCATATGCAACTGAAATCTGAGCCATAGTTATCAGCAAACAGAAACTTAAACAACGTTATCATCTTGAACGAAAAAGAGCATTGATTGAAAGGGCAACGCATTTTAAGTAGGCCTATCTAGGATGCTGGCTAACGCAAGAATGAGATTCAGATGTTCAAGTAGAAATGGAAACCAGAATCGGTATTACAAAGGTTGTATTTTAAAGTGAAAAAGTGTTGTGTGCATAGTGACCTCCGATTGCAAACTCACTGGCGTGTCGTGAAGTGTTGCCCTACGGTGTCGACGGATGGACACTGTAACCTTTTAAAAGCTGCATGCATCGCAGAATGTTGTTGGAGGTCCTGTAAGTAGACCGTGTGATCAACGTGGGGGCACTCAATCATGCCGGGAAATATCCTCGCAAAGCCCAGGAACGATGCCTATTTTGGTCACACATTTCGAAATGACAGTCAATCAATCAATCAATCAATCAATCAATCTCGCTCTCTCTCATGATAAGGTTCCACGTTCGAAATTCGAACAGTTTACCAACCAACGACATAGCTATGTTGAAATATGAGATGTCCGGCGTTAAGCAACAATGAGCGTGATCAATACTTGGACGAATAGTCCATGCTGTTGACTAGAAACGGAGCGGAAAGGAACTAACCACTCTACCAGCAGTAAAATCCGGCTCAGGATTCTTTATCAGGGCTTAGATAGGGGCAATGACACAGACACATATACACACACGGGCCAGCCTCATCTCTGTTTCTTATGCGGGAATACTAGATTCGGTGGTGGTTATTGTTTTAATAATAATAATAATAATAATAATAATAATAATAATAATAATAATAATAATAATAATAATACCGGGCGAGATGGCCCTGCGCGTAGAGGCGCGCGGCTGTGAGCTTGCATCCGGGAGATAGTAGGTTCGAATCCCACTATCGGCAGCCCTGAAGATGGTTTTCCGTGGTTTCCCATTTTCACACCAGGCAAATGCTGGGGATGTACCTTAATTAAGGCCACGGCCGCTTCCTTCCAACTCCTAGGCCTTTCCTATCCCATCGTCGCCATAAGACCTATCTGTGTCGGTGCGACGTAAAGCCCCTAGCAAAAAAAAATTATAATAATAATATCATTTTTAAGTCCCAGTAACTTTAGTATGTGGTAAAACAAATAGAACTGAAATTACAAATATAATCTGAACATGGGGATACGTCATTATAACATGAAAGGGATGACGGCAACACGTAGATTGTCGAACATATTAATTAACACCGTTTGCCGCAAGGACACAAGATACTGTATGAGTGTATCTTCTCTCGTAATTCAGGAATATTCCATTGTGGGTCATCTGACGGGAAAACGGATTCTTTCACTGTGTAGGCATCTGAGGGCGTGCAATTCCGCGAGTGGGAAGGGTACGGGAAATCAAGCCATTTCCAAAGTGCTGTTGCAGAAGAGCACTTGACCACCTCGCAGTGTGAGTTGTAGCTCTATCTTGCTATGAGGCCGATGACCTTAGATGTTAGTCCCTTTTAAACAATCATCACCATCTTGCTGCATCCACTGTCGCTGAAGTGGCAGGCTTCTGTCAACATTCAGTACTGTTTGATGTTCAGAGCATGCCTGTAAATTCAGTACTGTTTGATGTTCAGAGCATGCCTGTAAATTCAGTACTGTTTGATGTTCAGAGCATGCCTGTAAATTCAGTACTGTTTGATGTTCAGAGCATGTCTGTAAATTCAGTACTGTTTGATGTTCAGAGCATGCCTGTAAATTCAGTACTGTTTGATGTTCAGAGCATGCCTGTAAATTCAGTACTGTTTGATGTTCAGAGCATGTCTGTAAATTCAGTACTGTTTGATGTTCAGAGCATGCCTGTAAATTCAGTACTGTTTGATGTTCAGAGCATGCCTGTAAAGTCAGTACTGTTTGATGTTCAGAGCATGCCTGTAAATTCAGTACTGTTTGATGTTCAGAGCATGCCTGTAAATTCAGTACTGTTTGATGTTCAGAGCATGCCTGTAAATTCAGTACTGTTTGATGTTCAGAGCATGCCTGTAAATTCAGTGCTGTTTGATGTTCAGAGCATGCCTGTAAATTCAGTACTGTTTGATGTTCAGAGCATGCCTATAAATTCAGTACTGTTTGATGTTCAGAGCATGCCTGTAAATTCAGTACTGTTTGATGTTCAGAGCATGTCTGTAAATTCAGTACTGTTTGATGTTCAGAGCATGCCTGTAAATTCAGTACTGTTTGATGTTCAGAGCATGCCTGTAAATTCAGTACTGTTTGATGTTCAGAGCATGCCTGTAAATTCAGTACTGTTTGATGTTCAGAGCATGCCTGTAAATTCAGTACTGTTTGTTTCGCCACTGAGTGTAATTTTACGGTTTTCGGAGATGCCAAGGTGGTGGAATCTTGTCCCATAAGAGAATGGTGCACCTTTAAATAGGCCTTCCATCGGACTGAGCCTGGATGGAACCTACTAAATTCTGTCCGGCTCCATGGCTAAATGGTTAGCGTGCTGGTCTTTGGTACAAGGGGCTGATTCCCGCCAGGGTCGGAGATTTTAACTTTAATAGGTTATTACCACTGGTTCGGGGACTGGATGTGTATGTGCCGTCCTTAAATAGAAAATAAAGCGAAAACAAGGAAAGAATGAGAAAATATCAGTAAAAGGATTACAAATATATTTTTTTTAACTTGAGCTGTTCAGCCCCACGATTATTGTTTTAAAGGGTAGCACAATTACATTTCTATTCTCTCGCTTAACCCTTGCCAGAAGAGAAAAGGGAAGAACCATGAAGGCGTGGAAATTAATGACAATTGACTTCTTAGGCTTCAGAAAAAAGAAAAGAAAAAAAAAGTTAACTAAGGAAGTCGGACAGCAAAGATGAATGCTAAGAGACTGGGACCGGTAAGTGGAAGCAAGGTCGGATTCAGCTAGTGATCTCGTGGTCACCATTACAAGCTCCTGCCGGGCTGAGTGGCTCAGACGGTTGAGGCGCTGGCCTTCTGACCCCAACGTGGCAAGTTCTGTCCTCGCTCAGTCCGGTAGTATTGGAAAGTGCCCAAATACGTCAGCCTCGTGTAGGTATATTTACTAGAACGTAAAAGAAATCCTGTGGTACTAAATTCCGGCACTCGGCGTCTCCGAAAACCGTAAAAGTAATTAATGGGATGTAAAAACAATATTATTATTATTATTATTATTATTATTATTATTATTATTATTATTACAAGCTCCCAAGTTGAGAGACTCAGGAGGTGTCCCTTTTTGTCGCCTCTTACGATAGGCATGGATTACTCTGTAGGTATTCTATGCCTCTACTCACGGGGTGTTGTCCTGGATGCAATTTCATCAGTTTCGTGAGGTCAACTGAGGAATGGTGAATCCAGCACAGAAAGCTAAGGTAATACAGCTGAGGAAATCGTTACGCTGATTTTGTGACATTCCTATATCCATAGATTTAGGGACGGTTGGCTGGCTGTACTTACCCTTAAACAGTAATCACACCGTGTGAGTTGGCTTCTGAAGACAATTTCCCGTGCTTTCCCATTTTCACACCAGACAAATGGGAGTTTTACTTTAATTAAGACCACGGTCGCTTCCTTCCCAGTCCTAGCCCTATCCTTTCCCATCGTCGCCATAGGACCTGTCCGAGTCGGTGTGACGTAAAACAAATAGAAAAATAAACAATAATCACCTCCAACATATCTACAAGCTCACTCGCCAGCTTGAGGCGCAGATTTATTTCATGTCAGTTCAATCTAGATCAAAATACAAGCCATACCAATCCATTGTTAGATGTAATCGAAATGGAAATGAAGGAAAATCAATCTTCACGGTTAGATCATATTCCACGCGAATTGCACCTTTGAAATAGAATAACGGAAATGGGATGTAGTCAAAGGAAGGAGAATAAATTCATAGGTTAATAACTGGTAGGAAGGAGACTAAATAATGTACGTTCGTGACATGCCACGGTAGAGGAGCACTTTCCTTTAAACAGACACGACTGACCCGCAGTCAATCAATGGCTAGCTTCGACCTCGTACACACAAACCACACAGGCAAGAAATAATCTTTGTACGAATACTTCCTAGGAACAAATATTTATTTATTGATTGATTTAATCAAAGACCAACATAAGAGGCTTTTCACTCAAAGACAAAGATCAAATGACAGGAAAGAATTTTATGAAATAGACAACTACATTACTGGATATAGTTTTGCCCGCAGCTTTGCATGCGTGGAAGTGAATTTGATGGCCATTTGTAAAGCTGATGAGTAGAAACTTACTAGAAACTGTATCATAATGCGTTTAATATTTTAACGTAGACTTACGTTAATCGACAACTCGTACATGGAAAGAAAACATTTAAGACGCTTTTTTTAGTGTTTGGATAGAACGCGTATATCGCAGAGAGTATTTAACTTACGATTATGTTTAATGTCTCGATTGGCAGATAAAAGAGGAGGCTACCTGTTGGAAAAAATAAAAATAAAAATAAAAATAAATACATTTGTAACGCAATTTTCATGAAATAGACCTTCTGGGTAAAGCAACGTTTGCTAGGGGGCGCTTAGGATAGTTTGTAGTGGGGGGGGGGGGGCTAGACCTGGGGGTACGTAGTATTTTTAATATTTTGGAAGATGAATGGCGACTTGTATTTCACGGTAGAATAGCACCCTCGGTATCCCCTACCACTTCTACGTAATGCCGACTTTTAAATCGTTTTCTTGAAAGAAAGGTAAGGTAAGGGTTATTCTGCCCGAAGGCAGGTCCGAACCTCTGCAGAGGTGCTCCTGAGCCGGAGTTTACGTGCGGTAGGGTGGCCAGTTCCTTTCTGCTCCACCATTCCCTTACCCCCCGCCCAACAGCGCGTGGCAACCCATCCAACTCTTCACCACGCCCAATGTTGCTTAACTTCGGAGATCTCGCGGGATCCGGTGTTTCATCACGCCTACGACCGTTGGCTCTTGAAAGAAAAACACCTGGCTAATTAGATTTTTCCTTTCCCTTTTTAAGAGCTAGGGCGCGGGGGGGGGGGCGTCCCCACCTTGCCACCGGGCATGGGCGCCCATGAACGTTTGTGCTAAGTATGTGACGTCACACGCATACTCTGTTATAAGATGGCGCTGTGCTCTACCATAAAGAGAAACATTTATCAACCATGTATTAGGCCCATGCTGCTGTATGGGTGCGAGGCCTGGTGCTATATCCCTAAAACTCCCTTTTCAAAATTAGAAGTTTTCCAAAATAAACTACTTCCTAAGATGACTAGAGCCCCCATCCTGAAATCTAATAGGCGGATACGGTCCGAACTACGTATTCCGACTCTTAGAACTCAGGTAACGAAGATAGGTAAGATGACCAAGTGTAGAATTCTGCGAACCCCGTCAGCCGTACCGGGCATCTCTCTTTTAAAACAGGTCATAAGAACCTTGTTTAATTAATCTCTCGGCCTTTTCCAAATTGCACCACACTATCACTAAATGAAATCAAAATTAAACCCTGAAAGGGGCAGTTTGTTAAGAAGCTTGGCCTCCCCACCCTCAATAAATGCGTAAAATTAATATATATTTTCCAAATTAATAGCGAAGAGGGGGTTTCAGCTCTGACAGAAGGCAGCTAGCCTTCCTGGCAGATAGTTTTGTCCCCCACCAGTGTAATAGAACCGAGATTTTCCGACTCATCGGGTATCCCTCGGAAACAGATGAGTAAAAGGGTACATTTTCGCCCTGGGACTCTTCATCTATTTCGAACCAAAAATATATATATTCGCACGCTCAGTTGAAGGTTATCTGTCGTTGTGAATACATCGTGATCAGTTGTATAGAATAACACATTTAATAATGGAAAATAAAGATCGACGTCACACCATACTCTGTGTTGCCTCGCGCACTCAGCTGGAGTTTGGTTTTCTCAAACATCACTTTAATTTGAATGTTGTGCCAAGCAACTATCCCAGCACATTGGCCAATTGATTTACTTATCTTACTTTTACTCGTAATATTACTCCCGAACTTTTAAATTGTGTATCTTATTTCTCATAACACAAACCCATACTAAACTGAGTTATTACCCACATCCCAAGTGCAACACATTCCACTGAATAAAGTGTATCATCCACATAATATGTCTATTCTACGTATTTCTAACTAATAAGTAAGCCTACGAAACCTGAAAACCCTGCGGTCGTTAAAATAGTGACAGCCTACAGCATTTTTCCCCTTTTTAGTTATGTTGGAACACGTTGGCTTCTCTTCATTTGTTGGCAGAAGTTGAATATTTCCAGAAAATGGAGAGTAAGAGTGCAGAGAAAACCACCATAAACTTTGAAAGTGAATATAACGCCATGACCAGCAAAAATCACTAGAACTGGTGCCTCCACAAAAAAAAAAAAAAAAAAAAAAATCAACTCAAAACTACATGAATTGTGCGAGAATGTGGTACTTTGGGCTTTGGATCCCACGTAGTGAGCAACAGTACAGTGAGAATAACTACGCTTTAACCTGAAACGATACTAGCGAAGCCTTACATTACTAAAACTGAAATCTCACGACAAAATGTGTGATGCAAGACTAACGGGTAGGGGTGAAATGAAATTCACTTTAAAGATCTCAGTTAATCAACTATCAGAAAGAAAAATCTTACATTCAGTGCACATGTGAAGGATGTTTTGAGTTCAGTTTGAATAAGTGTTCTTCACAGCAAGCAGAAGGCAAGAATGTACCAAACGCAAGGCTATTGTTAACAAGAAACCAACAATGGACCTGGGCGTGGTATCGGTGGACGTCAAGGGTAGTCACTGAACTCTTTAATCGTTTCTTTCTGGCTGAGAGTCGGTATTCTCGAAGTTAGAAATATTATTTCTCACTTCTATTAAACGTATTGCGATAGAATCAAGTGTAGAGAAATTCTAGAAGTCTCTACTTTAATATTCGCAAGTTTCATTTCAAACGGATTAGCAGTTATTGCGCTTAATTTAAAACAGAATGAGATATACGAAACTTTAAGAACTGACAGATATCGTCTCCGCAGCGTATATGCTATCAATCTTCTCATAATCAACACCAACCACCAACGAAATTATGCACAGACACTACATTCTTACTATATCAGTAAGATAAACCCAGACAAAAAAGGAATAAATGGGGTCACGAAGTAACATTGTATGCAATATTTCACACTTCACTAACGGTATATACATTTCATCCTTTTATTCCTCTAGACCTTTCGAAAAGCCTGGCTGTTTTTTCTATATTATTTCCAAAAGTTACCCTCATTTATCTTTCGAAATCTTCTCTCTAATGCTTGTTCACATCGCCTATATTTTCAGCCATTACTTCTATATTGTGTTTCTTCTGTGCATCAGTAGTAATGCTGGCTTCCAGATCTTAAGAATATTGGTTCAAACCTGGCAGAGGAAACAGGATTTTTGAAGGGCAGAAAAATGTCTGGTTATCCATGACGTACACTGTCCCAGTCGAAAAGATCTCTGGTGACTCATTTAAGCTTTACCCTACACAATTAAATATAACTGAACAATAAATCTTCCAACAGAGTTACAGTTTCCTTGCTGATACTCATAGTCAGACGCTAGATTCTATTTCATTTGCGATAAATGTAACAACAACATTTTGAGGAGATTCTGAAATATCTTGATCAGTATTACGATTCTTGTTAAGAGAATAGTGATAAAATTATTGCGAATTACAATGATAAGGTAAAATTAAAGCAAAATGTACGTAATTTATAGATTAATATTTTGTTGCAAAATGATGTGTGCTAAGGAAAAGTGAAGAGAGAGAGAAAATTGTTCATTCTAAAAAAATCCTGTTAGCTTTAATATTCTCAGAAATCTCTTTATGGTATGACCACGTCGATCAAAAGCGATGGGGAGAGATCCTTTCTAAGTAATCTGGCAGAAACATAATTGACTCTGTGGTTCTTGGGCTCTCTCGAAGTGAAGTCTTCTTCTTCCATCACCATTGTCCAGGGAGTTCCGGGTCGGAAAGTGGATCATTAACCCCCATTTCACATTCTCCTGGTCCTGATATATTTTGACGCTTCATATAGACTATTATTACGATAGACTTGCCACGCCCAAAGGCATTTTATACCTAACTACCAATGAGGTTTCAATGAGGCCGCCCCTTACCTGGAGAACAGACGACGTTTTTCCTTGCTATCTGGTATAATAAAAATGAACGAAGAAATTGACAAGCAGAGAACTTAAATTGGCATCAAATCAAAATACCTGCACATGGTAGCTCAAGCTACACAATTATTATTATTATTATTATTATTATTATTATTATTATTATTATTATTATTATTATTATTATTATTATTATTATTATTATTATTATTATTATTATTTATTCTGCCATCAATTTTTCAACAATGATATAATTTTTTTTTTACGTCTTGAAAGTGCTCTTGGTCAGGACTACTTAACTTCTGTATTCAGCAATACGTAAACATATTACAGATCTGAATATGGTAATATTTTTCTTAACTAGATTAGATTCACCACATATTAAATAATTCTTACTGTCATCGAAGACTTTTCTAAGTTCTCGTCCATTCTAAGTAGACTTTCTTGTTTCAAAATCGGAATATACAATTCATTGTGACCCTGCTCTTATGCCCTCCCATAGGTAGCAGTGAATGTCCTGTGTTTGGAAAAAATACTATAGCGAATCACATCCTAATACAGAAACGTAATCATTGTTGTGACCTCCATATTTGGTTTAATTTACTCATTACCTTTACAGTACGTCCTGTTCCATGATATTTACTAACATGCTGAAATCATAATTTCCCACTACACAACCTTGAACGCCTCACCACTCCTATACTCAGCTCCTCAATAAAACAGACCGTCAAGTCGATGAAACATTATTTTATAATACAGAAGAATACTTAAGAGTAGAGTCGGAAGCCATATTTTTGGCCATGCTAGCCCGGGAGGGCATATATAGCAAGGGGAGATGTAATTCTCCCCTAGTACGTCCGTACTGCATTTGCGCTTATCACTAGAGCCCTGCGCGGATATACAAAATATCATCTGCATCCGCAAATGATTATCCGGCGATATTCTAAATATTTACCTACAGTATTCTACACCCAAGGTATTGAAATGGATAGATCTTTTATCATAGTACAATAGGCCTGACACCTAGCACCAGAACCCCTACAGTCGCAGTTTTATGAGGGATTTTCTTTTGCGACAACTACAAATGTATTGACCTTTCTTCCTTCCTTCCATAAATTGCGGGCAGGAGTCAGTTAGCCTTAGGTCAGATTTACGGCTTTATAGTCCGTGCAAGGCTCTACTCATGGTTTCCTAAAAAAAATGAGCATTATAAAATGAATACACAATGGCAGTACTACTTTGTCTTACTTCATTCAATGTTCTTAGTAATTTTGCTCTTTATAATACCATCATTCTTCCACACCACTGTCAAGGGTCGCCTCACCAAAAGAAAAAATAACTGCATGAAATATATGAAAGAACTGACTTGTCGAGATTTCTAGAACATACCTGAGTGAAATTCAATAAACATTATTTATTATCAGCAAAATTATCCGGGAGTAAATCGCGGATATCCGTATCCGTGCAGAGCTCTACTTTTTTTTTTGTATCAAACACCTTTTTATTACTCTATTAACCTTTAACAATAAACATGTATAATGTATACACACAAACTGATGACATACACTTCTTGAAGTTCATTGTCCTAGTTCCTTAATGCTAAACAAATGTTGTCAAACACTGATCACATTTTAACTTTGGTTGTTTTTGTCGGTTTTTTAAGTAGTCTGTGGCACATTAACACCTTATACTGATCTAATAATTAAAACATTCAAACACTGTTACGCCATGAATTAAAACTGATATAAGAATGAACCAAAACCAGTTGACATCTTCTGATTGCACTTATATGTCCATCTTGCCATCCGTATGTATTGCTGAAACAATCGTAAGTTCAGTTGTCTTGGTTTCCGTCGGTGTTCCATAATGAAGTGAATGGTTGCTGCAGTGAGCCATAGAACTGCGTTGTTGACCGTGGCCGGGAGGAAAGCATATTCTATGTTGGGAAGTCGATATTCTAAGATGGGATTTGGAGTCATGTGAAGTATGTTGCATATTTTCGCGAAAGACCACGCCTATATGTCCGCACTGACACAAGACTTAACACGATGTATTAATGTATCTCTTTGTTGACAATGTTCACAGATATTGCAGTCAGACCAATACTTATCACAGGATAGCTTGCAGTGGTGTCCGGGTCGGTAGATGCAGAGGGGGTCTCGGCCCACAAGTGGCCACGGCTGGGTGTTTGAGAGGCCCTACTATATATCCATATATGAACCGTACTTTTGGTCTATACCTTTAATTATTAACGTGATACTTGGTTTTTATACCGGACAGGATAATTCAGAGTCCATGTTGGGTTCAGTTTCATTTTTGTCTGTTTGTTACAGCATCACATAAATTCGGATGGAAGGATTTTCACTAAACTTAGTATTCAAGTTAACATAAGGACGAATGAGATCTTAACTATAAGTCGTTCAAAAAATCAGCATGAGAAGGGCTTCAGAAGGGGCCTAAAATATAAAACTTAATTTATCTCTCTGAATGAAAAAAGTCACAAGGGCGAATGTCCGAGCTGTGAGGCAGCCACGTTCCGTCATCTTCATGAATCATTACGTTCAATAAATAATTTCGCTATTACATTATAAACCACTGTCATCTTGCTAGGAAACAAATCAAAACTGGATGAATAATTTGCTGCACAGATTTGCGTGGAATTTACACCTCAGCACTAACTTCTGTTGTTGACTTACTGGGACTTCGAGTTTGCTGCTACAGTAACATCACGTTGCCCCTTCTTCGGCAACACAAACCCATCATGTTGAAACTGGCGAGATAATCTGTTCTACGTTAGGAGGCCCATAATGTAAGAAAGCGATCATGAAAACGTCTCTGGATCACTGTAACACACTTTGTTTCTGCGAACAGTAAAACAATCCACGCCTTCTGTTCAATGGCTAACGCTCATACCATTAAACAGAACATTCTGTACTTACTTCTAACGCGATTTCTTACCTTTTCTATCATATGATAATTTGTTTCTGATCAATCTAAATTATTTTTTACATTCTCACTGTTAACACGCTGACACTGAACAGTGACCCTTAACCAATCGGAACAATACCATTTGCCATTCTAAAAATCTACATTAATCGTTACTTACATACCTACTACTCTATTGATATTGGTCATTTCTCTGTTATACATTCAACAAATTACACTTGTATTGCAACATTCGACCTGCCATTGACTAAGCACAAAAAATTTGATCAGTTACTTTGTTTTTATCTAATCCTGAAACTACTGGCACAGTGATCATATAAAGGCACATACAAGTTATACTATGCAGTGTAACTAAATCTTCAGGAAGAAAATACATTACTAATTACGTATGCTAATCTAATAATAATCTGAATTAATGATGTACAAAAGCAATGAAAATTACATTCGATATTCAATTAAGAATTCTTTGCCCGATTCTCTCCTGATTGCTGACAACTAATTGTATTTTTCTCAATGTACAACCCCAGCTGATGTATGTGCCACCTTATACTACACTATTTATCTTTCAGAACGTTACTGGTGACACTGGTATATCAAGAAGAAATGGGGTAGTTACTCCTCTTGAGGGTAAGGGAGGAGACAGATCAACAGAACAGGAAATAACAGAAATAAATATAACCCTGTGTTTACAAATCAGAGATAACCAGAACTCACCCCCGAGAGGACACCGCTCTCCGCCAACTCCTGAGCGCGAACCTGAATCACCTGGGCGAGATGACACAGCATCACACCGTTGTCGATGGCGTCTAGGAAGTTGTCTCCCGTCACGTGGTCCGTGTCTGTAGACAGAAGAACACTACTTCAACACACTATTCATTTTACCGTCATTGAAATCAACACAACACTACTGTTACTTTAACTTGCACACAGTTCAACATATGAAACCTTGTCTGATGAGTTCGTATTGCACGTGAGGTCCATTGTTTAAATGCGAACGTTGGCAACTTGCAGAGCTACCGAGCTCGATAGCTGCAGTCGCTTAAGTGCGGCCAGTATCCAGTATTCGGGAGATAGTGGTTTCGAACCCCACTGTCGGCAGCCCTGAGATGGTTGCCCGTGGTTTCCATTTTCACATCAGGCAAATGCTGGGGCTGTATCATAATTAAGGTTACGGCCACTTCCTTTCCATCCTAGCCCTTTACCATCCCATCGTCACCACAAGACCTACCTGTGTCGGTGCGACGTAAAGCAACTCGTAAAGAAAAAAACTTGCAGAGCTATTTTGAAGGCGACACTTACTTTCCTTACTCCCTATCACTGGAGAAAATTATTCTACGTACGGTACATCATTTTCAATACTTCGCGTCTCACGCATACAAAATATTTAAGAAGTCGTGTCAAACTTCCTCCCGGAAAGAAAAGTATATAAATATGCAATAGTCTGTAGGCAATATGAAAACTAGAAGTAGATTGCACCCCACAAAGTCACTCATAAGATGGCCTTGAGTACTTACGAAGCATACTGTTTATACACTGCTGTGCAAAACTTAAGGACGGGATAAAGCAACATATCAACCACTCGGTGGAAATGAATGAAAGTGTGGTAACATGTTGCCAGAGGTCCCCCACATGTGCATGGAAACCTGGCGTGAGGTCAGCGTGATTACAGCACCAAATGGGCCTGGCCCCACTAAACGAGGCAGTTGAAGGAACGGGAAAACACCGTGGGAATCAATGAACGAGCTATTAGTCTACGGTGCATTGTAGTGGTGTTATTCATTACGACATGGCCTGGAGACAACATTCAGATGACTTCACACGGGAAAGAATCATCGGGAAACTGGAAGAAGGGCGAAGTGTGATGAGTGTAGGCCAGGAGTTTGATATTGCTCACAGCATTGTTTCACGTGCATGGAGAGCATTCCGAACCACAGGCACTGCTGCCCGAAGAAGAGGAGGGGGTCGACCACGGTCAACTACAGCAGCAGCGGATTGTGCAACAGGCAAGAAGAGACGTCAAACAGAGGGTGCAATTGCAACCACATTTAACACGACAGCAAGGCATCCAATCTCACGCTCCACAGTGGCACAGTGACTGCATGGGGGTGGTCTGTTTTCCCGACGACCATTACATTTTGTTACGTTGACATCCGCACATCGGCGACACCGTTTGCGATGATGCCAAAAGCATCAGGTCTGGACCGAAGAGGAGTGGGGTCGCGTGCTCTTCTCCGAAAAGAGCAGATTCAGTCTGAGTAGTGATTCTAGACGTACGTAGGTAGAAACACGTAATGCACCCAGGGACATTGTCGAACATGATTGTTTTGGTTGCCCAAGTCTTACGGCGTCGGGAAGCATAATGTTGTATGGACGTACTGACCTCCAAATCTTTGAACGCGGTACACTCACCGGTCAATGTTATTGTGACAGTGTACTCCTTCCCCATATGCGTCGTTTCAGGGCTTCATTCAGCCCTGACTTTTTTATGGATGGCAATGCGCGACCGCATCGAACAGCGTAAGTGGAGGAGCTATTGGAATGAGAGAATAGTCGGCGTAGGGACTAGCCTGCCCGTTCCCCCGACTTAAATCCCATCGAGCACGTGTGGGACATGTTGATCAGACGTACTGCAGCACGTCTACATGCACCAATGACCATCCAGCAGTTGTCAACCACGCTGGTGGAGGAATGGAACGCCCTACTGCAAGAACTCCTTACCAATCTTGTGACCAGCATGGAAACACGTTGCAGAGCATGCATCGCTGTCCGTGGTGATCACACACAATTTTAAGAACCATGTACCTTCTTTTGTGATGTCCAGGGGCATGAGTCACAGTGATTTACGGGTAATTTATTGTCTCTGTATAAATGTGTCATTTCTGTTCGTCTCATCGTATATTCCTTTCCGTTGCCTACCGTACCATAGTGTAGCAGTTCAATCTTGTGGTCAGCATGGGAACATGTTGCAGAGTTCGTATCGATGTCCGTCGTGATCACACACCCTTTTAAGAACCATGGCCTTTCTTTTTTGATGTCCAGGGGACCATCATGAGTCGCAGAGATTACGGGTAAATTACTGTCTCTGTATAAAAGTTTCATTTCTGTTCGTCTCATCGCATATTCCTTTTCGTTGCCTACCGTACCATACTGTAGCAGTTTTTCCTATGTATGGTTCAAGTTTCGCCGAGCTATGTTACTTGGTAGTGACACAACACGCGAAAGTTAAGTTTTGCACAACAGTGTATTTCAAGAGGAGGAATCTTAAGACAGATAAGTGGGTAGCGTGCGCGGCAGGATCCCTTTTTCCGTCGTTCTGAGCGTGACATCACTCTCGAAGTAACTCTATCGGAAGTGACATTTGGTTATATGAGTAAAACATGATGAAATAGTGTGTTTCCTGATTTTGGTGAAATAGCTGAGCTTTTACCTACTCCGTTGTTAGCTGGTTGGTTTGTTGTAGATAGTGTGTGTGGGACTGTCGTAAATACGCGCGAAATTTTCTCAGTTTACTTATTCAAATGCGGAGTGGGTGGTGTTAAAATACTAGTTTTTAATTGTTGTAGTTTTATTAGTTTTGTTTCCAAAAACATAATATAAATATTTGTGTATGAGGATTCGTAAAAGTTTTTTAAAATGCGAAATTGTGCTGTGGCTACGTGTGAAAATTATAACCAGAATACGACAGGTACAAGCATCACCTATCACACATTTCCGAACGACCCAGCTGTCTGTAAACAATATCTTCATGTTTGCAAACGGAGAGATGAAATTAACGTGAAACATGCAACAGTGTGTAGGAAGATTATGTACGTGACCTGAAATCGGAACGTCTAGGATTACAGCCAAAGATGTTGCTTAAGCCCGGTGCAGAGCCTATTTTAAACTCACCCATAAAGAAAAGAAAAGCTGCCGAAACCGAAACTGTACCATTTAATGAACAGTCGATTGAACCGAAACTACGAAAAGAAGTAAGTGTCCTAAAATTTAAAAATAAACGCTTAGAAAGTGAGTAGAGTAGGCTTGGGGCTAAAACTAGATCACTTTAGTCAGCTTTGAACACAAAAAATAAACAAATAGTCGATTTGAAAACTTATAGGCAACAGACCGTTAAACTAAACGTTAGCAGAATTCTAGGAAGAATGCTTACAGAAGCACAGATCAACTGCCTTTTAAATGAAAACAGGAAACCTCGCTCAATGAAAGAGGATTTAAGAAAAGCACTGACTCTTCGATCTTTCCTTAAAAAAAGTATATATTCTTACGAATGTGCTAGGGCATTCCTTTACCAACACTCTCAACTTTAAGGAGATTTGTTTAAATGTCGTGCGGGAATTTTTGGTAGAAGTCTTACATCCAATGAAAACCTAGACAAAGAGTTTAAATACTAGGGATGTATTGTGTATACTGAGCTTCGACGAAATGAATGTTAATTCTCGCATTTGTTATGACCAAGAAAATAAAGACATTCTCGGATACAGGTACAGGTTGTGATGGTTCATGGACTGTACGCAACCTGGAAACAGCCTATTATTTATGATTTTGGTACTCCAATGACTGCTGCGCTATTGAAGAAATGTATTGTTGAAGTACAGGCTGTAGAATTCATAATTCGTAACCGCAGGCTTCGGTGGGAAGAACGCAAAAGTATGAAAAGATCTAGGAGTAGAATATAAAAAGTCCTGTTTGAGTAATCCTTCACATGACAGTGAACATATTTGGGTGTTTTGTGACGTACCGTACCGCATCTGATAAAACAGTTGAGAAATCATTTCTTAGATGTCGGTATTACACTACCTGGAGGGAAGGTTGATGTTGAACGTGTTGTGGAACAGCTCCAGCCACTGGATTGTGGTGAAATCAAACTATGTACTAAACTTACACCCCATCACTTGTCTGTTTCTGGTTGAGACCGTCAGCGTGTATATCTTGCATGCTAGCTGATCTCTAATCATGTCGCAGAAGAAGAAGAAGTGCTAAGTTTATAAAATTAGTAAATGACACTTTTGATGTACTGAACTCAAGAATTCCTATTTCAGAAGGCCGTCCAATCTAAAAGTGCCTTTGGATTGTACATGGAGGTTCAGGAGGGAGTCCTGCGCAAATTTTACTCAGCGAAGGTATGAAAGTAGGTAAACATAAAGCTTTACTTCCTTTCCAGAAAGGCTTCCTTACAACTATTCGGTCTGTGCTGTGTTGTTTTACAGAACTGAGAATGCTCTGTAACTTGAAATATTCGCTGACATGTAGGATTAATCAGGAATGTCTGGAAAACCTTTTTTCTCATATTAGAGTGATTGGGCGTACTTGTGAGAATCCTCTACAGGTAAATTCAAGAATTGTTTGCGTCTTATAACCATAACCATATGCAGAAATGTGGCAGATATGTAGGTGAACAGCTCCTCTTCCCTAGCAATAGAAGATAATGCGAGTGATTACCTCACATTTCATATTTTCACAGGTTTAAACCTAGCATTGAAGATGCACTCTCGAAGATTGAAGGGGAAACGGAGTTGCGAGATCTTACTCTTGAAGATTTGCCTTTGACTCCTACGATGCCGAAGTCTGAATGCTTTATTCAAGGCCTACGCTACTTAGCACGTTATATTGCCTGTAAGCTTCGTTCCGTAGATCGATTCCTAGGTCATCCTAGCGGTGAAATAATGAGTCGATCTCCAGATGGACCCCTGTGTGAGGGGACGCAGACGAAGAATACACCCTCGATATCCCCTGCCTGTCGTAATAGGCGACTAAATGAGGCGACCAAGTAATGATGAAATTAGAACCATGAGAATACTTGTGATTAGTACCATTACGTGCGGAACAGCACAGGTCGACGTTACTTGCGAATAGTACCACCTTTCGAGGAAAACCAGGGTCTACGTTACATAGCAGCAATACCATTATGCGAGAAACACTACGGGTCTGGGCGTTGTTTGTGATAATGTTCATCATGTGTATTCCACCGGTCGGTTCAACTGTGTTCAGGATGGGTCTGCGTTACCTATGAGTAGTACAACTTTGTGAGAAACACCATGTATATACGTTGCCTGTGATTAGTGTCACTAAGTGAGAAACACCACGGGTTTGGCTGGCGCCCGTGATTAGTACCACTATGTGAGTAAAACCATGGGTCTGCGTTGCCTGAGAGTTGTAGTACCATTATGTGAGGAACAATATGGGTCTGTGTTGCCTGTGAGCGTTGCCAAAATGTGCGATATACCGTGGATCTATATTTCCTATGAGTAGTACCAATATGTGAGGAACACCACGGGAATACCGGCGACCGACTAACGTCTTTGTAATGTATGTTCATTTCAGCTGGGAAAACCACGAAGACAGTCTTTCTGAGGATGTAAAAAGGCAGGTGGAGAGTGAGTATCTACCATTATAATGAAGGCTCCCCAACCTGAGTGTGAATGATGGTATGCAAGCGAGTCTAATATTACAGTTAAAATTCCCTAACTCAGACTTCAAATGAGAAAAGATGTTTGGTGACTTCCCCATCGCGTTTCTAGGGTAACGTTAAGAGCTATGCAATTTAATACAGTCTTGCTCACAACGTGTACACTACCTAACCTAGAATTCTGCATACAATGTAGAATTCTGTAGCGAAGCACGGGTACATCAGCTAGTCTTCAATAATTTAGTTTCCTAATTTTGTGTCAAGAACCAACTATAACCCTAATATACTCATGTAACATACAGTTCGAACTGTTAGTATGTTCAATCAATCAATCAATCAATCAATCAATCAATCAATCAATCAATCAATCAATCAATCAATAAATAAATAAATAAATAAATAAATAAATAAATAAATAAATAAATAAATAAATAAATAAATAAATAAATAAATAAATAAATAAATAAATAAATAAATAAATAAATAAATAAATACATGATTTCTTCAACCAAGACTTAAGTTCCAAAGCAAAGGGTCTTATAAATAAACTCTACATTATTAATTAGGGTATCAGGATTTTTTCTGTTTCCCACAAGTTTACCATTCTTAACTTAAGGCGTTTTAAAAATAACCCACTGAAATATCACGAAATCAGAAATGATGTAAGATAAATTTTTTATAAGGAACCCAATGTGAGATTATCGGTATTTCAGAATATTAGTATAAAATAGAAGGCTATATATGCTGTATATACTCAGTTATTATACTGGTAATCCAAATGCACACACTTAATAAACTTACTTCATCTTCAGGAAGAAAATTTTATATAGGTATTTGAATAACTGATATTGCAGGATGCAAATTATATGAGAATTCTATTAAATATGCAGCAAAGGATTTATTAAAACTTCATCATGCGTCGCAAGAGATAAGAAAGTTTCCTGCAAACAGTGTTGCTTCTGAGCGGTCCCAGAAGGAACAGCAGTTAATATACCTGGTGACAAAATTTCATATTCATAAACAAGAAGGGATGGGCTGTGAAACAGCAAAGCACAAGACGAAGGAAATTCTTGACTATCCTGGCTTCTTTAGCATTATATTCTGATGCGTTCTGAATATTTTATCTCAACTCCACGCAATACAGTACAATCTCCATAATCCGGCACAACTAGTAACGTGGCTTTTGCCTTCCGCCTGACGCACTATATTGAAACATCTGGATTTGAATTGCGCCTATCCACTACTTTCTTTGTTGCCATTCAATTGCAATGTGGAACTCTCAAAGCCATTATACATCTTTTTAGAAACTTCTGCTGCAACAAGCAGTTCCTTAAATGTGTGTTATTTATCATTATGTTATGTGTGAACAATGTCGAACCCGGAGGAAAGTAAATACAATACCTCATCGTTAGTGAAAGGAGTATACCCTTCAGAAACTTGATCGAGGTGAGAAACAGGATGATTTAACGACCCAAGATAGTGTCAGATGATCAATGATATTAAATCAAGACATTTTAAAAAATATGCTGCACATGGAACATATGAGAGGCAGATAATAAATATTATGTGAAGTATGTATAAATTAACCACCTATATATATTTACAAGAACATCAGCACACGTACTGTGTGTGACATACAACAATGAGGATTTACACTGGACACTTCCTACGACGGAGTTAATTTAGTACAGAGTAAATCTCCAGCGGTCTTTAGGTCTTTAATACGCACACAATGATAACACAAAGTTCCAAGTAATTTGACCGCTCTTTAAAAATCGCTACCTTGGCGGGGATCAATGCCGTAAATTTGCCATCATGAGTCGAATATTATATCCCTGATCTACAGAGACCGTTTGTGGACATGTAACACAGTCATTGTATCTTGTGTCCCTCCAACTTCGAGTATTTATTCGTACTAAGAAAAATTGCTTATGTGATCTGCCAGTAAAGTACGAATAATCTAATCAGAAGCAGATAATGAAATAATTTATTGAATGCTCTCTCTCTCTCTCTCTCTAATGACAAGTCCTTTCACTGCGC
Organism: Anabrus simplex; assembly: GCF_040414725.1. NCBI lineage: Eukaryota > Metazoa > Arthropoda > Insecta > Orthoptera > Tettigoniidae > Anabrus > Anabrus simplex. The sequence goes on along the minus strand of NC_090267.1, from coordinate 160,423,031 downwards.
TCGACGTATCTTTCGTCGATACAAAACCGTAATGCATAGAAGGCCCTTCTATAATCCAAAGCAGGTTTACAACAAACGATTCAGTGAATCTCTTATACAGCCCGCAAGACGTACGAGTACTGAATTCTACCTACAGTGCCAGGCGATCGTACTGCATGCAGTCGAATTTCAGTGTTAACGAGACGCTGAACTATCGTAATAACAACATTATTGGTTTTACGTCCCACTAACTAGTTTTACGGTTTTGGGAGACTTGAACTATCGGATTCCCAGAATTTCCCGTGAGAGTTTGGGCGGAAATGTTCGACAGAATATCGACCAAAAAAATATGACAAGAAGGGTTGTACAATGACCTTTCTTCTGCAATCGTTTCCTCTAGCTGATCCATATCTAGAAGCATAACGTTAGATCTAAGATAAATCTCTGTTTGGTTGACGGTCGAGACAATCTATGTAGGTAGTGTCTATTACTCCCATCGGTGATCAATCATAATACTTCTTCATAAATCCTACAACCACGATCTCTCACTGGACCGGCTATGAGTTCGATTCCTTGTCAGGAAGTCGAAAAAACTAACAAGCGAGATTTCCACTTCCGGAGGTGCACATGGTCCTGAGGTTCATTCAGCCTACACCAAAAATTAGTACCAGGTTAATTTCTGGAGGCAAAGGCGGGTGGGCGTAGAGTTAACCATTCTACCCCATCAAGTACCGAGGTTGCGGATAGTGGAAGCCTTTACCTTCCACATTTGCAAGGGCCTTCATGGCCTGCGCGGAGGTGACTTTTGTTTGGTTTATTATTATTATTATTATTATTATTATTATTATTATTATTATTATTATTATTATTATTATTATGAAGCGTATGACATTCCGGTTCCTTGGCTGAATGGTAAAAGTACTGGTCTTCGGTTCAAAGGACTCTGGGTTCGATTCCCTGCCGGGCCGAGGATTTTAACTGCAAATGGTTGATTCCTATTGTTCTAGGTCTGGCGTTTGAGTTCTTAATACACTTATATTCATATACATATAACACACCTCAATACTAACCACGACAGAAACAGCCGATAGTGAATACATCCCTCCAAATAGGGTTGGCGTCAAGAAGGGCATCCAGCTGTAAAAGTGGGCCAAATACATATCCCGGGACGATCCCAATAAATTGTGGAAAAGGCCAGGAAGAAGAAGAAATACTATTGAGCGTATGGCAAATATTGCGTGGACCAAACAGAAATAGATACAAATACATCGTAAGTATACAATTTATAAAAAATGCAACAACCTAGCATGCTGTGGAAGAACACAGATATAGAGTTGTACGTACAAGTTTCCAAGCCGATTCACCAACAGTAATGCAGTTTCTGCAATATCTTCCCGGGCTACCACGGTATACGCGAACAGGGCATTCAAATGTGATGTACGAAACGGTCCAGAACTCTGCTCCATAGTCACAACCTGAAGAGTTCTTGAAGCCCCACTGACGTAATGTGAATGCGCATCTTCCACAGACTTCACGGAACCTGTTGAGAGACATCCATGTTCTTCTTGGGAGCTCAAAACCAGTTGGAACATGGTTTGGATCGAAGATCCTATAGAGTGATCATTTCTCAAGATCACCCAGCGGAGATAGATCACCCAATACTGGTATTTCGTACTTTTCGTATTAGTGGCGATAAAGGGGCTGTAGTGAGTTCTACTAGACAGGAGCTGCACCGTACGCTTCTTTCCAGTTCGCAATCAATTAATCTTGTTGATCTCTCAAAAAGTTGCTTGCCATAGAGTATCTCTTGAAAAAACATTCTCAACGTATAGATTCATTCATGATAAATGATTATGACATAGACAGTTTGCTAGTTGTTTGATCAATGATGTTACGGTATAAAGAAAATAGTTACATTCTCCACTACAAGTCTTCAAACATGATCATTTGTGACGAGAAACAGTAACAAAAACTAAAGCTATAAGAAGTGATTGCTTCACTATCATGAAATGATTGAAACTGAAGTTAAAATAAACCAAGAGGGGCAAATGTGTATGAAATTCTATCCAAGTAAAAGAAAAAACCTTCATTAAATAGTTTTAAAGAAAGCATTGCCTTGATAGAATAACAAGATAGTACACACATATGGGAATGTACGTAAGTGGAGATTTAATCTCAGCATCACAGCAGGATTCCTGATGGGTTGTATCTGTTTCTTAATGGGTGTTCTGATTAAGAAACTAGGCATCTTGAGGTCACAAAACATAGAGCTTACCCGTCTTAAAATCTTGACAAGCTGCTTCATAGGTGGTATGCTTGTAACGATATGACTTACAGCCTAACGTGGCAGACCCTGAACCCTGTCGAGCCCAGTTATACCATGTAGTGTCACGATATTTCTAGATGTTTTAGTCCATTTATAATTCATAAATGGACCCATGTGACATAGGGTTGTGTGCGAATGATGCCTGAACCAAGAGAATTGATATTATTGATCCCTAGCACTGAAGACGATTCGCATTAGAGGAAACGGTTCCAAGGAACACGCTACGTCACACACTCCCTAGAAGAAGCAGGCATGTGAAGCAAGAACGGTACCAGTGTTGGTTTCAGAAAGTGGCTCTTCGTTAAAGGGTCCCTCAAGCAGTGAGAAAAGAAAATTAAAACAAGGAGAGAAGTAAGCAAGGAAAAATTAAGAAAATTGTATCGACCTTTTATACGTACAACAGGTTTGATCCACCAAGTCTACATCTGATTTTATGAACTGATGTGTCTACACTAGCCAAAGAGCATTCAAAAATAGATAAGTAAGTTGGTGAAAGACAAGAAAATAATAGGGAAGAGACACCCATCTTCTGTACCTGCACGAGAGTGTTTTCTGTAAATTTGCCGGACATATCTAGAATTTTATGTTTACTACATTCAACAGGTATTTAAATTATTTTTGATTTGTTCGACACTTAATAACGTTTACTTAAATTGTTACTTAAAAGTAAAAGAAAAGAGAAGTAGAATATATTCTACTTATATTCAGTCTGTGACAAGTGCAATTTGTCGATCCTGAGACACGCTGTGATCCCAAAAATATTTCCAAGAAGACTGAAAGGACTTCAATAACTGTTTTGGTATGGAATTCAAGTACTGTATCAGGACATACTGGATATCTCAAACGTAAACATTCGACTGGCTGGTCAGGCAATTGCTACAAACTGCTTGTCGATAATGACGTTTTAAAAGAGACATTTCTAAATTAAGAAGCCCTTCTTATAGAAGTGATGACGAATGATCAATCAATGTCTGTAAAAAGTTAAGCATTATTGACAACTAACAGACAATCTAGAACACTTGTTGAATATCTTTTTAACGTTCTTCAATACACTGAAAAATGATCTGAAAAATGTCAATTACAGAATGCAATTCAATCAGTTAATGGACTCCTTATCTCCAGCTATGGTCATTGTTCTGATAGCAAATTACAAGGGAAAAATCTTCTCTCCAGTACTTGAAGCACCCTTTACACTTAGTAGCTGTTTCGTCGCCATAGTGATTCATGCAATATTTCTTTAGACATTCGAGCAATGTTGGTACCGATGGCTACCTGTAGTACCATGTTCAGTAAATAAATTTAAGCATTTTTTTCATACAAGAGTACTTCATATCATCACACGAAATAACTTGAGCTAGAAGAGTTACGGTAATACATGTAGCTATAACAATAATAATAATAATAATAATAATAATAATAATAATAATCGCCAATCTCATGTTTATTATTATTATTATTATTATTATTATTATTATTATTATTATTATTATTATTATTATTATTAAAACTGTGCTGTGGGAGGGTTAAAACAATGGGAAATAATCCAGATGTTTGCAATAATGATATTATTTTACTAAAAATAAAAGCTACAATGCAACGCCTTAATTCGGATATATTCACACAGATAACAGGACTTCGACTGCGAGTTCAACTCTGACCTACAGCTTCATTGATCGTCAAATGTAACTCAATTACTGTTGACAGCTCTGCAACTTCATAATGCAACAGGTCACGATTTGAAGCTGCCCTTAGCTTCATTCTTTAGCATAGACTCTTCTGGATAGGTCTGTGTTATATCAAGATCTATATTTCACAGAAAACATAACTTTTGACCAGAATGATCACTTTAAGGTCCAATCGAAATTATGAGTATTCAGGCAGATAAGTTCAAGCACACACATTTCATTTCACCGAAAAAATACAGTTTGATTTCACCTACACCTGAAATTTCTTATTGGAGACTATAATCTTTTTGTTCTGAGCATTATATCGCCATGTTATTTTCCGAAGTGTTAGAAAGCGAACTTCGATGATCCTAGATTTCCTTCAACATGTTAGGCCTTATATTCGTACACAATTTCTAAGTTTCAGCCTAAAGGCAAATAAATGATATTACCGGAAATCACAATTTTACAGTAGCTATTATTATAGGGAAACAGCAAACCAGTGAGTTAAAAGGAGGAAGCGTAACCGCGAGAGAGTGTTGGACATGATAATCAACACATTGACCAAACAGGCAAAAATATCTGTTGAAAGGAAATTTTTAAATTAACAATATCCCACAACAATAGAACCAAAATATAAATGATTAAATGAAACATATTTTTGTATATCAAACTTACACAATGCAAAGAGCTACAAAAATGTTCAAGAGTGGGAAATGGATATAATTATATATTTATATAGCCAACGTATTATATATAGGATTCATTAAAATATCAAAAGATGACACGTTAAAATTCACATGTGATCGGATTTCACTCTTTTACAATGCATTGTTTTTTCTGTAACTTTCTATTTAATAAGTTACTTTGTGATTTTCGTTTTCTGTCACGATAAAATTAAACTCATTCAAGCACCAATAAGGAACAAAAGGTGAAAAAAAGAGTGCAAAAAGAGAGAATAACAAATAAAAATGGTGAGTTTGGACAAGCAAATACGCTGTTGTAACGAACGATTTCTAATGGAATAACTGACTGTATACTTTTCCATATGTTGTTTAGAATCACAGTGTTAAATATGCCAGGACAGGTGACGGTTAATTCGT